>NC_134780.1:78628608-78631108 GCF_046742065.1 Oratosquilla oratoria
TGTGTGTGTGTGTGTGTGTGTGTGTGTGTGTGTGTGTGTGTGTGTGTGTGTGTGTGTGTGTGTGTGTGTGTGTGTGTGTGTGTGTGTGTGTGTGTGTGTGTGTGTGTGTGTGTGTGTGTGTGTGTGTGTGTGTGTGTGTGTGTGTGTGTGTGTGTTCGTGTGTGTGTGTGCATGTGTGTGTGTTTGTGGTGCCTATATGCTTATGTATGTGCGTGTGTGTGTGTGTGTGTGTGTGTGTGTGTGTGTGTGTGTGTGTGTGTGTGTGTGTGTGTGTGTGTGTGTGCGTGTGTATGTGGTGCCTGTATGTTTGTGTGTGTGCGTGTGTGTGTGTGTGTGAGCGCACCTGTGTGTGTGTACTTGTGTGCGTGCGCGTGCGTGTTTGTGTGTGTGTGTGTGTGTGTGTGTGTGTGTGTGTGTGTGTGTGTGTGTGTGTGTGTGTGTGTATGTGTGTGTATGTGTGTGTGTGTGGTGTACGTGTGGTGTGCGTGTGTGTGTGTGCCTGCGTGTGTGTGTGTGTCTAATCTCTCTCTCTCCTCTCCTGACCTTTTTGCTTTCAAATTGAAAAGAAAGCAGTCAGTGCTTCACATGTTCAGGTTTTCCCACTTCAATAGCAAGATAATCATAACAACACATGATGATAATGATAATAATATACTAAGATTTTTTTCTATCTACTATCTATATACCAAAGGGTTTTTCCCCCTTGTAATGAGGTAGCCAGTCAAAGTGCACCCACCCATTCCACTCCCACCGATTCCACTCCCACCCACCACCCATGCCTCCCTCTCATCTTAGCTCCTCTTGGATAAAGGATCATCCCTGCATCTCGCCCACTGCCCTGGGTCAGAAGAAATGTAGCAAGACACAGTGCATCCACAGCAGGTCCACTTCACATATATTGTGACACCTGTCCTCCTTGTCCTCATGCGGTAGGCAAAGACATTGATAAATAGAGGAAACAAATATAGCTTCTTTATGGATATCACCTGCTTTGCCTTCTTTGTTAGTGTGTACTCATGTTCTCTATCAATCTCTTTTCTTTTTTCTTTTCTTTTTTTCGACACAGCCGTTTTCTCTTGCCATCAGTGAAGTAGTATGTAGGTCAGACTATGCGATCAGGCATTTTTCTTGGGCGTCAGTGTAGAACCTTTAGGGGGGAAACTGGAACGGAGTTTCTGGAAAGTAGCAGCGACCGCACACAGTAGTAGACCAGATATCCTGGAAAGGAAATGAAGGATGTAAATCTATATTCAAGTATGACATGAACTCTTTGCATTTTTTTATCTATTATTTCTATTCATCTATTTGTGTATTCATTTATTCATTTTATTTATTCGATTATTTATTCATTTATATTTTTACTTATTTATCCATTTATCTATTAATTTATCTATTATTTACTTATTTTCATCTCTATTTAGATGTTTATCTATTTATTTATTTATTTATTCATTCATTTATTTATCCATTTATTTATTTATTTATTCGTTTATTTATGTCTTTGTTTATATGTTCATTAATTGATTTATTCATTTATTTATATGTTTATTTCCTTACAAGCGCCGGCTTCGCCAATGGCGCTTGTCCTTCGGCGCTGCTCGCTTCGCGAGCGGCCAATCAATCGTCTCCGTTGCCGTGACGTCAGCGTTCTCGGCCAATCAGTCGTCTCCGTTGCCGTGACATCACTCTCTGCCAGTCAGTTGTCCCCGTTGTTGTGACGTCACCACTCTCTCAGCCAATTAGTTTCTCGTGGACTGTTACAAAATCACCGTCACTGGCTAGATCATTTTGCCAAAAACAGAACTGCTATTTATCTATTTTTTTTTTTTTTTTTTTTTTTTTTTTACAAGTGCCGACTTCTTTACCATGGCTTCGCCATGGGTGCATGGGCTGCGGCGCTGCTCGCTTCGCGAGCGGGAGCTTTGCGCCTTGCCCTTCGGGAGGCTCGGCCCTTAGGGCGAGCTTGCTTCGTTCGCGGCCAATCAATCGTCTTCGTTGTTGTAACGTCAGCGTTCTCGGCCAATCAGTCGTCTCCGTTGCCATGACGTTACCACTCTCTGCCAATCAGTTGTCCCCTTTGCCGTGACGTCACCACTCTCAGCCAATCAGGTTCTCGTGGACTGTTACCAAATCACCGTCACCGGCTAGATCAATTTGCCAAAAACAGACATGTTAATTTTTATTTATTTATTTATTAATAACAAGCGCCGGCTTCTCCGCCATGGCTTCGCTATGGGCACTTGGCCTACGGCGCCGCTCGCTTCTCGAACGGCCAGTCATTCGTCTCCGTTGACGTGACGTCAGCGTTCTCGACCAATCAGTCGTCTCCGTTGCTATGACGTCACCACTCTCAGCCAATCATTTGTCCCCGTTATCGTGACGTCACCACATATCGGTAGCCGTATTGTACAGTCAATCACCCTTATGGAAATGTCCCCCAAACACCGCCACCGCTGAGGTCATTTCAGAATAATTTTGAAAGAGTTTTATATATATATAT
>NC_134780.1:78661108-78666108 GCF_046742065.1 Oratosquilla oratoria
CCAAAGGTTACCCACCCCTGGTGTAGGGTGACAGAAAAAGAAGAGAAGAAAATTTAAAGAAGTAAAGTAGAAATAAAATAAACCTAAAAAATATATAAAAAGTTGGAGTTCAAGAAGAAAAGAAGGGAATACATATCTACTATAATAAAGTAGTAACCTCTGTCTGTCTGTTTGTTCACAGACTCCTCCTAGAGTTTTAGAGATAGACCCCTATAACCATAAATATTCTGATACCCTATCACTCCAGGTACTTTGATAATTATATATCATTTCCAAAAAATAATAATTTTGGTTAGGGTTAAGGGTTAAATTTAGTTGGGGTATTATGTAGTAACACGCCACTACTGTAGTGCCCCCTTGATGCGCATAGCATTTTTGTGAAATAAGAATTACCATGATTAAACAAAGACTCCATTTAGATAAACACCTAAGCAAGATGCTGTAATGATTATAATTTATTTTATATTATTTTTTTTTTGCTTTGTTATCATTTGTCGTTTGATTTTCAGTTATTATTAGTTATGTGCCAATTTATTATTATTTACTGTTTACCTGTTTGTTTGCTATTCAACTATACCTATGCATTTATTTATGTATTTTTGTTTGTTGCATACATTATTATAGTTTTCTATTATTATTATTATCATTATTATTATTATTATTATTATTATTCTATTATTATTGTGATTTTTTTTTGCATGCAACCTAGATATGGACCAAAAGGTCTCCTGTCGGCATGCTCCGCCTTTGTAATCCTTTGTAAACAAATCATTATACGTGTCCATAAATACTATTCATATTTGTGAAATTAATGTTGCCACAAACCACGATAGCCTTTGTAAGGAGAAAGCATGTAAATGTAAAATAATTGTTGAAATATGGATTATTCTTATTTGATTTTATTGCGAACGAATATGCAATAACCGAGAAAAAAATATTAAAAGTTTGTTTCAATTCTTCTCCTACTGCCGAGTACCGTTCACCGTGTAATGTTAACAGTCCACTACAATGGTTACGTTGAAGATTATTCACGAACTCTTAGGGTTTTGCAGATAAACCCCTATGACCATACATATTCTGAAACCATATAACCCAAGGTACTTGGATAACTATCTTTCATTTGTCTGCCTGTTTCTTTGCTCGCCAACTCCTATCGTTTTGGAGATAGACCCCATAACCATATATTTTCTGATACCCTATCACTCCAGGTACTTGGATAACTATATTTCATTAAAAAATATTGTGATAAGGGTTAAGGGTTAAGTTAGGTGGGGTATGGTTAGGTTAGGGATTATTCACGAACTCGCAGCAACGCGCGGGTAATTTGGCTAGTACTGTATAAAGTAGGTGATAATTGTATGGGAGGAGTAGGAGGGAAAGGGAGATTATTGGAGAAGCAGACTAACTGGACAATCCGAGTTTATGTCCTGAACCTCTGTGATGTGGTTATTTTTAATGTTGTTGGTGTTGTTGTCCTTGTTATTGTCATTGTTGTCCACCCAGTGACCCGTGCGAGGTCTTATCTCGGTTGCATCATGAGGAATCGCCAGAGTGACCTCAATATACAACATGCTTTTAAAGAATTACCGTTTATCAACATATTTTATCTAATCTAGATATGAATAATGAATAGTACGTTGCTACTGAAATAACTCATTTCTAATTTTTGTGAAGTACGTGGAACAAATCTACGGACTTGGTTTGCAATGTTTCCTTAGACCCCCACACGAGCTTGTGTCGGTTGATGTGTGTAATTTACCTAGTTGTATTATACGGAAAGAGAGCTATGCTCGTAGTGACCCGTCTTTATATTCTTCAGCACCTAGTTTGTTACTAAATTCTTGTATAGTTTTTGCACACACTGTTGCCTCATCCAATTTGTTCCAGATACCTACCACCCTGTGCGGGAAACTTCTTTTTCAGATCTCTTCTATAACTATCCTTTGTGAGTTCCTTGTCAAGTCCTCTAGTTTGTTTGTTCACAAACTTCTCCTTGGGATTTGGAGATAGACCCGTATAACCATATATATTCTGATACCCTATTACTCCAGGTACTTCGATAACTACATTTCATTTAAAGAAAAAAAATATTTTGGTTAGAGTTAAGGGTTAAAGTTTGCTGAGGTATGGTATGGTAACATGCCACTACTGTGGTGTCCCCTTAATGCGCGTATGCATTTTTGTGACAAGAATTATTATGATTAAACAAACCATTGTATGTGTCCATAGATATTATTTATATTTGTGAAATTAATGTTACCACAAACCATGATAGCTTTTGTAAGGAGAAAGCATGTAAATGTAAAATAATTGTATAATTTTACTAAATGTTGAAGTATTGGTTATTTCTATTTGGTTTTATAGCGAGCGAAAATGCAATAACCGAGTAGAAAATATTGAAAGTTTGTTTCGATTCTTCTCTTACTGCCGAGTATCGTTCACCATGTAGTGTTAACAATCCACTACAATGGTTAGGTTAAAGAGTATTCACGAACTCCTCTTAGGTTCTTGCAGATAAACCCCTATAACCATATATATTCTGAAACCATATAATCCAAGGTACTTGGATAACTATCTGTCATTTGTGTGTCTGTTTGTTTGTTCACGAACTCCTAGGGTTTTGGAGCCATAGCCATATATATTCTAATACCCTGACTCCAGGTACTTGGATAACTATATTCCATTTAAAAATATATTTTGGATAGGGTTAAGGGTTAAAGTTTGGTGGGAAATAGTTAGGTTAGGGATTATTCACGAACTCGCATCAACGCGCGGGTAATTTGACTAGTATATATATGTACATATCTCTCTCTCTCTCTCTCTCTCTCTCTCTCTCTCTCTCTCTCTCTCTCTCTCTCTCTCTCTCTCTCCAAAACTTCGTTGTTTGATTTTTCTTTCACTTCTTCGTATTCTTTAGCCTCCATTATGATCTATATTTTTTCTTTCTTTATGTTCTTTGTCGTCATCTTTCTTTCTTTTTTTTTCATTTTTCTTCTCTTTTCATAAACGTCGTCTTTTTTCCTTGTTTTATGCAAACAAAGTTGATAAATAAATGAATAGATAAATAAAGCGATAAAGTAAGAGATGACGATTACGTTGTCAGAGTCCTTTGCTTAGGTTCTGTTCACACTAGTGGCTTCAACCGCGGCGGCTTAGTTACAGTACAAGTCAATGGAGGTCTTCACACACAACCATGCAGTTTTTTCCTTAACTATTCTGTAACACCATGGTTTCCTTTGTTGAACCAACGCCTCACCCACTTGTCATTGAAGCCTTCTTCCTGTTCCACAACTAACCACGTTCCCTAAGCTCCGAGCCCCTCCACGCCCATACACCGCCCATTTTTGATCAGCCACCCACCCTGGGGCCTCGTCTCCCCTCCCCCCATAACCAGACACCCATTTTCACCCTCCCTCCCTCCCTCCCTCCCTCCCTTATCCGCTCCCTTCCACTCCTTCATCCGCTCCCCATCTTCGTTAAATAAACATGGCGTTGACCCCGCTCGTAGTGTTTTCCTTCAGGCTTCTTCTTCCTTCCCCTTCCGCACGTGACCCTTCTACCCTTATAAGATGGTGCTGCAGAGCGAGGTTCCTCCCGCTATCGCCCAGATGTTCAGCGCCCCCCCCAACTCCCCTCAGCCCCCCACTTCCCCCTCTTGCCCCCCCTACTCCCATCGCCCCCCCCCTTACCTCCCGGAAGCTCAGCATCACCCAGCTTCTTCACACCTCTGGGTTTGGTGTCTGAGCATTGGTCGCCTTTGGAGAGAGAGAGAGAGAGAGAGAGAGAGAGAGAGAGAGGGAGAGAGAGAGAAAAAGCATATCACGAACCTGTGGTGTCGTCATTGTATCCTGAAGCCTAATTTCACGTATTCATTTACCCCCAACATATATATATATATATATATAATATATATATGTATGTATTATGTGATATAATATATATATATATATATATATATATATTATATATATATATTAAATATATCACACATAACATTATACTTTGTCCATATGCAGTCATGGTCATTCAAAATATTCTCAATAAAGCCCAACAGTTCGACATTTCTGAAAGATGACATCAACATTTTCTCGGACAAAAATTCTTCAAATAATCTATCATGGCCATGGACGCGCCTACTTATCTTTATTCTATTTGTTTGCTTATTTTAATTGTCTTGTTTTATTTTTTAACCTTTAATTCTTTTTTGTGTCTAAAAATTCATCATTTCCCACGCTCAGAAACTTCGAGATAAAAAATATAGTCTTCCTATCTATACTAGTCTTCCTCCTACTACCTCCTCCTACACCTCTTCCTCTACTCCCATGCCTCCACCTCCTCCTCCTCCCTCTCCCTCCTCCACCTCTCTTCCTTACCTCTTTTCCTCAACCCTCTCTGCTTCCTTCCCTTTCTCCTTCATCCTTCTACCATCCGTTCCCGCTCCTTATAACTTCCTCCTCCTTCCTCCTCCCTCACTTCTCCCCTACCCTTCTTCCCCTCTCTTCCTTCCTCCTTGCTTTCTCCTCTTTTCCTCTCAACCCTCGTTCTGTCTTCTGCTATCCTTCCTCTCTTCTCGTCCTTCATTCCTTCCTTCCTCCTCCTCTCCCTCCTCCTCCTTATCCTCCTCCTCCTCCTCTCCTCCTCCTCCTCCTCCTCCTTCCTCTTCCTCTCTCCATCATTTTCCCTTCTTATTCCCCTCCCCTCCATTTCGTACGTCGCATCTCTCCTTGCTTTCTCCTTCCTCCTCCTCCGCTCATTCCTCCTCCTCCTTCCTCCTCCTATTCCTCATCTCGTCCTCAGATCCTCCTCCTCTCTCTCCTCCTCCTCCTCTCCTCTCTCCCTCTCCTCCTCCTCCCTCCCTCCTCCTCCCTCTCCTCCTCCTCCTTCTCCTCCTCCTCCTCTCTCCTCCTCCTCCTTCCTCCTCTTCCTCCCTCCTCCTCTCCTCTCCTCTCCTCCTCCTCCTCCTCCCTCTCCTCCTCCTCCTCCTCCTCCTCCTCTCTCCT
>NC_134780.1:78673608-78676108 GCF_046742065.1 Oratosquilla oratoria
GAATAAATATATATATATATATATATATTTTTTTTTTGGGGGGGGCGGGGTCCCCCTTTTCTCAGCCAGCCGGCAGTTCTTTTAGTTTCGCTGCGTCTTGTGCTTTCCCGGCCGACTTTCTGTATCGTTGTTTATTTTCATTTCTTTTTTCTTTTTATTGATTTCTCTGTTTATTTATTTATTTTTTTCTATTATTATTACTTTTTCACGGACGGCCAGCTGTTCTTTCAGTTTCTTTTTTCTTTTCTTCTATGTTGTGCTTCCCGGCCAATCCTCCATATTGTTCTTTAGTTATTATCATTATTTATTTATTTATTTTAGTCCCTCACACACTCCCGGTCAGCCGGCTGTTCTTTCAGTTTCTTTGTTGTTTGTTGTGTTTGCCCGCCAGCCTTCCGTATCGTTGTTTCTTTTCATTTATTTTTTCTAGTCCCTCCCTCTTTCCCAGCGACCCGGCTGTTCTTTCAGTTTCTTTGTTTCTAGTGCTTGCCGGTCGGCCTTCCGTATCCTTGCTTATTTTCATTTATCTTTTTTAGTCCCGTTTTCCTTGCCGGTCTGCTATTCTCTAAATACCTTTCTTAGTTGCTGCGTTTGCCGGTCGGCCTTCCGTATCATAGCTTATTTTCATTTTCTTTTTTAGTCCCGTTTTTCTCGCCGGCCTGCTATTCTTTAGATACCTTTCTTTGTTGCTGTCTTTGCCGGCCAGCCTTCCGTATCCTTGTCTATTTTCATTTATCTTGTTTAGCCCCGTTTCCCTCGCCGGCCTGCTATTCTTTAAATACCTTTCTTAGTTGCTGTGTTTGCCGGTCGGCCTTCCGTATCGTAGTTTATTTTCATTTATCTTTTTTAGTCCCGTTTTCCTCGCCGGCCTGCTATTCTTTAGATACCTTTCTTAGTTGCTGCGTTTGTCGGTCGGCCTTCCGTATCGTTGTTTATTTTCATTTATCTTTTTTAGTCCCGTTTTCCTTGCCGGTCTGCTATTCTCTAAATACCTTTCTTAGTTGCTGCGTTTGCCGGTCGGCCTTCCGTATCGTTGTTTATTTCGATCCCTCCCTCTTTACCGGCCGACCGGCTATTCCTTCCGTTCCTTTGTCTTCTGTACTTGCCGGCCGGCCTTCCGTATCGTTGTTGCTTGGTTCCTCCTTCTTTCCCAGTCGGCTAACTATTCTTTAGGGTCTTTTGCTTCGTGCTGTGTTTGTCAGACGGCCATCCAGTTCTATCCATTCTTACGAGTGTCAAAGATCCCCCGAGCATCGAGCGTCCAGGAGTCCCTGGGACATTTTCTACCACATCAATTAGGACATTCGAGATTAACTCTCAGAAAACCTCACTCATCCGAGGTTAACCCTTAAAGGGTCCGAGGATCTCCTTAGCTGTTCAATTTATACATGGATAGGGTGGTGCCAAAGGTAAACGCAAGGGTAATGGGTCGGAGATTGGAGATGGTCAAAGAAAATGAATAAAAGTGGGAGATAAGCCAGTTGTTGTTTGCTGACGACACTGCACTTATGGCAGGATCAGAGGATGGATTAAGGAGGTTAGTGACAGAGTTTGGGAAAGTGTGCGAAAGAAGGAAGTTGAAGATAAATGTGGGTAAAAGTAAGGTGATGAGATGCACATGGGGAGAATATGGCAGCAAATTGGAAGTGAGTATTAAGGGAAAGAGACAGGAGGAAGTGCATAGTTTTAGATACTTAGGGGCGAATGTGGCGGGAAAGGGAGGAGTGGAGGTGGAGGTAGAATGTAGATTGAGAGAAGCGAGTAAATGCCTTGGTGGATTAAAAAGTGTAATGAGAAATAGACATTTGGGAATGGATGCTAAGAGGAGATTGTATGAAGGAGTGATTGTGCCAACAGCACTGTATGGGGCAGAAACATGGAACATAAGAGAGGAAGAGAGAAGGAGTTTGAATATGTTTGAGATGAAATGCCTGAGAAGTATGATAGGGGTTACTATGCTAGATAGAATGAGAAATGAGGAGATGAGGATAAGAACAGCGGTGTAAAGGGAATTGGGAGATAGGGTTGATGAAAGAGTATTGGGATGGCTTGGACACATGAAAAGGATGAATGAAGAAAGATTAGTAAAAGAGGTGTATAAGGCAGAGGTGGATGGAGTGAATATAAGGGGGTGATCAAGAATGAGATGGATGGATGAGGTAAAAGTGGCATTGGGAAAGAGGGGAATGTCTGTTGAGGAAGGAAGGGAGAAGACGTAAGATACGGGTGAATGGAGAATGGTTATGTATGGAAGATGCTGTGACGCATGGAAGGGAGTGGTTGGGGATGGGAAGGTGGGGGAGTATGTGTGAATGATTTTTTGACGCAGCCCGAAGGGATTTCTCCCTGAGGAAGGAGAGTAGGAGTCGTCGATTAAATAAAGCAGCCATGTTGTGGATATGCTGTTTCTTGCTACACTGTTTCTGACCCAGGGCACTGGACAGGATGCAGGGTTGAGCCGTCATCCAAGAGGAACCAAGATACGAGGGAGGGAGGGGGT
>NC_134780.1:78683608-78691108 GCF_046742065.1 Oratosquilla oratoria
CCCGCCTACTGCCCTGGGTCAGAAGCAATGCAGCAAGGCACAGCACATCCACAGCAAGGCCACTTCACTTAATTGACGCCCCCCACCTCTCCGTCCCCTCATGCAGTCCACTCGTGACCTCAGCTCAGTCCGCTCGTGACCTCAGCTAGAGACCTCGTTTTTCTGCACAGACACCAGCTAGTGAATACCTGTGAATTTTATATCTCCGAATAGTGTTAAGTGATTGTGTTGTGTATTTGTAATTGTATACGTATAGCGCTATACAGTTACAGATATAAGATAAAGTGCAGGGTTCTATTTAATTTCAAAACAGTTTTTCTGTTACCGTATTCCAAAGGTAGGAGAAATAGTATAAGGTAAGCAGAGTAAGCTTCGCGTATTTAGTTTATTAGAGACCGCTTTGATTTTTTGTTGCTGTTGATTTGTATTTTCTCTTTGCCGTTTTTATTGCTAAAGGGGGAGCGAAATGGCTTGTGAAGGTTGCGTGAACCTAGAGGTCCGTCTCAGGATGTGTGAGGAGGAAATTCGGCTTCTCAGGAGTGCGCTCCGTGAGAAGAGTGAACCCTCCCCACAACCCAAAGAGCGTTCCACTTCTTCACCTACTGTCACTGCCATGAGCGAGTGGCGCTCCGTGGGGTCCCGTTTGTCGAGCCCGCGTTCGGTAGACGTGTGCCCTGTGGAGCAACCGCTGGCTCTAGTCAATCGTTTTGCTCTACTGGAGGATGAAGTGGCTGAAAACCAGGAGTTCTTGGTGGTGGGGGACTCCATGGTTCGAGGCTATGACGACATCCTGCAGCGAAAGACTAAGCGACGTTGCAAGCTTGTATGTCAACCGGGCCGTGGGATCGTTGATTGTACCCGGTCCATCAGGGAGCAAGGACGGAAGAACACGGTTACGATTGTACATACGGGTAGTAACGATGTAGGTAGGGTGAGATCAGAGGAGCTTGTTCGGAATTACAAGGTCCTCCTTCAGGAGATGAAGGAACGTGGGAGCCGTCACGTAGTCTGTGGGATCCTCCCGAGGATCTACGCAGGTTTCGTGTTGGAACAGTAGAGCCATAGGGATCAATGATAGGATATCGCAGTTGTGCACACAATTGGGATACCACTTTCTTGATCCTTGGTATCTCTTTTCTAGGCGCCATGACCTTTACGCTTCTGATGGGATCCACCTTACCCGCAGAGGCAAAGATGTTCTTACAAACCTCATTGTGGGAGTTTGTAATGAACCAGCTCCTTTTTTAGGGTAGAAGGCCAAAGGGAAGGGGAAATAGAATGTACTTGGGAAAACAGTGTAGAGTATAGTATTAATGTAGAACAATGTACCAGTATAGGACAAAATATAATTTTAGGATATAATGTCGCTAGAGGACGAAATGTCACATTAGGATATAATGTCATAGGACAAAATGTCGCAATGGGATATAATGACAGTGGAGGACAAAAGATCACGATGGGAAGTAATGGTAAAGGAGAACAAAATATCACGATAGGATGTAATGATAATGGAGGAGAAAATATCACGGTAGGATATAATGTCATTGAAGGCCAAAATGTAATTTTAGGAAGGGATACCGGACAGAATGTCAATTAAGGACAAAATATCATGATAGGATGTAAGATCGCTAGAGGACGAAATGACACATTAGGATGTAATGTCTTAGGAACAAAATGTCACAATGGGATGTAATGACAGTGGAGGACAAAAGATCACGATGAGAAATAATGATAGTGGAGAACAAAATATCACGATAGGATGTAATGATAATGGAGGAGAAAATATCACGGTAGGATATAATGTCAGTGAAGAACAAAATATAATTTTAGGAAGAGATACCGGACAGAATGTCAATGAAGGCCAAAATATCAAGATAGGATGTAATGACAGTGGAAGACAAAAGATCACGATGGGATGTAATTATAGTGGAGGAAAAAATATCACGGTAGGATATAATGTCACTGGAGGACAAAATATAATTTTAGAAAGGGATGCCGGACATAATGTCACTGAACGACGGGAGGCCGGCGTGAATCACGGTG
This sequence comes from Oratosquilla oratoria, assembly GCF_046742065.1. Taxonomy (NCBI): domain Eukaryota; kingdom Metazoa; phylum Arthropoda; class Malacostraca; order Stomatopoda; family Squillidae; genus Oratosquilla; species Oratosquilla oratoria. The sequence continues at coordinate 78,685,652 of NC_134780.1, forward strand.
ACGTAGGGGGACAAAATGTACAAAATAGATCGGATGACCGTAATCGACCAGATGTCCGTGATGGGGGAAATGTTAATTTTGATAGGAGAAATGTTAATGAGGCATTGAATGTCAATGAAGGACCAAATAATAATAATATAGAGCAAGGCATAAATAAAAAACAAAATGATAATATAAGACATGACATTGAAACTCAAAATGTGTCAAAAAGAAATAATCAGGAGTTTCTTAAAACTATGTACTTTAATGCTCGTAGTATTAGGAACAAATTTCAAGAAATACAGGCGTATGTCAAAAGCGAAAATCTCGATATGATAGGAATAACTGAGACATGGTTAAATGGTACAGAGTTCGAAGCTGAATTAAATATTGCGGGATTTAAACACTTTCATCAGGATAGAAACCACAAGAAAGGTGGGGGTGTTCTATTGTACGTTAAAAACAATGTTCATGCTTGTGTTTTAGAGAAAGTGAAACAGGATGCATATGACAGTTTGTGGGTTGAGTTAACCCAAACAAATGGACAAAAAATGAATATAGGTGTAATATATAGGCCAAAGACATTATCATTAGCAGACGACAAACTGTTATTTCAAGAACTGTCTAGTTTCTGCAACCGGGATTTATTGATAATGGGTGATTTCAATTTTACTGACATTGATTGGATGACCCTTGAACATGGCCATATAGGTAGTCGCTTGATTGATTTTCTTGGTGACAATTACTTAATTCAGCATGTAAAAGAGCCCACAAGATATGGAAACTTACTCGATTTATTGATCACTAGCCGCGAAAGCATGGCAACTGATGTAGAAGTCGGTGAATCTGTTGCAAATAGCGATCACAACTTAGTCAGATTCAAACTCCTAAACAATTTTAGAATAGATACTTGTGCTTCTAAAATACCCGATTTCAGTAAAGCTCAGTTCATAGAAATACGTCAGGAGCTTCAGCTTACAGATTGGGAGGAAAAATTAAACGAAAGGCCTGTAGATCAGATGTGGGAAATATTTCAAAATACGCTCACTAAAATGATTCAAACTTACATTCCTTTTAAGGACAGACGTCCCCCAAATCAGGCTCGCCCAAAGTGGCTCGACAAAGAAACTGAAAAAAGTATTGCTAAAAAGAGACAGGCTTATAAGAAATATAAGTGCTCAGGTGCATCTAATGACTATGAAAGTTATGTATCAATACAGAGAGATTTAAAAAAGACAATAAGAAAAAGAAAACGACAATACGAAATGAACATCGCTGAGAAATCCAAAGAGAATCCCAAAGAATTCTATAGTTACATTAGAGATAAAAAGGTTGTTAGGAATCACATTGGTCCACTATTATCTGCTGACGGTCAACTTGAATATTCAAATGAAGGAATGTGTAATCTCTTAAACAATTATTTTAGCTCGGTATTCGTAAACGAAACACCTCAAAGTGAATTCCAAACTGAAACCTGTGAAAAGTCTGGGGTAAACTTACTCACTACGGTAAATATAACAAAAGAAACAATTAAAAGGTGTATAGACAAACTCAAAGTTAATAAAACACCAGGGCCTGACGGTTGGCATCCAAGAATCTTAAAGGAAATGAAAAAATGAGATTGTTGTTCCATTAGAAATTATTTTCAAGAAATCCATCATATCCGGAGATGTCCCAAGAGAATGGAAGCTAGCTAACGTTACTCCCATATTCAAAAAAGGTGACAAAAAGAAACCAAATAACTATAGGCCTATAAGTTTGACTTCGATCGTAGGAAAAATAATGGAAACTATCATCAGAGATGCTATCGAATATCATTTAGAAAGTAACCGTTTGATAAATGATAGCCAACATGGTTTCAGACGGAAACGTTCTTGCGTGACTAACTTACTCGAATTCTACAACACAGTTGTCTCGAATTATGACAAAAGAAACAATATAGATTTAATATATCTAGACTTTGCAAAAGCTTTTGATACCGTCCCACACGAAAGACTACTTACTAAATTAGCTTTGCATGGAATAAGTGGTAGCCTATTAGGTTGGACTAGTAATTGGTTGAAAGGTCGAAAACAGAGAGTTGTTTTAAATGGAAAAACTTCTGGATGGAAAAGTGTTGCAAGTGGAGTTCCTCAGGGTTCCGTTCTTGGGCCACTTCTATTCATAGTATATATAAATGATATAGACCATGGACTAAAATCTACTGTTTCCAAATTTGCTGATGATACAAAACTGTGCGGAGTGGCAAATGATCACTCAAACCAATTAGATATTCAAGAAGATTTAGATCAATTACAGCAATGGTCTGAAAAGTGGCTAATGAAATTTAACACAAGTAAATGCAAGGTAATGCACATAGGTAAAAATAACAGCAAGTACGATTACAAGTTATTTGGAAATTCGTTAACAAAAGTGGATAGTGAAAAAGATCTCGGCGTAATTATCAGTAACGACCTCAAATCATCCAAGCAGTGTATTTCAGCCTCTGAGAAAGCAAATAAGATTCTAGGATTGATTGCGCGATCTTTTGATTTCAAAAGTCCATCACTCATTAACAAGCTATATAAATCGTTAGTTCGTCCACATTTGGAATATGCTGTTTCCGTATGGTCACCGAATCTCATTAAAGACATTGACAGACTGGAAAAAAGTACAACGGCGAGCCACAAAACTGATTCCAAATATCAAAAATAAATCATACGAAAATCGACTTAAGCACATGAATCTGTTTTCCCTAAAAAAGCGTAGACTCAGAGGTGACTTGATACAGGTCTTTAAGATTTTAAAGGGAATTGACAACATCAAAAGTGACCAAATTTTCACATTGAATGAGAATCAGACAAGAAACAATGGTCTCAAACTGTCCGGAAATAGATTCAATTTGGAAGTAGGTAGAAACAACTTTGCCAACCGTGTAGTTAATGAATGGAATAAACTTCCTGCACAGGTAGTGCAATGTAGTTCAGTTCGAAGCTTTAAGAATCATTTAGATAAATACCTAAGTAAGATGCTGTAATTATTATAATTTATGTTATATTATTTGTTTTTGTTTTGTTATAATTTGTCTGTCTGATTTTCATTTATTATTAGTTATATGTCAATTTATTATCATTTACTATTTACCTGTTTGTTTGTTATTCAACTATACCAATGCATTTATTTATGTATTTTAATTGTTATTTACATTGTTATAGTTTTAATTTATTATTAATATGATTTTTTTTTTTTTTTTTAATTTTTATTTAAATTTTTTTTTTTTTTATTTTTTATTATTTTTTTTTTTTTTTTTTTTTTTTTTTTTTTTTTTTTTTTTTTTTTTTGCATCCGACCTAGATATGGATCAAAAGGTCTCCTGTCGGCATGCTTTGCCTTTGTAATCCTTTGTAATCCTTTGTAAAAAAGAGAAGACGGGGAGAAATCCCTTTTGGTTGCATCAAAATATCATGCACACATAACCACTCCCCATCACCAACCCCCTCCCTTCCTTGCATCATAAGAACATAAGAACATAAGAATGAAGGAGACTGCAAGAGACCATAAGGCCTACACTAGGCAGCTCCTTATCCATCACCAAGTGTCATCCCCATCCATAAAGTTGTTTAATCGTTTCTTAAAACAACTGATAGGCTATACATAGCCATTCTCCACTCAACCCTATCTCCTGTCTTCTAAAATATTAGTATATATATTAGTGTCTTATTATCTTAGTGTATATCTTGGTAAAATCTTAGTATATATGATAAACAGCAACTCGAAAATCTCTCATTTTCTAAGATAACAAAGTTGTGACAGTTTATCAATGGAGCGGTAAAAGTTATTTTGCTCACCCATTGGTTATTTTTTAGTCTTTCTCAAAGAGAAAAGAGAAAAAAAAGGGAGATTTTGAATAAGAGCCGAAAGCCGAGCCCCCTGCGATGCTGAGGCTGGCGCAGCCGTTGGCTCGCCTTAAAAAAAAAAAGTTAAACAACATTAAACAAGGTATCGGACAAATGGAAAAAATTACATGTACTTAATAGAGTAGAAAAAGTAATTTTTTTGTTGGCAGTAAGCAAATACATTGAAGACGACAAGGATTTTTTTTTTTTTTTTTTTTAAGAATTTTGATCAGTGCCCAGAAGAAAGTCAAAGTTCATTGCAGATCGAGGGTTGGCACCCACTAAATAAAATCGACTGACACTGGCCTGGACAAGACGTCAGGATCGTATTGTCATGTTACAAGGACCAAACCCCTGTTCAATCGAACTTTGCAGAAAATTCCTTCAAATGTTGAACAATTGTTTCATAGCCTTTTTTTTTTTATCTAGTTTAATATTACCTGATGACGAATGAGATTGTCTTAACCTTCTTAATCGAATAGAATCGACCAATCATTTGGTCTAGTACTCCTTGGTTCTCCCGTGGTGCATTGGTGCCGCAGGTCGGTGACAATGCACAAGAGGACGGAATCGCTCTTGGCGGGGAGGCGGCCTCGACTTCGGAGAGCCACGCCAGTCGAACTCCAGAAGAACTCCAGTGTCTTCGTGTGCTGCTGCTGGTGCAGCTACCCTCGTCCCTGAGAGAAATAGAGAGAGAGAGAGAGAGAGAGAGAGAGAGAGAGAGAGAGAGAGAGAGAGAGAGAGAGAAAGTGCTAATGTTAAGAGAAAAGTGGAGTAGAAGGAGGTGGAAGAGGAGAACAAGGAGAAACAAGAGTTCGTCCTTGTGGACGAAGAGCAGACTTAGGCAAAGATGAAAGAATCGAAAGAAAGAATACAAAGGGGAAAAAGAAGAAACATAAGAAACGGAATGAAGAACGAGAACTAAGATTAAAGGATATTTGCATCAGCTGATTGACAAGAGATGGAGAATAAAAAGCAAAGAGGAGGATGAAGATGAGGAGGAGGAGGAGGAGGAAGAGGAGCGAGGAGAGAAGAAGAAGAAGAAGAAGAAGAAGAAAAGACTCTCTCCTGGGGATGGACACGCCCATCATGTTGCAACAGCGTGCAATTGATAAATAAGCCAATGACCTAAAGTTGCATCCGGGATCGACACCATTCGTGTAGCTGTTGTTTGACGAAGGCGTCGACGCCTAGCAGCTGCTTTGATTGGTCAGACAGGCTTGAAGGTGAGAAGGCAGGTAGGTTCAAAGAAGGGAAGGCGAGTAGGTAGGCAAGCAAGCAAGCAGGCAGGCAGTTAGTCGGGGAGTTTGTCAAGGAGGCAGGTAGGCATACAGGCAGGCAAATTGGACAGGCTAACAGGCTTATAGTGCAAATAGGCAGACAGGTTGATAAGACAGGCAGGCAAATTGGACAGGCTAACAGGCTTATAGTGCAAATAGGCAGACAGGTTGATAAGACAGGCAGGCAAATTGGACAGGCTAACAGGCTTCTAGTGCAAATAGGCAGACAGGTTGATAAGACAGGCAGGCAAGCTGGCAGATGGAATTAGCAAATAGAGACAGGTGTTCGGCCACAACAAACAAGAGTGCCTGCCTGCCTGTCT
>NC_134780.1:78701108-78708608 GCF_046742065.1 Oratosquilla oratoria
TGTGATGGTGGGAGGAGTTTGTGCCTGAGGAGGAGTGGCTTATGCCTGGTGGGAGGAGCTTCGGTGCGAAATGGGATATCGATAAATGTGTTTTGTAGTACGAGCAATGTAATCGATGTTATTATTATGTTATTATTGTGTACTAATCCTGCAAGACGTAATGAATCACGCGGACAGCCACATCGGTGCCCTGCTAGTAATGCTAGTACAAATGTACATTGATGAGGTTAAAGGGACTCTGGTTATTCATTATCAGACTCATTATTAGTACTGCTTTTTGTAATTAGGTAGATGAAAGTCCGCGCGCGCGCACAAACACACGCACGCACACACGTATACACACATACACACGCGCACACACACACACACACACACACACGTATACACACATATACACACATACACACGCACACACACACACACACACACACACACACACACACACACACACACACACACACACACAACATAATATAATCGTCCGACGTCAGCCAGAATAGAATCAGAAATTACGTCATCGTACCAAAGAGAGTTGAGTGGAGGTGAAAGGGGGGGATGGGGGGTCGAACTTCGACTTGGGGGGGGGGGCTTGGCTGGGGAGGGGAGAGGGCTTCAAATAAGGTGACCGCCCCCATTCGACAGTCCTTCACCAGAACGAAATATCTAAAGTACCTCGTTGCGAAAAAAAAAAATCACCCGAATAAAAGGAGAAAGACCGGGCACTTGTTCATGTGAACAATGTTTGTTCAACTGTTACGTCCTCTGTTCATCTGTTCAACTTCCGCATCGCCAGTACGTCAGGTGAGCCTGCAATAGCCAGGTGGTGTTGTGTTGTCGGGTTTTGGCGTTGTTCTGTAAGTTCTGCAACGCGTCATCGGGAGTCTACGTCGCAGTTCTTGAGTTCTTGTTCTCTTGTGTTCTGTTGTGTTCTCTTGTGTTCTGTTGTGTTGTGTTCTTTGGTGTGTGCAGTGCGGTGGCCTGGTCCCGTGTGAAGAACTGGGTCGGTGTGCAACGACGGAACACTTAATGGTGTTGCTACCGCAGCTGCTCGGGCAGGTTGCTTCTCCGTTTCTGTTTTCCTCCTCCTCCTCCTCCTCCACCTACTACTCCTCCTCCTCCTCCTCCTCCTCCTCCTCCTCCTCCTCCTCCTCCTCCTCCTCCTCCCCCTCCTCCTTCTCCCCCTCCTCCTTCTCCCCCTCCTCCTCTTCCCCCTCCTTCTCTCCCCCTCCTCCTCCTCCTCTTCCTCCTCCTTTTCCTCCTCCTCTTCCACGTCCTCCTCCTCCTCTTCCTCCTCCTCCTCTTCCTCCTCCTCCTCTCTTCCTCCTCCTCCTCTTCCTCCTCCTCTTCCTCCTCCTCCTCTTCCTCCTCCTCTTCCTTTTCCTCCTTTTCCTCCTCCTTTCCCCCCTCCTTTTCCTCCTCCTCCATCCTCCTCCTTTTCCTCCCCTCCTCCTTTTCCTCCCCTCCTCCTTTTCCTCCTCCTCCTCCTCCTTTTCTTCCTCCTTCTCCTCCTCCTTTTCCTCCTCCTCCTCCTCCTTTTCTTCCTCCTCCTTCTCCTCCTCCTTCTCCTTTTCCTTCTCCTCCTCCTCCTCCTCCTCCTCCTCCTCCTCCTTCTCCTCCTCCTCCTTCTCCTCCTCCTTCTCCTCCTCCTTCTCCTCCTCCTCCTTCTCCTCCTCCTCCTCCACCTCCCTTCCTCCTCTTTCTTTATGATCTTCTCTTCCGTCTGTTTCCACTGCTTCTACTCATTTTCCTCCTATTCCTTTTCTACCTCTTCCCCCTCTTCTTTATCCTGTTACCCTCCTCCTCCTCCTCCTCCTCCTCCTACTTCTTATCATCCTCATCCTCGACCTCTTGTACTTTATTCATCTTCGTCACCCTTGTCTTCTTCTCCTCTTTTCATCCTCTTCCATCTCCTTATTCTTTTCCTCCGCATGCACCTGGCCTAGTTCGTTACCTCACCACCCTCCTTCTCCTTCTCCTTCTTCTTCTCCTCCTCCTTTTCCTCCTCCTCTTTCTCCTCCTCTTTCTCCTCCTCTTTTTTCTCCTCCTCCTCTTTCTCCTCCTTTTTCTCCTCCTCCTCCTCTTTCTCCTCCTCCTCTTCCTCCTCCTCCTCTTCCTCCTCCTTCTCCTCCTCCTTCTCCTCCTCCTTCTCCTCCTCCTTCTCCTCCTTCTCCTCTTCCTTCTCCTCCTCCTTCTCCTCCTTCTCCTCCTTCTCCCCTCCTCCTTCGCATTCCTCCTCCTCCTCCTCCTCCTCCTCCTCCTCCTCCTCCTCCTCCTCGTTCTCTTTCTCCTCCTGCTTCTTCTTACTCCTCTTCTTCCTCCTTCTACTCCTCCTCCTCCTATTCCCCCTTATTCCTCTTTACTCCTCCTCCTTACTTCTGTTAATCCTCCTACTTCTTTTTACTCTTCCTCCTCATCCTCCTGTTCCTTCTTACTCCTACTCCTTGCTCCTCCTTACTCCTCCTTTTTCTCTTCCTCTACCTCCTCCTCTTCCTCTACCTCCTTTTTTTCCTCTATCTCCTCCTCTTCCTCTATCTCCTCCTCTTCCTTTATCTCCTCCTCTTCCTTTATCTCCTCCTCTTCCTCTACCTCCTCCTCTTCCTCTACCTCCTCCTCTTCCTCTACCTCCTCCTCTTCCCCTACCTCCTCTCCTCTTCCTCTACCTCCTCCTCTTCCTCTACCTCCTCCTCCTCCTCTACCTCCTCTTCCTCTACCTCCTCATCTTCCTTTACCTCCTCATCTTCCTTTACCTCCTCTTTTCCCTCTACTTCCTCCTCTTCCTCTACCTCCTCCTCTTCCTCTACCTCCTCCTCTTCCTCTACCTCCTCCTCTTCCTCTACCTCCTCCTCTTCCTCTACCTCCTCCTCTTCCTCTACCTCCTCCTCTTCCTCTACCTCCTCCTCTTCCTCTACCTCCTCCTCTTCCTCTACCTCCTCCTCCTCTACCTCCTCCTCTTCCTCTACCTCCTCCTCTTCCTCTACCTCCTCCTCTTCCTCTACCTCCTCCTCTTCCTCTACCTCCTCATCTTCCTCTACCTCCTCCTCTTCCTCTACCTCCTCCTCTTCCTCTACCTCCTCATCTTCCTCTACCTCCTCATCTTCCTCTACCTCCTCTTTTTCCTCTACCTCCTCCTCTTCCTCTACCTCCTCTTCCTCTACCTCCTCCTCTTCCTCTACCTCCTCCTCTACCTCCTCCTCTTCCTCTACCTCCTCCTCTTCCTCTACCTCCTCCTCTTTCTCCATGACTTCTTCACGCAAAGACTCGACTTCGCATATTTTGTTTCATGATTTTTTACACCGAAGGAATCATTATGGCATCTGTGTCGAGGCTCCATGCAAACAGTTGGCAGGCCTGCGTCCAGTGAAGCCTCAAATGCGTCTTTTGGCCGGTAAGGGCTCGCTCGACGTACGAAGATTCATGTGGTTCAGGCGTACCAACTGCAAGGATGGCAGGAACGAGAATTGTTTCATAATGTTTCGATGATGTTTATTTTTTCTTGGACAACAGATAAATGATTAAGAAATAAGTAGATGAATAAATAAATACATAAATAAATTAATAGATAAATAGATGAATAGAATAAATAAATTATGATGATAATAAATAAATCATAACTATAATTAAATAAATAGATGAATGAATAAATGAATAGATAAAACATAGAGAAATAGGGAAAGAAAACAAAGCAACAAGCAAAATAGAATGAATAGAAATGATAGACAAATGAACAGATTAATAGATAAAAGACGAATCTTTATGAACATGAACGTTAGAATGCGAACATTCTCGGAAGTTCCAACGTAAAGCCAAGACGCTAAAGTATCTTTCAAAAGTCTTCGTCCACCGTTCTAAAATACCGTACAGACTTGACCCAGTTTTTATCAAAATTGCACAAATTATCGTCGTTTGTGTGTGACAGAAATTACCCTAATTGCGAAAAGAATGGCTGTGTATACAGAAATACAACGATGTTCCAAAAATGTATATACTCTCTCTGGAATATGTTGGTCATCAGTCTGAATATTTGCGAACATGCAACAGGGACTAGACTAGACTAGAGAAAGAAAAGACTAAAAATTTCTTTAATATAAAAGTGATGACTACAATTTTCCAGACCAATGGATTCGACAGCATTACGAAGTATTTCAAAAAGTGAGTGCAATTTTTTAAACACCTTGTATGTAAAAAAAAAACCTGTGTCACAGTACATTGCCGTTGCTGTAAAAGACTTCAGTGTCAAAGGAGCATTGCCCTGTATTTCTTTTCCCACCAAATGATTATAATCATATCTCATTAGTAGAACGTTAAATTCTCTTGAATTAGGAGTGGGAAATCCTCTTTCAGGTTAATAAAATCGTGTAACGGCAACATGAATAAAATACAGTAAGTTGGTTCTCAAATGAGGGTCTATGACTGACCACGTGACGTTGTCTAGTGACGTGATATGTGGACAGTGGGGGGGGTGTAGTCCCTTAGGGTAGCGGCGCATGCGCGTGGCGTGCCCCCCTACGCCCCCCACCCCACCCAACGGCGCGTTTTCTGTGTTAAACGCGATTTACCCAGGATGACCTTGTGACGCAGTTCGTGACGACTTCGTCTACGCAGACACGAGTTCGATCCCCTGGTCCCGTCGCAGCTCGGCGGCTCCTGGCGTAAGCTCCTCCTCTTGGTCGCTCACTGGCCTTAGATTTGGCCTCGTGAGGACGGAGGCTTGGGCTCGATCTCCAACGGCTGCCTTAACACGTAGGGCAAAGGTGACTGTTTCGGTGGCAGTTAAGACCCTCATGGTGTAAGTCCCACGGTCATCCACTGTCAGTAATGTTTATTTTCTGTGTGTTTGTGTGTGTGTGTGTGTGTGTGTGTGTGTGTGTGTGTGTGTGTGTGTGTGTGTGTGTGTGTGTGTGTGTGTGTGTGTGTGTGTGTGTGTGTATTTACCTAGTTGTATTTTACGGGAAGGGGAGCTATGCTCGTGGTGTCCCGTCTTCATATCTCATGTGTGTGTGTGTGTGTGTGTGTGTGTGTGTGTGTGTGTGTGTGTGTGTGTGTGTGTGTGTGTGTGTGTGTGTGTGTGTGTGTGTGTGTGTGTGTGTGTGTGTGTGTGTGTCTGTGTCTGTGTCTGTCTGTGTCTGTGTCTGTGTCTGTGTGTGTGTGTGTGTGTGTGTGTGTGTGTGTGTGTGTGTGTGTGTGTGTGTGTGTGTGTGTGTGTGTGTGTGTGTGTGTGTGTGTGTGTGTGTGTGTGTGTGTGTGTCCGTGCGCGTGCGTATACGTACGTGCGTGTGATACATTGCTACATCACGCTCTGAATAAAATCGCCCGTGGACAGGAATAAAAAACAAAACAATCGTAGAGTAGGTCACCGCTGTGGAAGGCTTAGTCATCGCGTTGCAGCCTTGTCGCAGTGCAGCACTGGCGTTCCCGATGCGGCAGTGCAATAGAACAACTCTCCCGGCACTGCAGGATCACAACGACGATGCACTGCAACACTGCAGTAGAAACTGCAACAGTGCTTTCGTTGCAGTGAACGGGGATTTGCAGTGCCGGGAAAGGCGGCCTCTGCAGTGCCCACCCCCACCCCCACCCCCCACCTCACCCCCATCCGGCGGGGGGATGGGGGGGAGGAGATTGAGGGGGGGAGTGGGGGGGTAGGGGTGGGGGGGCTGAACTACTGCAATGTTGCTGCGGTAGTGCAGTAGTGCTTAATCACGCCTATCAGGTCTGCTGCTGTGCTGTCTCTGCACTTCCCGCTACTGCCTTTGACCCACATTGCCTCCTCCTCCTCCTCCTCCTCCTCCTCCTCCTCCTCCTCCTCCTCCTCCTCCTCCTCCTCCTCCTCCTCCTCCTCCTCTTCCTCCCCTTCCATCTCCTCCCATTTCCCTTTTTCCCCCTTTCCTCATTCCCTCCCCTCCCCCTCCTCACTTTCCTCTTCCCCCCCTCCTCCTCATGTACTCCTCACTCTCTTCCTTGTCATTCTCTTTCCCCTTTCTCTTCCTTCTCCTCCTCCTCCTCCTCCTCCTCCTCCTCCTTCCCCACCCATTTGTTTGCACTTTCTTCTCTTCCTACATCACCAGTTGTCTCATCCGTTCTTCTCTTCCTCCTTTTCCTCCTCCTCCTCCTCCTCCTCCTCCTTCCTCCATTCTCTTCCTCCTACTCAGTCTCCTCCGTTCTTCCTCTTTTTTTCCTGCTTCCCTCCCCCCTCACCTCTTCTCACTCCTAATCCTTCTTCTTTTTTCCTCTCCCTTCCTCCTCACCTCTTTCTCTTCTCCTCCTCCACCCCTCCTCCTCCTCTCCTCGCCTTTCCTCCTCTCCTTAGTCCCCCTACTCCTATTCCCCCTCTTTCCCGTCCAATACGTCTAGTCTTGTATTTCAAGGCCAGAACACTCCAGGCTGCGTCCAGTATTGCTGTTCGCTATACACTCAGCCACCCCATCCCGCTTAACCCCCACTCCTCCTCCTCCTCCTCCTCCTCCTCCTCCTCCTCCTCCTCCTCCTCCTCCTCCTTCTCCTCCTCCTTCTTCTCCTCCTTCTCCTCCTCCTCCTCCTCCTCCTTCTCCTCCTCCTTCTCCTCCTCCTTCTCCTCCTCCTTCTCCTTCGCCTTCTCCTCCTTCTTCTCTTCCTCCTCTTTCCTGGGCAAGCTCCTCCCCTCCCGTGTCCTCTCTTTTCTCTTTCCTGTCTCTCTTCCCTCTCTTCCCCTACTCTTCTTTCCCTTCCCCCACCCCCATTCACCTCCTTCCCCGCCATTCTCCTCCCCACTCCCCATTCCTCTTGCAGGGCTCCAGGTAGTTAATCCCCCCCCACTCCGTCTCTCCCTCCTCTTCCTCCTCCTCCCTGCCCCACCCTGCCCAGCTCTGGCCTCTTCTCTCCTCTCCTCCTCTCACCCCAGGAGGAGTGGGGAGGAGGGAGGGGAAAGTAACACAGAAAAAAGACTCGAACTTGAATCATGGCTGCTATAGACTCCAAATGTGGAATGTTGATACAAAGGTAATTTTTACAAGCCTTTACACACACACACATACACATATATATATATATACATATATATATATATATATATATATATACATACTATATATATATAGATAGATATATATAGATATACATATAGATATATAGATAGATATATACATACATATATATATACATATATGTATACTTATATATATATATATGTATGTATGTATATACCTATATAAGTTACGTACCTTCTTCTAGCGCCACAGTCGAGGCCATCAGTCATGAGCTCCTTGGGTGAAGGGAGGACGGATCCACTTTCTCGGCCTACCTCTCTGTTGAATCGGTGCTACAACTCTGTGTGTGTGTGTGTGTGTGTGTGTGTGTGTGTGTGTGTGTGTGTGTGTGTGTGTGTGTGTGTGTGTGTGTGTGTGTGTGTGTGTGCGTGTGTTTGTGCGTGTGTGTAGAGAGAGATAAAGAGAAAAGAATTCCAGTAGGGATATAAAGGTGATACGAAGAGAAATATGAGTGTGGGAAAGATAGTAGATAAGGCTC
>NC_134780.1:78716108-78728608 GCF_046742065.1 Oratosquilla oratoria
AGTCACCTCCAACAGCCCCTTCGTTTCTTGCCACTACGAGCTCCGCTAACGTACGATTTTTTCATCGTTCTCATAACTCATTTTTTTTTTATTTCAGTCCGTTGTGTAATTATGAATATATGTGAATTTCTAGTATACCCTTCTTGAGTTCAAACCATGGACAACCAGTTTAGTATTGTTCCTGTTTGTATCACCACTTCTAATGTGCATCCGCAACGTGAACTCATTCTTGCATCCCATTTGAATTCCTTTGATTTCCCTGATACACAAGAAAGGTTACTTTCTTTTTGCAATGACTTCAGGCCCGTTATTGCTCTCTCAGGTGAACCCCTTGGTGGAACCAATCTCTTTTAACATCACATTCCTCATAGCAAGAGGAATGTTGTAAACATGCTCATTGATGACATGATTGCTCAAAATATTATGAAACCTTCAGTTTCAGAATACAACCTCTTTTCACTGCTCTTAAACCTGATGGTTTCTTCCACCCTGTTGTTGACTTTAGAGAACTCAATCAATTAAATGTTCCGGATCGCCACCCGATCCCAGTATTGCAAGACCTCCTTCACTCCGTCGGTGAAAACAATGTTGTCTTTACCACTCTCGACCTCATATCTGGCTATTTTCAAACCTCCCTTACTCCTAAATCTTGTCCTCTCACAGCCTTTAGCACGCCAAATAGACATTTCTAATTCAAAATGTTGGCAATGGGCCTTGTTTCTGCCCTTTTTGTTTTTACACGACCCATGAACACAGTATTTGCAGAACTGATTGATGAAAATGTCTTCATATTTCTTGATGATAGTGTCATTGCCTCGAAGTCTGCCTCAGATCACTTACAAAAACTACATACTGTCGTCTCTCGACTGGACAAGTCAGGATTTAAACTGAAGTTAACTATGTGTTCCTTCCTTAAGAAGGAAATACACTTCCTAGGACATGTACTTAACCCACATGGTATCCTTTCGACCAACGACAAGTTCAAAATGGTCATTGATTTCCCTCAACCTACCTCAACTGAACACGTCCGCTCCTTTTTAGGCCTCTCAGGTTTCTATAGATGCTACCTTTCAGGCTATGCTATTATATCCGCGCCTTTCACTTCACTAGTAAAGAAAGATACCCCTTTTACTTGGACTCCTGAGCATGATAGAGCATTTGCCGTTCTCAAAACTGCCTTAACTATGGCCCCTGTCCTAGCATTTTCAAACTTCAACTTTCCCTTTACGTTGTACACTAATGCACCCTATTCAAGATTAGCTGTATTTCTCATGCAACTACTTGGAAAACACCTACGTCTCCTTATATAGGCCAATCGCATACTAAACAAAGCAGAATCAAATTACTTTGTCACGGAAAATGAAGCTCTTGCTGTAGTGTATTCCCTCCGACATTTCAAAAACATCATTCTTGGATATAAAATACACGTCTATACTGACCACCAAGTCATCTTAAATTCATTCTCTGGTAAGAATCTTTCAGGCAAAATTGCTCGTTGGTTCCTAACAATTCAGGGGTTTATGCCAACCTTTCATTATGTACATGGAAAAGCGAATTCAGTAGCTGATGCCCTCAGTAGGTATGTTGCTGTCATTTCCCAGTCTCCCACGTCAATTAATTTGACTCAGGAACGCATTAAAGTTGTACAGCGATCAGATCCACGGTGGAATTGTGTGATATTCTTCTTAGTATCAGGTGACACTACAGGCATTTCAAACTTACCCATAAGAACATAAGAATGAAGGAAATTACAAGAGACCATAAGGCCTACACTAGGCAGCTCCGTATCCAACACCACCTGTCATCCCCATCCATAAAGTTGTCTAATCGTTTCTTAAAACAATTGGTAGTTTCAGCGCTTACTACATGTTTACTAAGTTTATTCCATTCGTCGACCACCCTATTAGTAAACAAATTCTTGCCTATTTCATAAATCTAAATTTGTCCAATATAAAACCATTACTGCAAGTCCTGCCCTGTTGTTTTATTGTGATGACCTTGTTTGCATCACCCTTGTTAAAGCCTTTGATCCACTTGAACACCTCTATTAGATCACCCCGCACTCTGCATCTTTCCAGAGGTGCCTAAACCTCTCTTCGTAAGGCAAATTTCTGAGTCCATGTATCATTTTGGTCATTGTTCTCTGTACTGATTTTAGTGAATTGATGTCCATTCTGTAGGACGGAGACCAAAACTGTACCGCATAGTCAAGGATGGGTCTAAATATCGCTAGAGTTTAATAATTACCTCTGCACTTCTATTCGTTACCGTCCTAGCAATGAAACCTAATGCTCTGTTAGCTTTATTCCTGGCGCTAATGCACTGTTTCCTGATTTTAAGGTCCGGACTCACTAGAACTCCCAAGTCTCTCTCGCACTCAGTTTTTTTTCTAAAAACGTGTTATCTAAGCTGTATCTATTTTCGGGGTTGTGTAGCCCTACGTTTCACACGCTACACTTAGAGATATTGAAGTTCATTTGCCATTTCACCGACCGTGTGAACAATTTGTTAAGATCATCCTGCAGAATCTCTGCGTCGTCTCCTGACCTAATTAGGCGTCCTATTTTAGTGTCATCCGTAAACTTACTAACATCACTATTTATCCCATCGCCTAAGTCGTTTATGTACATAATGAACAACAAGGGACCCAAAACCGAGCCCTGGGGGACCCCCCTAGTAACATTGCCCCACCTAGATTTTACTCCATTTATGGTGACCCGCTGTTTTCTGTTACTAATCCAAGCTCTAATCCATTCTAACACTTTTCCTCCTATGCCATGGGCTTTGATTTTATTTCGTAGTCTCTGGTGTTGCACCTTGTCGAACGCTTTGCTAAGGTCTAGGTAAATAACATCGTAATTATCATTGTTATCTGACACCTTATATTACCTTACCGTCGTGCCATATCCTCTTGGACTTCGGCAACCTTATATACTTTAGTGTAAAAGGATAGAAGATTAGTCACACATTACTTACCCCCTGGAGAAACCATGCTGTGAATCACGAATTAAATTATGTCTTTCGATGTGTTCTCTGAGTCTATTTACTATTACTGATTCAAGCATTTTTCCTATAACCGGTGTCAAACTGATTGGCTTGTAATTGCATATAGACGATCTATCTCCCGTCTTAAAAACAGGAACAACGTTTGCCTGCCTCCAAGCGATAGGCATAAAACCAGTGTCTACCGATTTATTAAATATTTCAGTTAACTGGTCGCAGATTTCAAATTTACACTCCTTAAGCATTCTTTGAAAAATGTCGTCTGGACCCTGGGATTTTGTAGCTTTAAGTCTTTCAATCTGCTTGACTACTTCTTCACTAATGCTGATATTAGATAGACTACATTCTTCATCCCCTCTGAAATCGAATCGCAGTCAGGTACTTTATCTAACCTCTCATTAGTAAATATCGAGAGAAAATAATTGTTAAACTCCTCACTCATTTTTTCCTCCGATTCTATCATGACATTTTCATTGTTTTTAATTGGCCCTATTCTTTCTTTATTTTTTGTTCTATAGAGATGAAAGAAACCTTTTGAGTTGGACCTTGCTTGACGGGCAACCTTAATTTCATAATTACGTTTCACTGTACGTGTATTATTTTTAACCAGCTATGCAATTTCATTATATCTTGATCTAAGGTGTGTTTCCCCGTTTTTTATTTTTACGTAAAGTCCTCTTTTCATTCCGATCTCATGTTTCAATCTGTCCGTCATCCATTTGGGAGTATTACTATTTTTCCGTATTGACTTCAGGGGGATAAATGTATTTTGTGCATTAATAATTAGATCAGTTAGATTGCTATATATTTCATCCAAATCGCTGACCTGTCTGTTGAGCCCCCGCCCCCAAGTGACTTGACCCAAGGTATGTATATTACCCTCCATGACCCGACCCCTGGTCATGTACCGAGACCTGACCGCGCCGACAATGTCCGAAACGCCCGTAATGTCCGTATAACATCTCATATTAAATTTCAAATAGGTTTTCATATTGTCAAAGTTTGCTCTCCTGAAGTCTGGTACTTGGACGTTATTCGTACTTTTTAATTCTTCCCAAATAATATTAAATCTTATTTCTTGATGATCGCTAGAGCCTAGACTATCTCCCACTTTTACGTTACTCATTAGGTGCTCATTATTAGTTAAAAGTAAATCCAGAGTATTTTCTCCCCTCGTAGGATCGGTAATCACTTGTTTTAGGAAATTATCCTGCACCACATCTAGGAATTTCTTCGTTTCCTGATCTCCTATTAAAGTTTCCCAGTCAATGTTTCTATAATTAAAATCTCCCATGATCACAACGTTTTTGTACTGGGACGCTCTGCGAATTTCATGAATCAGGGGATCAGTCTGCTCAATGCTGAGGTTAGGAGGTCTATACAAGACGCCAATAATAACTTTCTTATTCTTGCCTATAATCTCTACCCAAATAGATTCCGTACAGTCCTCTTCCTTAATCGAATTGTTGATAATACAGTTTATTGTATTCTTAACGAAAAGTGCTACATCTCCCCCACTCTTTCCAACGCTATCCTTGTGAAAAAAAAATGATATCCTTCTATTTCGATTTCCGGAAGGAAATGTTTATCAGCCATGTTGATCCAGGATTCATTAATAGCTATAGTATCAAAATTCTCTACGCATGCTTTACCTCGCAGCAAATCAATTTAGTTAATTATGCTTCTGTTATTTGTATAGTAAACTTTAAGTTTATCTTCCCTCCACCTGCTTTGGTGATTCTTTTATCAGTCCCTCTCTAAGTTGTTCCTATTGCCTAAACTATATTCCGATACTCCCCCCCCCTACTCCTTCGTAATCTACCCGAAAAAAACCCTGTAGGATGCCTACTTCTCGCTCAAGGAATTCAGCAAGGAGCCGAAATCCTTTGGGTGACAAGTGCACCCCGTCCCTTGTATATAGATGATTCTTACTGTAAAAGCGATCCCAGTTGTCGACAAATGCCCATCCATTGGCCTTACAATGTTTTGCCAGCCTGCAATTCATTGCAATAGCCCTGGAATGCCACATGCCTCCAACTCTACGCCTCGGAAGGATTCCACATACAACAGGAACACCTCCCTTATTCCTAATCTTGTCTAGCACATCCCGAAACCGCGCAAATAATTCCTCACTCCCTAACTTACCTATATCATTGCCCCCAGCACTTAAGCAAACGACAGGGTCTTTACCTTCCCCCACTAAACACTCTTCAGTCCTATCTTTAACACCTATCCCCGCGCCGGGGAAACCACCTACGTCCTATGTTTCCTTCTTTATCACAGAAAGCCCTGTCTAAGTACCTCACTTG
This sequence comes from Oratosquilla oratoria, assembly GCF_046742065.1. NCBI lineage: Eukaryota > Metazoa > Arthropoda > Malacostraca > Stomatopoda > Squillidae > Oratosquilla > Oratosquilla oratoria. The sequence goes on from NC_134780.1 coordinate 78,721,421, forward strand.
ACTGTCTCCTACGGCCAAAATCTTACAGAACTATACGCTTGTTGATGATGTCCTCTATCATCAGGCTACACTGGATCATAAGCACAAACCAATACTTGTTCATCTGCATAGACCCCTTTTCCACGTTCTACATCCTTGCCTCGCTCGCAGACAAGACTAGACAACACGTTCCACAGGTTCTCATTGACAAACCTCTTTGTCCTTTCACTACTCCTAGAACTCTTCTTTCAGACAAAGGTATAGAGTTAAAAAATTATGTTCTTGCTAACATCTGCAAATCCTTTGATATTACAAAATGGAACACCCTCCCGTATCACCACAGTTCGAATGGCCTTGTTGAACGCCCAAACCGTAAGATCATTAATGTACTACGTCATCTTGCTTCTGACCTACATCTTTCTTAGGATGAAGGTGTTCCTATCATTCAAGCTTCACTGAATATTGCAATTAGCAGGGATTCATATCGGAGTCACCCCATTTTGTCTTCTTTGGCTCGAACAAAAGGCTTCCGTATGACTCCCTTTGCTTCAGACTTAGGGTCTGTTTACAATTCTAATGACTATGTTAGGATCAAAATATCCAATTTTAGCTCTCTCTTCAAGGAAATTCATGATTCGCTTACTCTTGCTAAGGAAGACATGGTGCAACTTCAGCCCAAATCTTCGAGAGATTGTTCTTTTGAGATAGGAAACACTGTTTATTCACTCAATCACAATCTTATTTGAAAACGTTCTCCTGTGTTTCTTGGTCTTTGCAGAATAATTAAGAAAGAACCGGGCAATGAAGTCAGAGCACGCAAGCTGCATGACTTCCAGAAAACCGTGTTACACATTGATCACATAGAAAAAGCTCTCCGTGGTCTCGACTTGGATGCTATTTCCCCATTTGATCCACTCCCCTTTTCGAGGACCAGCCTCCCTCTTCCCATCTCTCCCCACATCCAATGTTCAACCTTGTTATGACCTCCGATGTCATACCACCATTCCCCGAATATTTCAATCATTCCTGAGGTGTTCCAAAAGTACTATCTACTTCAAATCTAATTCGTAAGTCTTTACTATATACTTCATATCTTAAGATGTATATCATATACTTCCGTATTTCCCTATATAATTGCAATGTGCTTGTTAGTTTTAAGTAATATACACTCTTTTACATTTTTACACGGGTTGAGCTCACATTTTTCTACTCATTTCGATGTACTCCCTTCTGTTACATGTACTTTCCACTATACCTCGTCGGTTAGGTCAGCGCCGCATAGCGAGCCGAGCCTTTGTTATGCCTGAAACCATGCATTCCATACTTATAAATATACGTATACACGTTCAGACAAACGTACGTACGTACGTACTCAAAAATATATGCGTCATACCACCACGCATTTTCTATAACCTCCTTGATTACCATAACATTTGCATATACGTAGTATTATATTTAGGACATTTGCATATCTTTCATATTTATTCATACACACGAGTATGTCATAATTAATTTGCATGTGAATTATAAGTAGTAAAATATATAATTACATTAAACATAAAATGTAAAGAATTTTAATTATAGATATTTATGGCAACGTGTACCAAGAGGATGAACTCGCTCAAGAGCTTGGGCACGTCAGTACTTTTTTGTAGGCCTTGAGGGATGGCAGTGTCAATCTTCTTATATAAAAATGGCCTTCAAAAGACCGCAGTTTCATTTTCCATCAATGTCGCAGTCGCACATTTAAGACTGCAATATATGTATGTATGTATGCATATGTATATATATATATATATAATATATATATATATATATATATATATATATATATATATATATATATATATATATATATATCAGTAAGCAGGAGACCTCGTTGTTACCGGGTACCAAGCAGACCCATCCCTATTTTTGGTTTGATATTGTGTTAAATAACGTGAACAAGCTTCTAATTACTTCAGGTGTACCAACTGTTCCGAATTATATCCTGTTCAGCTTCACTTGGCAGAGACGTATCAAAACTAGAACTCCGAGTCCTACTTTATTCAGTAACGTTGTAAACGACATCGGTGGAATGATGCAGATTTTATTGTTCATTGTCAGAAGGTTTCATTCAATTGAAAGGGGCGTGGCCATGCTAAAGGGATCGAAGGAATATTGGAAATTGCGTAAATAAACGTTCTTCGATCAGCTCGGATGTTTAGAGGTCAACCAAAGGAGGTTGGTTGACGGCAGCAGAAAACGAAGTGTACACAGAGACAGTACCTTTGTAATGGTTAAGTTGATATTACGATCTGAAAATTCAGCTTCAATGAAATTTATTCTGTTTAATTATATGTCTATTTATCTATTTTTATTCATCTATCTATTATTCATATATCAATTTAATTTATTTCATTATTTTTCACCTACTTATTTAATAATTTTTGTTTGTTTATCTATTTATCAAAATATTTATCTATTCATTTATCTATTCTTTTATTTATTTATCTATATTTTTTCCTATTTATTTGAGGCGTTTGAATAATCTCATTTACGGGGTTATGGAATTAAACCAAACAAATTGTGAAAAATGAAAATATCAAATCGCGACGGAATCCTGTCACTTTGGAATAATAACAAGTATAGATAGGTGGAAACATGTTTGCACTGAACGGTTTTTTTTTCTGTTTCAGTAAAAACCAACCCTAATTAAATCAAAATAAATTATTTCGCACTTTCTTTGTTCTTAATGAGACAATACTGTTTTCAATTATGTAATTGTTTTATTTTCGTTGATAATAGATGATTGTAAAGCGAAAAGGGCATTGTATTTTTGGCTCCACGTACATGTGCACATATGTGTACGTACACATAAGTAGATGTACTTACATTCGTATACATTCATATGTACATATGCATGCATACATACAGTACGTGCATACATACATATATGTATGCATGCACGTGTGCATATATACACATCTATGCACAAATACATACAACATACATGTATACATACATACACACATACATACATACATTTATACATACATACATACATACATACATACATATATACATACATGCATGCATATATACATATATACATACATATATACATATATACATACATATATACATACATACATACATATTCGTACATACATACATATACATATATACATACATAGATAACAATGTCGTACCCAAGGAGGGGCCAAAAGGAGTGTTGTGTCTACGATTCGGACATGGCCCAATAGACCAAGGTTATTATCGCTAATGAACTCCTCCATGCACGCAACACCACCAGCACCATTTCGAGGTCCTGCTTCATCTCATCTCCGAGGACGAGAACATCAGGTTCTTGAGGCGAAACTCGAAGACTGGATAACTAGAGGACCACATTCCTCCACCTCTTATAGGAAGAGGACATTTCGCCTCATACATGGTCGCCTCATGAGAGGAGACGTCGCTCCCTCATGCTCATGTGGTGCCCCACTCCTTATAACACCACATAGAGTGCTATAACAACCATATATTCTTTTATCTTCCCCCCAATCAAAGGCCAATCACACTACGCCAGATGAAACACTAATATCCCAATCATCCCACCTTAAGATAATACAGAAAAAAGACTTATAATCATTCTACAAATATCTAAAGATTTCGAAACAGTATACCAACAAGGATAGATGCAACGAGAAGCCATTGGTCATATTGATAATAATGATGTTAATGATAGTCATAGAAAATAATAAAAATTATAATAATGATGAAAATTATAATAATAATAATAACAATGACAATAGAAATAAGAATAACAGTAATAATGACAAAGACAATAATGACAGTAATTATGATAGTAATAATGACAATGTTGTTGGAGTGGTCTCTCTGATACAATTGTTATTATACTGGATGGCTGCTAACGTTCCGACAATCTGTGTAGCTGAATGCTCAAAACTGTGGAGGTATTTTATTCTCATGGTTTATCGTGCAACAAAAATTTCCAATATTCATCTGTGTACCAGTATCTGCAGGTTTTGAGGTTTCTTACCTCTTCTTCAAATGGGGTGGAATACTTAAGTTGTTAATGGCCGGGGTTTGTATGATCGGAAGCGTTGATGACCTCTCTAAGTGAGAATTGGGACTTTTTGCGTATTAAAGTCTGTGTCACTGTGGCCTATTGTCTTTTTTTTTTTTTCTTTTTTTTTTTTAGGGGGAAAGTATTTGATGAATTTGTTGGGTAAATATTCAATGGCGCCTTTTATTATTGCTGTTATTATTAGAATAATTCTTGTAATTTGTAACTTTCGGTGATTATTTGTCCTACTGGTGGTCTCTTGTCATAGTGACCCGTGCGGTGGGCAAAAAATCCCACCGTTGTAACGGTGGTGGGCAAAAAAATCCCACCAATGTAACGGCGTTGGTATTTTTTCCCAGAGAAGTTCAAATAAATCCAATCCAGGTATTCTGATGTGATGCCATTTCTCAGGTATGTAGCACCAGGCTCTCCGATGTTAGCCGTGCTGTTTTTCATTATAAGTAATACAATTTTACTGGACTTAAAAAACAAACAGTTTATTTTTGTATTGGCTGCCGGAGTTACTTCCTTGTTGACTTTTCTACGAATAGCCTTTTTTCCATCTTTGTTGTGTTTATGATAAAAAACTTATAAAAGTCATTAATAATTCATTTGTTGTTACTTTGTTTTGGGGTACCTCAATGAATTTCTCCATTGCACGGCGAATGCTATGTTTGGTAATTACATCAGGGAAACTATTGTTGGGTAAGGGTTGCTCGATGCGTACATTGGATTTACTAGAACTTCTCTAGAAGAAAATACCATTACGTTTACAATGGTAGCATTCCTGCATACTACACGGAACACCATGGCAAGCGACCACCAACATTAGACCTGAGAAATAATACCCCCATCATTCACAGGACAAATGACCATGCACTACTTAAGAAAAAATAAATAGAAAATAAATAAATAAGTGAAAGATAGATAGATAAATAATAAATAAATAAATGAAATAGAATAGATAAATAGACAACAAATAAAGAAAAATAAATAATTGAATAAGAAATAAATAGAAATAAATAAATAAATAAATGGACATGATCCCACAGTGATAGACTGTCCGCAACATCAAACATACGAAACGTCACGACTCTCAATGGAATAGCTCATCTAAGCTTCCCAGCATATAAACCCTGATCATTAACAGCTAGAGTATTCCACACAAGCTGAAGAAGAGGTAAAGAAACCTCGAAATCTACAGACATTAGCCCAACAGATGGGTAATGGAAACTTTTGTTCCACAATAATCCATGAGGGGGGAAATCTTTCCGCAATTTCGAGCGATAAGTTACACAGACCGCCAGAACGTCAACACCAATTCAGTTTAGCATGAATAAATATTATATGATGATGACAGTTACAGTTGTCGCTATTTTAATCAAAACTGCTGTTAGTTATAGTAACAGTTAGTTGCATTCATAGTTTGCCACATTTACAGTAAAACTATTGGGGCATTTTGGAGTTACGCTTAACGGTCACAGTTACTATAACGATTGCATTCACAGTAACAATCATGTTTACGAATGTATGTACAGCCACTCTAACAGTTTCAATAACAGATGTATTCACAATAACAACTACAGTCACAATAACAATAATAACTGCATGTCCGTGTGGGTTCATTACTTCCGGCTGCACTCGGAAGGTTTCCACCAATAACAAAGGACTCCTTCCTCCTCCTTCTCTTCCTCCTCCTCCTCCTCCTACTCCTCCTCCTCCTCCTTCTCTTTCTACCCTCTCCTCCTGCCAGACGCCGCTCCTGAGCGTCGCCTATGTAATAACGACCCGTCTCAGAGAAGACAAAGAAATATCAAATCAGCTGGTGATCTTTTGGAGCATGAGACAGTTAAATAGATGAATAAATAAATGAATAGATAAATTAATAAATAAATGAATAAATAAGTAGATAAATAAACAAGCAAACAATCATAAATAGATATATAAATAAATAAGTAGTTAGATAAATAAAAGAATACATAAATGAATAAATAAATAGATAAGTATATAAATAGGTAAATAAATTAATCAAATTAAGTAATTAAACAATAAAAAAGAACAAGCATGTGTATAATCATATAGACAAGTAGATTAACGTAAACAAACAGATACATAAAGAAATATACGCAATAAAAACATTAGGAACGTGTGTTTTATAAATGCAAGGTAACCACTTTAGAAAATAAACAAACGGAGTAGATGTAATATACGAAAGCGCTCTTCTCCGTTTGTTTATTTTCTAAAGTGGTTACCTTGCATAAAAAATATACATGTATATGAATAGATAGGTTGGTAAAAAGATACACCAGTATATGAATGAATACTTAATTGGGTTTATAGATTGATAAATGGTCTATTGGTAGATGAATAAAGAGGTGAATGAAAAATTGGTTAAGAAAATGAACAAAAAAAATGATGTGGTCTGACATCCCTTGTCCTCTTAGACAGAATGATTTTGTTGCTTGGCCCTCCCTTCTCCCATCTCCACTGCCTCAGCCTCCTACTCCTCTTCCTCTTCCTCCTCCTCCTCTTCCCACTCCTCCTCCTCCTCTTCACCTTTCTCTTACTCTTGCTCCTCTTCTAGTTCCTAATTTTCTTCAGCCTTCCTCACTTACTCTTCCGGATCACTATCCTCATCCCTCTGCATACCATCCTCCACGTCTTGTGTGTGTGTGTGTGTGTGTGTGTGTGTGTGTGTGTGTGTGTGTGTGTGTGTGTGTGTGTGTGTGTGTGTGATTTACCTCACCTTGGTCTTTCGATCACGTGTTGGACTCGTGATCGACAGCTATTTCCCTCCCGGAAGAAAGCTCAGAGCTCGTATGACCGATCTATGGGTAATGCTATGACCTTACACGCACACACACCCCCAACTCCCCGCCCACGAGAGCTGGAGTAACGACTCGAAGCGCAGTGATACTGAAATAATCTCAGTCCTGGGCAGGATTCGAACCAGGTACCGTGCTGACAGTCTGAGACAGTCTGAGACTCTACCAACCGCGCCACCGAGTGTGTGGGGTGTGTGCATGTGTGTGCGCGCGCGCGTGCGCAAATATATATGCATCCTGTGAAGACTCCTATAGAGTTAGGTTCCTCGCTTCTCACTCCTCCCTTGCGACATCGTCCGTCGCGCCCCTTGGCGT
>NC_134780.1:78738608-78743608 GCF_046742065.1 Oratosquilla oratoria
CCTCTTCTTCTTCCTCCTTCCTCCTCTTCTTCTTCCTCCTTCCTCCTCTTCTTCTTCCTCCTTCCTCCTCTTCTTCTTCCTCCTTCCTTCTCTTCTTCTTCCTTCCTCCTCTTCTTCTTCTTCCTTCCTCCTCTTCTTCTTCCTCCTTCCTCCTCTTCTTCTTCTCCTCCTCCTTCTTCTCCTCCTCCTCCTCCTTCTTCGTCTTCTTCTTTTTCTCCTCCCTCTTTTCCTTCCTCCTCCTTCTCCTCCTCCTCTTCCTCCTTCTTCTCCTCCTCCTTCTTTTCCTCCTCCCCTTCTTCTCCTTCTCATTTTTTTCTTTTTCTTATTTTTCCTTCCTCTCATTTTTTCTTTTCTTTTTTTCCTCTCTCATTTTTTGTTCTTTTTCTTCTTTTCTTCTTCCTCTCATTTTTCTTCTTCTTTTACTTCTTCCTCTCATTTTTTCTTCTTTTTTCTTCTTTCTATCATTTTTTCTTCTTTTTTCTTCTTTCTATCATTTTTCTTCTTTTTTTTTCTCCCGTTCCTTCTTTATTCTTCTTTTCTTCTTCTCCTCCTTCCTCTTCCTCTTCTTTTTCTTCCTCCTCCTCTCCCTCTCCTTTATCTTCATTTTGTCCTCTTTGTCCATCGTCTTCATCACCTTCCTCTACTCCCTCTTCTTTTTCTTCCTCTTGTCTCCTCCCTCCTCTAGCTTCTCCTCCTCCTTCTCCTCCTCTTTTGCTTTCTCTTAATTCCAATTCTGTTCCAAATCCAAATCCTTATACTAATCCTTTTGATCCAAGTTCCTTTTTCCTGTCGATCTTTTTTACTTCTTTCTCCTTCATCTATTTCTCTCTCTATTCATCTATTTCTCTCTCTATTCATCTATTTCTCATTCTTCCACGTTTTTTCTCTCGTATCTCCACTTCCTCGTCCTTCTTTTTGTTTTCTCTTCTTCTGTTTCTCCTTCATTCTCTCTTTTTTCTTTTTCTTCGTCCCTCTCCTTCTCCTCCTCCCTCTCCTACTCTTCCTCCTTCCTCTTCCTCTTATTTTTTTTGTTCTTGCTCTTCTTCGTCTTCTTCGTCTTCTTCCTCTTCTTCGTCTTCTTCCTCTTCTTCCTCTTCTTCCTCTTCTTCGTCTTCGTCTTCTTCCTCTTCTTCGTCTTCTTCCTCTTCTTCGTCTTCTTCGTCTTCGTCTTCTTCCTCTTCTCGTCCCTCTTCTCACCCCCTTTTTTCTTCTTTTCATTGACCCTTTTCGAGAGAAAAGAGGAAGATGTCGAGAAGAAGAAGAACGTCGAAAGTTAAGAGAACAAAAGGACGAAAGGAAGGAAGAGGAGGAAGACCAAAGATGATGGAATGGAATATGAGGTGCAAGAGTAATAGGAAGAAGAAGGAGAGGAAGAGGAAGAAGAAGGATAGAAGACGAAGACGATATAGAGAACGAAATCGGAGATGATTTAAATAAAGATGGAAAAGATGTAGGAAGAGGGATAGGAAGAAGAAAAGGAGGAAAAGGAGGATGAGAGGAAGGAGGAAGAGGAGGAGGAGAAGGAGGAAGAGGAGGAGGTGAAGGAGGAAGAGGAGGAGGAGGTGAAGGAGGAAGAGGAGGAGGTGAAGGAGGAAGAGGAGGAGGTGAAGGAGGAAGAGGAGGAGGAGGTGAAGGAGGAGGAGGAGGTGAAGGAGGAAGAGGAGGAGGAGGAAGAGGAGGAGGAGGAGGGGAAGGAGGAAAGGAGGAGTAGACTCGTGAACTGTGACTTTATTAGGAATTATACTTTTGAAATATTTTATCTATTTGTTTATTTGCAAACGTGTAGGTTTATTTATTTATCTATTTGCATATTTATTTACTTATGTTGTGTAATTTCATGTGAACCTAAAGCAACAGCGAGCTAATGCTGCGACAGCATTTCCTTGTTTGTTTTACTTTTATCAAAAATTGTATTTGTTTATTTCTATGTTGATTTAACTTTGTATTTTTAATGTTTAGTTTCATGTGTATGTCAACACGTAGCGGCTTGGCCAGGTGCGCATTTAGCAATTTATTTAAATATGAATGTATTTTTTTTATGTCTTACATTTTCTATATGATTTATGGATGCATTTAATTTATCTTTATTTTTCTGTATCTTATATATTCTATTTAATTTTTGGATGTGCTTATTTCATCTTTATTCTCCTATGTCTTACATTTTCTATTTAATTTATGGGTGTATTTATATCATTTTTATTTTTTATATCTTACTTTTTATATTTGATCTATGGATGTATCTATTTTATTTTTGTATCTTGTATTTTCCATTTGTATTTAATATAATTTTATTCTAACAATTCGTTTTTCTTTTTCAGTACTTATTTGCATATATGTACACCAATCTCCTGTCTAGAGATGGTGCACATACAGTCACAAACACACACACGCACACACACACACGATTCATGGCACAGTGGTGGTGTTCGCGGCCGCCACTACAGCGGTCCAGGTTTGAATCCGAACTAGGACTGAGATAATTTCAGTATCGCTGAGCTGCAAGTCGTTACTCTAACTCTCGTGGGAGGGGAGTTGGAGTTGTGTGTGCGTGTAAAGTCACAGCATTACCCACAGATCAGTCATTTATGAGGTCTGAACTCTCTTCTGGGAGGGAAATAGCTGTCGATCACGAGTCCAACACGTGATCCAAGACCATGGTGAATCAATCACACACACACACACACACACACACACACACACACACACACACACACACACACACACACACACACACACACACACACACACACACACACACACACACACACACACACACACACACACACACACACACACACACACACACACACACACACACACACACACACACACACACACACACACACACACACACACACACACACACACACACACACACACACACACACACACACACACAAAGGACGAATGAAACTGGTTGTTCGCTATCTACACGTCTATCTTGATCTATTATGAGAGACAAATGACAATTCTCTCACGATACGCAAACGGTGCTCACGATCCTCCAAGGATCCGTTACGCTGCCGTCGTAATGCATAAAGAAGAAGAAGAAGGAGAAGAAGAAGAAAAAGAAGGAGGAGGAGGAGGGAAGCTGAGAAGAAGGGAAGAAGGGAAGAAGGAAGAAAAGGGAGATAGGTTGATTACGGTATCAGCTTGTCCCAGTGTCTCATTCAATAATTATTGTTCTGACCTGATCTAACCTAACCTAACCCAACCTAACCTAACCTAACCAAACCAAACCAGAGTTAAGCTGACCTGAGCTAATCTGAACTTACCTTATTTTCCTGACTTGACTTACTGACCGATCTAACATGACCTAACCAAACCTAATCTGACCTGAACTATCCTTATTCATCTGACCCAAATGACCTTATCTAACATGACCTAGCCTAATTTAACCCAACCTATCAAAAGTTACTTGATCTAACCTAACCTAATCTAACTTAATCTAGCTTGCCCAAGTCTTAACCTAGTCTGACCTTATTTACCTAACCCGGCTGACCTTCCTTGACCTAATCCATAGTAATATATTCTAGTCTGTTATATTGGTGTCTATTCTATACTATCATTTGTACTCTATCCTATTTTTTTTCATTTATTTTGTATTTTCATCCTGTTCTCTTTTGTTCACTCCTGTTCTGTTTTACATGGAAGCCAACCGAGAGAACAGGCAGACTTTAGAACGAACATTTGACTCTAGATCATTTGCAGGCGACGAACCAACTAATCGAGAAAACAACAGAATACAATATACTTCTCTGTTTAGCTTTTGTAGATTACGAGAAGGCCTTTGACTTGGTAGAATAAATAGCACTACTAAACTCACGCAAGCAGGGTACAAACGAATAGATCGTAAGGGTTCTAGAAAAGATTTATGAGAAAGGTACCGCTGTAATTCTCCAACATAAAAATACAGAAAAGATCAAGATCGAGGAAGGAATACGGCAAGGTGATACATGATGATGACGATGATGATGATGATGATGATGATGATGATGATGACGATGACGATGACGATGACGATGATGATGATGATGATGATGATGATGATGATGATGATGATGTACTATACTTGCTCAATCTCACTGCAGATAACTCAATTTCTTTCGCTCTGTACTAAGATGTTCCCTATTATCTTGTCACTGCTGCATAGTGTTCTTTGTACACATGGCAATGGCTTTGGAGTGAGAATGAAGGGTTGGACCCCTTGCTGCCCAGCTGTCAAAGCTGTTGTGTCTGAATTTCCAAATCTTCTTGATAATCTTGCGTGATAATTTGCAATTCCGCGCAGTTTTGTATCACCTCATGATATGCCTTACCCCCCCCCGACCCCCCATCCCCCTGGTCGGGTCGAAAGATCAAGGCCAAGAAGAAGAAGAAGAAGAGGAAGAACGAAGAGGAGGAAGAAGAGGAAGAATGAAGAGGAGGAAAGGCACTGTGAGGTAATGAGAGTAAACTTGATGATAAATGTGAAAAGAAGAAGAATAGAGAAGAAGAGGACGAGATGAATGGTAAGATAAAGAAAGTAAAGATGATGATGAGGATCAAGAAGCAGAAGGAGATGGTTATAAAGAAGGTAAATGATAAAGAATAAGTTAGAAAAGAAATAAAAGAGAATATGAAAAAAATAAAAGAAAAAGATGAGGAAAACAAAAAGAAAAAAGTGGAGAATAAGAATAAAAGAAAATAAAGAGGAAACAAGAGACAGTAGAAAAAAAAGAAAAGAAAAAAACACACAAGACAGCAATGAAAAGAAAACAAAAAAATATATAAAAGCAAAGGATGAGGAAAACAAAAAGAAAAAAGTGGAGAATAAGAAAAAAGAAAATAAAGAGGAAACAAGAGACAGTAGAAAAAAGAGAAGAGAAAACACACAAGACAACAACGAAAAGAAAACAAAATCAATTGTCAAGCTAATGAAGCGGCATTGTCAACCTTGGCCCTAACGACCTGATCAGCTGATCTGACATTTTCGTAGAACACGTAGTGGTGGTGATTAG
>NC_134780.1:78753608-78756108 GCF_046742065.1 Oratosquilla oratoria
TGTCCGTCTGTCCTTTTGTCTGTCTGTCTGTACGCCCGTCCGCCTACCTTTCTGTCCTGCTTTCCGTCCTTGTGTCCGTCTTTCTATCTGTCCGTACGTCCGTCCTTCTGTCCGTGCATGAAGTCGGCGGCGGCGGCGCCCACGTCCGCGTCCGCAATGTTTCAATTGGAAATCCAATATTGAAAATATGTCACTCCGGCCGTGGGGAGGGAGAGAGTCGCCTTCCTTCTTGCTGGCCGGAGCAGGTGCATCGTCTGCAGAGTGATCCGCGGAATGCGAGGGAGGGAGGAGGAAGAGAAGGAGGAGAAAGAAGACGAAGAATAAGAATAAGAATAAGAAGAAGATGAACAGGAGGAGGAAGAAGAGGAGGAAGAAGAAGAGGAGGAGGAGGAAGAAGAGGAGGAGGAATAAAGAAGAGGAAGAAGAAGAAGAGGAGGAGGAATAAAGAAGAGGAGGAAGAAGAAGAGGACAAGGAAGAAGAGGAGGAGGAGGAGGAAGTAGAGGGGGAGGAGGAAGAAGTAGAGGGGGAGGATGAGGAGGAGGAGGAAGAAGAGGAGAGAGAGGAAGAAAAGAAAAAGGAGGAGGGTGGTAGTTGTGGAAGGGTAAGTAAAAGACTACGTACCCTGAGAAAAACACAAACTTGTGAATAGTTTACATTGCACTGCAATGGATACACAAAATATATGCTTTATGAGCATCATAGAGTATATGCATACTGAAGACTGTAACTGATAAATAGTGTCTATTTTCAAGAAGCGATATAAGGTATAGTTTGTAGATTAACCTGTATACTGAACCATATTAACTTTAAGAAAGTTGTATAATGTATTATGTTGTGTATTATATTTTTCTCAATAAACTGAAATAAACTAAACTATACTTTTTATGTAGATATATAGATTATCTAAGCATCCGCCAAGAGGAAGATACTTCACTGTTTCTCTGGCGGCTAGCCGCTGTGTCATATGCCTTCTCCAGATCCATGAAGACTCGGAGTCCGTTGAACTGACTCCTGGAGAAGTGCTGAGCTTTCTCTTCAGTCGAGGGGCTCCTGGAGTTAGGGGGATGCTCCTAGATGACATACTGTAATACCACTCTCACGTGCAATCACGAGCAAAAGTTTTGACACGTCAATATATATATATATATTTTTTTTAGGGGGGTAGGGTATATATTTTCCTACGCAGCATTTACCTTGCAGTTAATTCATTTTCTTGAGTAAATGAAAAAAAATTGTCAAGATTTTTTATTCTATATTATGAAAAAATTTGGATGGGTCAAAATTTCTACTCGTGACTGTATATAGCTATTTGCATGATGACGCGATAATACACGGAGAGACACAAATTCTTAACCCAAACACACAATAAGAAAAATGCCTTTACATCCACACAAATATTCATAATAACCAGGCTACCAAAGAGGTCATGTGGGGACGAATTAAATCGTCTGGCGGCAGCTGTAACGAGAGGAAAAGTGCCATCCGGTACGGAAGGGGTGGAAGTTATGCAAGCTATATTAATGAGGTAATGAATACGCAGCAAAATGTGTGTGGAAGTTTAATATGAATCGGGGGCGTCCCACGGTGGGCCGTCGGGGGAACATGATCTGCACCTCTTGTGGGGATGGGACTTTTTTTTTTTCAGTCTCCCCTCTCTCCGTTATTATTTTTCTATAAGTCTACGCAATTCACACACACACACATGTACACGCGCACGCACACACACAGACACACACACACACACACACACACACACACACACACACACATATATATATATATATATATATATATATATGTACATACACACTGAATGGTTTCCAGTGATCCATTAATATCTTTTTTCAACCACTTCCATCGAGCGATTCTCAGTCCCGACTGCGATGGCATGTTATTAAAAGTGATTTGTATTTGAAAAAAGAAATTGTATATATATATATATATATATATATATATATATAGTCTATATATATATATATATATATATATATATATATATATATATATATATATATGTATGTACATGTATTCATATATATACATATTTGCATGAATGATCTTCATATGGAGATTTGCTAATTATCTATCTATAGACTTGACTTCGTTGCTTAAGATAGCTATAGTTCGTCCGAAGGACACGAGTCAAACTCAGGAGAAGATATAGTTCAAGTGTTTGTGCTTGACATTTCTTACACTATGTACATTTTCAAAAGTAATGAGAAGAGGTCAGGGACCGGGATCTTATATACAAAAAAATGGGGAAACATGGAACAGAAGAACAACATACAGGGAAGATTTTATTATATTTAATTAAGATTCTACTATATTTAATTAAGAACAGCCCTCCTAACAACAATGGTGTGCTCTATAAAATTCCTTGCCAAGATTGTAATAAATTTTATATTGGACAAACTGGGAAAAACTTGGAAACAAGGATTTCCCAACATATATATAGTGTGAGATCTGCCCAGGAAAACAATGCATTATTCCAACATAAAT
>NC_134780.1:78773608-78778608 GCF_046742065.1 Oratosquilla oratoria
GAGGAGGAGGAGGAGGAGGAGGAGGAGGAGGAGGAGGAGGAGGAGGAGGAGGAGGAGGAGGAGGAGGAGGAGGAGGAGGAGGAGGAGGAGGAGGAGGAGGAGGAGGAGGAGGAGGTAGAGGAGGACGAGGAGGAAAAGGAGGAGGAGGAGGAGGAGGAGGAGGATAAGGAGGAGGAGGAGGAGGAGGAGGAGAGGAAGATGAGGAGGGGGAAGAGGAGGAGGAGGAGGAGGAGGAGGAAGGAGGAGGAGGAGGAGGAGGAGGAGGAGGAGGAGGAGGAGGAGGAGGAGGAGGAGGAGGAGGAGGAGGAGGAGGAGGAGGAGGAGGAGGAGGAGGAGGAGGAGGAGGAGGAGAAGGAGGAGGAGGAGGAGGAGTGCTGTGAAAAGATGGCGCACGGTGAGACACAGAAGGAGATGAGAGAAGATAATTGAAGAAGAACAGAGATTGAGGAAGAGTAGGATAACAATAATAATGATACTATTTCTATTACTACTACTACTACTAATACTAATAATACTACTACTAATACTACTATAATAATAATATAATAATAATTTAGTAATATAATGATAATGATAATATAATAATAATTATAATATAATAATATAATGTAATAATAATATGATATAACAATAATGATAATATAATAGTAATAATGATAATATAATAATAATAATATAATAATAATAATAGTAATAATACAATAATGATAATAATAACATAATATAATATGATAATAATAATAATATGATAATATAATAATGATATAGGATAATAGTAATATAATAATAATATAATTATGATAACATGAAAATAATAATAAACAGTAATAACAATAATAAATACTTATTTGAGTTATTGATGAAGCGAGTAGCTACAAAGGCACCGAGAAACCTGATTTTCAAAACTTGATACAAAGAATAACAAGAATAGAACAATTCACGCGAAACCATTTGTTCTTCTCAACGTCGCCTGTGTCCTGCCTGTTCACCGTAATTCTAATGTTGGCAGGGTCATAAATTTAGCGAATGGCTCTCGTGATGACAAATGTGACTTCAGTGACTGAAGCCTTTTCCCACTGGGACAGTGAGACACTGTCCTAACTCTTCTGCCAGTCTGATATAGCTTGCAAGATCTACTCCGTGTTCAAAGGGTTGATTAATATTGTGCCATTTCATTCTACCTCTTCTTGTCTTAATCGTTCGCTTTTTTCTTTTTTGACAAGATTTGACTAAATTATTGTCCCTTCTCCATTTCTCTATTTTTCTCTATCTACTTATCTATATATCTATCCAGATATCTACTTGTATATATATATATATATATATATATATATATATATATATATATAGATATATATATATATATATATATATATATATACATATATATATATATATATGTATATATATATGTATGTATATATATATATGTATGTATATATATATAATGTATATATATATATATATATATATTTATATATAATCTATCTATTTGTCTACCTATCTATTCATCTATATAATATCTCTATTTATCTATCTACCTGTCAAGCACAGTTTCGATTATCTCCAGGTTGACTCTTCAGGATTCAGCGTTTAGCTTAATACAATCGCGTGACGACGAACAGAATAAACAATTTCTGAAGGAATTCAAAGATTAAATTCTATTCGTCAGAGAGTCTAACCATTTTCAAGAAAGGCTCTGAGATCCTCAGAAGGAGTGACGTCTTCCCTTCGGAGGAGAACCGGACCCCCTTGTTCCGAAGGAGAGTCCTGTGCCCCTTCCAAGGGCGAGTCAGACCCCCTCTGCCTCCTCAGGATGACCTGAAGAGGGAACCTTGACGCAGCAGAGGATTACGTCACGTTCCGTCACGTACGTACCTTGACGAAGGCCGCGTAGTCACGCGACAGAGCCATTGAGGCTAAATGGGATGCACATGTCGACTTGGCACTGCGACATAGAAGTCGCGGCCTAGGAAGGGGGGGGATGCACCTCTTAGATCATGTGTAAATAGGTCCAGGTAGGTGTGCAAGCACACAGACACAGCACACGACCACACAGACAATCGATTGTATCAGCGTGCATGAATGTGTGTATATGTATATGCTCCTCGGTCCTCGTATAACACAGGCTGTCTTTTGTATGGACATAGTGATATGCATGCATGTGTGTGTGTGTGTGTGTGTGTGTGTGTGTGTGTGTGTGTGTGTGTGTGTGTGTGTGTGTGTGTGTGTGTGTGTGTGTGTGTGTGTGTGTGTGTGTGTGTCCCTAGTTGTATTTACCTAGTTGTATTTTACGGGAAGAGAACTATGCTCGTAGTGACCCGCTTTTGTATTTTTCCGCATCCAGCTTGTTCTTAAAATCTTGCATAGTTTTAGCCCTCACTGTTTCTTCATTCAGTTTGTTCCAGGTATCTATCACTCTGTGTGAGGAGCTATTATTTTTTATTATTTTTCAGACTTCTTCTGTAACTGTCCTTCTTAAGTTTCTGCTCGTGTCCTCTTGTTGTTCTTCTGTCCCACTTTAGTAAGTCGTCTCTATCAAGAATTCATATCCCTTTCATAATTCTGTAGATGGTTATCAAGTCACCCCTTTCTCTTCTTTGTTCCAGGGTTGGTAGATTTAGTTGATCCAATCTTTGTTCGTATGTCAAATTAGAGAGTGTTGGTGCCGTCTTTGTCGTTGCTCTTTGAATTCTTTCTAGTTTGTGTGTGTGTGTGTGTGTGTGTGTGTGTGTGTGTGTGTGTGTGTGTGTGTGTGTGTGTGTGTGTGTGTGTGTGTGTGTGTGTGTGTGTGTGTGCTCTTTGCATTTGTGCAATAATACAGGCAATCGATTACTTAAATGTGAACCCTCATGTACGGATAGGTGTGTATGTATTAATCTTAGATTGTATATTATGAGCAGATAGGTGCACAAGAACACAGGCAATCTATTGCGTAAACATACATAAATGTGTATAAATGTGCAACTGCATATATGTTCGACTTAACATATGTGTGCTTACAAGAACACAGGTAAATATGCACGCATATATGAATGTATATGTGTAAACACATGCAAGCACACATAACACATACGAGTATAACATGACCAGATTAGTAGCCTAATCAAGAATAGTCGGATATGTATACATATATGATTGCGTGTGTGTAAGTATGTGTGTACATGTGTATGTGTGTGTATGTGTATGGGCAGGAAAAGATGAATTGAACTGTTCTGAGATAGTGAAGACATGTGAAGAGAATGAAATTGAGGTCATCGTACCTTCATTTCCAAAATTATCCATCAGATATGAAATTACAGGTCTATCAAACACGGTGTAAGGTCCACTAAAATAATTTAGGTTCATTCGATCGTTAAAAAAGATCAAGGGCAGAGATTCCAAAGCAAGACCCACCCAAACTCGCCCTTCCTCTCCAGTCCGTGATACCAAACAAATCATAAAATCTCGGAAACTCAGAATAAACATGAGTATACTGGAGTTTCATTTCAACATCGTCCAACAAGAGTGATCCTTGCCTCTTCCCCGTCCCCCTCATAAAATCTCTGAAGCTCAGAATAAACATAAGTATACTGAAGTTTCATTTCAACATCGTCCAACAAGAGTGATCCTTGCCTCTTCCCCGTCCCCCTCATAAAATCTCTGAAACTCAGAATAAACATAGGCATACTGGAGTTTCGTTTCAACATCGTCCAACAAGACTTATTCTTGCCTCTTCCCCGTCCCTCTCATAAAATCTCTGAAACTCAGAATAAACATAAGTATACTGGATTCTCGTTTCAACATCGTCCAACAAGAGTGATCCTTGCCTCTTCCCCGTCCCCCTCATAAAATTTCTGGAACTTAGAATAAACATAAGTATACTGGAGTTTCATTTCAACACCGTCCAACAAGACTGATTCTTGCCTCTTCCCCGTCCCTCTCATAAAATCTCTGAAACTCAGAATAAACATGAGTATACTGAAGTTTAATTTCAACATCGTCCAACAAGAGTGATCCTTGCCTCTTCCCCGTCCCCCTCATACACAAACGAAAAACGATCGGAAAGCTGGAATGGTAGTAAAGGGAAGCTGGAGTGGTGTCTGGTACTCGTTGGTACCCAACAGAAACCCGTCCAAAGGTTCTGAAGACGCACTCTATCTACCTCACACAGTCTTTTATCTACTATTCTAAATGGTCCTCATAACGTATAGACCCTTAATATAGAGTTGCGGCATGACGATACGATCAGTCACGTGACCACCCAGGGAGCCATTTTGTGGCCAAATCATTTTCGCTTGCGTTGACTGTTTGATTTTGTTATTAATTCTTCGAACCTATTGTGTCTCTTCACTAGATATGCCGGGATCTTGTGAATTCGGATGCACTAACAGTCCCTTTATAGAGATACCCTTTATACTACAGAGTTGAAACAGCTCCAGACACGCCGCCATTTTGTGGCCATTCTGCGGAATTGTCGCAGCTCTTTATGTAAAGGGACTTAACACCTATGCAAGCCAAAACTCACAAGCAACTGATGAAAGATGTTGACACCACATTTGCAAGCGTGATACCAGTGATTTTATTCAACCGAAGAGACACCCCTCACCCCCAGCAAAAATGTTAATGCTAGCTCAATAAACCGTTGTCTCGTTGCTATTCATAAAATACAAATTCGAGTAGCTCCATGGGAGAGTAATCCAAGCGCCACGAGCCACCAGACCCAGATTTTGTGTTCAACCGTCCGGCCTAGGCTTCCTGGAAGTTGGATTCGTCTCCCTCTGAATTGCCATTGTCGAGGGAGACGAATCCACCAAGCGTTGCAGGAAGCCCAGGTCGCCTGGTTGAGCACCACATAACCAGGATCTAGCTACCCGTGGCGCTTGGATCACTCTCCCACGGAGCTACTCATTACTTCGGGCTGTCGCAAGGTGATTTTATTCAGTCGATGGGAGATGCACCCTGCTGGGGGTAGGTTACCTCGTCATAACGAGGTTTTGAATTAATAATACCCAATTCCT
>NC_134780.1:78786108-78793608 GCF_046742065.1 Oratosquilla oratoria
GATGAGATGTACAAGGGGAGAGGATAGCACCAAATTGGAATTGAGGATTAGGTTGGAGGGAGTGGATAGCTTTAGATACTTGGGTAAGGTGGTGGGAAAGGGAGGAGTGGAGGTGGAGGTAGAATGTAGATTGAGAGAAACAAGTGAATGCGTTGGGGGATTAAAAAGTATAATGAGAAATAGATATTTGGAAATAGATATTAAGAGGAGATTGTATGAAGTGGTGACAGCATTGTATGGAGCAGAAACATGGAACATAAGAGGAGAAGGGTTCAATGTATTTGAGATTAAATGCCTGAGAAGAATGTTAGGGGTTACTAGGCTGGATAGAGTAAGAAACGAGGTAAGTAGAAGAGCGAGGGTGGAAAGGGATTTGGGAGATAGGGTTGATAAAAGATTTTTTTGGGATGGTTTGGACACATGGAAAGAATGAGAGAAGAAAGATTAGTAAAAGAGGTGTGGATGGCAGAGGTGGAAGAAGTGAACATGAAGGAGCGACCAAGGATGAAATGGATGGATAGGGTAAAAGGACCATTGGGAAAGAGGGGAATGTCTATTGAGGAAGAAAGGGAGAAGATAGAAGATAGGGGTGAGTGGAGAACGGTTGTGTATGGATGATACTGTGATGCATGGAAGGGAGTGGGTGGGGATGGTGAGGAATAAGATTTGTGAATGATATTTCGACTCAGTTTGAAGGGAGTTCTCCCCGTCTTCTGATTTTCTGCATGAGGGGACGGAGAGGGGGGTTCGCCAGTTAAATGAATCAGCCTTGCTGTGGATGTGCTGTGCTATGCTGCATTGCTTGTGACCCCGGGCAGTGGATCCGTCATCCAAGAGGAACCAAGAAAAGAGAGGGGGAGCGGGGGTGAATGGGAGTGGAGTATGTGGGGATGAAATGGGTGGGAGTGGATTTTATGCTTTTGGTTTTAGCTACCTCCCTCGTAAGGGGGAAAAACAGTTGGTATATGCATTATTATTATTATTATTATTATTATTATTATTATTATTATTATTATTATTATTATTATTATTATTATTATTATTATTATTATTATTATTATTATTATTATTATTATTATTATTATTATTATTATTACTATTATTATTATTATTATTATTATTATTATTATTATTATTATTATTATTATTATTATTATTATTATTATTATCATTATTATCATTATTATCATTATTATCATTATTATCATTATTATCATTATTATCATTATTATCATTATTATCATTATTATCATTATTATCATTATTATCATTATTATCATTATTATCATTATTATCATTATTATCATTATTATCATTATTATCATTATCATCATTATCATCATTATCATCATTATCATCATTATCATCATTATCATCATCATTATTATCATTATTATCATTATTATCATTATTATCATTATTATCATTATTATCATCATTATCATTATTATTATTATTATTATTATTATTATCATCATTATTATTATTAATATTAATAATAATATTATTAATAATATTGTTATATTTGTTAATATTATCAATGTTATTATTATTAATATTGTTATTGTTATTGTTGTTGTTGTTATTATTATTGTTATCATTGTTATGGTTATCACTGTTATCACTGTTATTATTGTTATTATTGTTATTATTGCTATTATTGCTATTATTATTATTGTGATTATTGTTATTATTGTTACTATTGTTATTATTACTATTATTATATCATCATCATCATCATCATCATCATCATCATCATCATCATCATCATCATCATCATCATCATCATCATCATCATCATCATCATCATCATCATCATCATCATCATCATCACTGTTACTATTATCATTGTTATCATTATCACTATTATTATTGTTCTTATGAACATTTTCTCTGAAATGTTCAGCACATGTTTGAAGTGGGCTCAATCTAGAACTTGTTTCCCCCTCCCCCTCACACACGCACACGTGTACATATATTCGCACTGACACACGCACGCACACACACACACACACACACACACACACACACACACACACACACACACACACACACACACACACACACACACACACACACGCGCGCGCACGCACGCACAAACGCAGTTCAGCATTGATCAGGCTAGCAAGCCCGTCTTGGGAACGGCCTTGTAATCCCCAACCCTAGCTATGCATAAGTAAACACATCTACATACAACTCCGACTTCCTCTACGCTATTCCTCCTCCTCCTCCTTTTCCTTCTCCTTCTCCCCTTCTTTCTCCTCCTCCTCCCCCTCCTCCTACTCCCCCTCCTCCTACTCTTACTCCTACTCCTCCCTTTCGCTTTCTTTTCCTCCTCCTCTTTTTCTTTTCCTCTTCCTCCCCCTCCCCTTTCCCTTCTTTCTCCTCCTCCTCTTCCTCTTCTTCCTTCTCTTCCTCCTCCTCTCTCCCTCCTCTTCCTCCTTCTCCTCTTCCCCCTCCTCTTCCTCCTCCTCCTCCTTTAGAACTCTTCCCCGTCGACCTACTCGTGCTCAAAATCATCATCAACAATATTATCGTCTTCCTCTTCGTCTTCCAACTCCTCCCTGTCCTATTTTCCTCGTCCTGCTTCTCCTCCTCCTCCTCCTCCTTTTTCTCTTCCTTCTCCTACTCCCTCCTCGTTCTGCACCTCCCACCCATCCTCCTCATCCTCCATTTTCATCCTTTCTTCCTTTTCTTTTCTTATTATCCCTTAGCGTTTGGTCTGCGTTCACAATTATTATTATTTTTTTTTTTTTACTCCGGTGTCCCCAGTGATGGCCACTTGCCACGGCTTTCTCCGCGGACGCTGTCCCTTCGGTCTTTGTAAATGTACAGTAAGACAAAGAAGTCCATCGTGTGTCTTTTTGTTTCTACAATTGGGAAATAATATAAAGCCGAATATAATGTTTACTTCCAGTTAGCCTTGTACACACGCATACACATATCCACGCACAAACACGTACACGCACATGCACGCAAACACACACACACACACACACACACACACATACACACACACTGTTACGAATCTCGCTCGCACTTCTGACTCGTAACACATAGTAAGAGTGAATGAATGAATGAAGGAAGGAATGAGTTTCCAAGATCCCATGTCTTTGGGTAACTTAAAGAAATTATAAGGCCGCCATTCACTTTTTGCATTGTGAAAAAGTGAAAAAAAACACAGTTGGAAAGTTTAACACTATTCATTAAAGTTGATAGGATTGCATGGGTGATTACAATCACTGAAATACAAATGAGTAATAGGTTGCAAAACAGAAGATTCCCGCTCGTAAAACTTTTAACGGGGGTGAAAGAAAAATTGATTACCAACGAAAACACTGTCTAGGCTTCCCGCATCACTGCCATAGACGTCACATGACACCCAAATGAAATTCTGAGTTAATTATCTTATAAATAATACAGGGTGGAGTACAGAGGACTTACATCAGCCGACAATCCTCCCGAGGCGACACACCTTCTACATGGCATTCAATATCCTAGTCTCCCTCTGACTCGCTCTGAGGCGCCCTGTTTCCTATCTACAAAAATCCTCTGATTGGCCCATAGGATTAGCGTCTATGGAGATTGAACCTGATTGGCCAAGTTAGTTAAAACGCTCTGCGCCGCTCTAGGCTGGCGGGAAGTGTTACGCAAAATGAGGAACAAACGCTTAGTTGCATGGGGCTCTCTCCCAACGCGTCCTCCGTGCGCGTTCCCTGTAATCGAACACTCACGTAATCGCAAGTGACGCCTTTATCCAAAGTAATAAATCTATTCCAACTTTACATATATGGGAATATATGTGACAGCACACACACACACACACACACACACACACATACACACACACACACACACACACACACGTAAACACACAAACACAAACAGTTTCATGCTAGTTTATCTACTTCCATTTATTCGTATTATTTTATTCTTTACGTTCGATCCAGTTGTCAGTCTTTGAAGATTCTCTCTCCTTCTTCCTCTCTCTCTCTCTCTCTCTCTCTCTCTCTCTCTCTCTCTCTCTCTCTCTCTCTCTCTCTCTCTCTCTCTCTCTCTCATGATGGATTTCAATGTATTACATAAATTGGTCTGATCTGGCTTAGTCTGGTTTCCCAGAATTTCTCTGGAGTCCCTACGGACTGGATACAAAAAAAAAATAGACAAGTTTTCTTAAACTGGAAGGAATTTTAGCTCTTAATTTCTCTTCACTTCATACCTCTGGAAAAATCTCCCACCTGTAGTGGCGCTCTTTACTCATTTGATTCAGGTCAGCATTGGATGAAAGTTGCCCAGACTCGTATACTAAACAGCTGGACAGGACTGTCAAAGAGAGAGTGAGAGAGAGAGAGAGAGAGAGAGAGAGAGAGAGAGAGAGAGAGAGAGAGAGAGAGAGAGGGAGAGAGGGAGAGAGAGAGAGGGAGGGAGAGAGAGAGAGAGAGAGAGAGAGAGAGAGAGAGAGAGAGAGAGAGAGAGAGAGAGAGAGAGAGAGAGAGAGAGCATGTGGCGGATTCTTTAGTCATCCATCACGCCCCAACCCTGAATTCTGAAACCCGGTCCATTTATTCAATTATTTCTTTCAAGAAATCATAGATTTGCAAACACGCAAGACCGTACGAATTGGACGCCAGACCTGATTGTCCTCTTTTAATCCCGTGCAGAATTGTCCTTTTCATCACCTCTTCCGGACTGTCCTTTTCATACCCTCTGATTTGTCCTTTTTTAAACTCCCTCATTATTGTCTTTTATTATCTCCTTTAGTAATGTCCTCTTTTAACCCTATATCTTATGTCCTTTTTTACCTTTAGATTGTCCTATTTCAACTCCATGACTTCCCTCCCCTCTTTTTTTTTAAGTTTATATTTTCTGTCAAGCAAAATCTAGAATTGGAGATTATTTGAATTTAGCTTTAATCTCTTCATTCTTGGGAAAAATGGAGAGAGATAGATACAAAACAAATGCAGATAAATATGAAGATAAATAGACAGATAATGTACGGCTAAATAGATACTCACATGATGGTGAGTTTTCTCATATTTTGAAAATAAAAGCCCACAAAAACAATAAATAAATAAATAAATAGATAAATAAAATAATAAATAGATGAATAAGTAAATAAACAACTAAATAAATAGGTATGTCAATAAATGAATATGTAAATAAAAAGATAGAATAAGTAAATGAATTAAGAATAGATGAATAAATAAACAAATAGGTAAATGAGTAGATAGGTAAATAAGTAAATAAAATAAATACTAAATAAATAAATAGATTGATTAATAGATAAATAAATATAGATATATGAATAAATAATAAATAGAAAATATATCAGCAAATAAATAAACAAATAAATAAATAAAAATAAACAGATAAATAAATTAATAAATAAATAGATAAAATAATATAAAGATAAGTATATAGATACACTGATAACGAGATCGTACATTAACTTAACTTCTCTTGGTTGCTTTCCACTGATACAAAAAAAAAAGAAAAAAATAACTGAGCAATCTTTGATCAGCTACTCATCTTAAAGCTACCAGTTACTATTTATATGTAAATGTATATCCACATGTATATGTATATATATATATATATATATATATATATATGTCTATGTGTATGTGTATGTATATATTCGAAAATAGCTGGAGTCCAGGAGCCATTTTTATGGAAGAAAGTATCCGCTGGACTCGAGTCCAGCGTATACTTTCTTCTCGTATATGTATATGTATATATATATACAGTATATATGTATATGTACAGTATATGTATACGTGTATGTCTTTGTGCATATGTACTGTATGTGTATGTGTATGTATATGTATATGTATATGTATGTGTATGTGTATGTATATGCATATGTATATGTACAGTATGTGTATATGTATATGTATATGTATATTTATATGTATATGTATATATGTATATGTACATGTATATATATCTCCATCTCTTTGTTGCCATAAGATAATCACGGATAGAAACGCTGGTTATTGCTGACAAACTACAATCGTTCGGGCGCCAGTTTGGTTTCCCTTCCGTCTGTCTGCTTATCTATGTATTAATTTTCTATCTCTATTGTTTTTCAATTTGTTCATTTTCTTGTTTAATCATTCATTTATTCATTTACTTATTTGTTTATCTGGTTGATCATATATCTATCTATTTAGTTATTCTTCTATTTATTTATTTATACGTGTTCATTTAACTAATCATCTATTAATTAGTTTATTTATTTATTTATTTGTTTATCTTTGATCATATATTTATCTATTTAGTTATTTATCTATTGATTTGTTTATATAATTGTTTATTTAACTAATTATCTATCAATTAATTAATTAATATTTTTATTTATTTATTTCTGTATTTACTTATTTATCTATTCAAATATTCAATTATTTATTTACTAGCAACGGGTTGCGCCCAACCCCGCTATGCATGGTCTCGGCCCTTCGGGCGAGCTCGCTTCGCTCGCAGACGCCTTCGGCGCCCAGCCCTACGGACTACTTGCATTTCTTGTCGAAATAATAGGATCTGAAATCCTCATTAACGCTAAACCACCCACTTTTGGATATAAACGATCTGTATCCAGCCCAGTAGTGAGACACAAATCGCTTCTGTTCTTCAGGGTCTGTATCTCCATCGTAATCTGCAAAATCCTCAAGACTTAGCTGTTGAGCTGGATTGTTCTTAAACTCCTCCTCTAGGCGCGTAATTTATATAAAGAACAACAAAATACTCTTCTTGATTTCTGACACCTTGTTAGCACTCTTCTTGCCGAAAGGATACAAAGAGGACATGTACTTCTCAGGGAATTCACTTCTGTGAATGTTAACTAACTCCTGTTTTAAACTCTTATTCTTCCTCACATTACTTAGTCAATATTTCCCTTTGTTATCCAACTCCAAAAATGGCGCTGCCTGCGTTTGTCTTGGGTGGTACCGGCCATTGTCTTCGATAACCTTGCAGAGACACACAGGAACGATTCACACAACCGGGCCGGAGGGGGTTTGTCCCCTTGCGGGATTCCCAGTTTCCGGTCCGATTACAGGAATTCTTTTATTAGTACCAGGGGCTCCCCTGAGGGCTTCCAAGGGGTTCCACAGGGGCTCCCCAGGAGTTTCCAGAGTGCACCCCAGGGGCTCCGCAAGTGTTCCCCTTGAAGTTCCATGAGGTTCTTAATAGGCTCCTCAGGAGTTCCTAGAGGGATTACACTGGGAATCCCCACAGGGAATCTCAGAGGTTCCCTAGTGACTATCCCAGGGCTCCCAAAGGGCTCCTCGGGTGTTTCCAGAGGCTTCCCCGGGGATTTGCGGACGTCTCGCCCTCAGCCAATCAGTCGTCTCCGTTGTCGTGACGTCACCGCTCTAGGCCAATCAGTCGTCTCCGTTTCCGTGACGTCACCACTCTCTTAGCCAATCAGGGTCTTGCGTTTATCCTTAGAGGACGTTACCATGTTACTGGGCCAGCTATACCCGGCGATGTCCTCTTTTC
>NC_134780.1:78808608-78811108 GCF_046742065.1 Oratosquilla oratoria
ATATCGCCGATAGAAAAAGAGTCTTAGTCTCGCAATCCCATAAAAGAATATATATATATATATATATATGTATACGTATATGTATATGTATATGTATATGTATATGTATATGCATATATATATATATAAATGTATATGTATATGCATATATGTATATATATATATATGAGAGAGTGATAGGTGGGGAAGGGTAAACGAAGATGGGCTAAGAATACATTTATTGTTCTTACGTTTCGGTTATTATAACCTTCCTCAGAGAACTTGTTACAGAACATCTTGGTCACAACATTTATACCCGTAGTGGGGGAACTTGTGAAGCTTCGAGTGTCAGGTTTTTTTCTAGCGCATTTATTATTAAGAGACTGGCTGCTTTAGATAGGCATATAAATCCTTCTCTGTCGTTATTATTTTCTTTGACATTTATATGTGCAGCTTCAACTGTTTTTCTCATCTTCTTTTTTAATCCTTTGTGTAAAATCTCAACTTTACTCCATTCGGGAAGGTTGTTGCATATTTCGAGGTGGCGGACCAGGGAGTTGGACGTTCTGTGTGCTTTTAAATCATTCCTATGTTCGTTTATCCTCTTCTCGATTCCTCGACCTGACTCACCTATATAAGCCGAGGGGCAGCCACTACATGGAATGCGGTAGATCACACTGAGGTCGTTGTTGTCATTAGTGTGGTTTTTAAACATTTTACCTATTTTATTACATGATACCTTGGCGATGTTTATGCCACCTTTCAGTAAATATCTATCAATAATTTCGGTCTTATCAGAATTAGGTACAGTAATGAAATGCGGTGTGACTAGGTTTGTTGTTGCTGTATGGTCATTTGATCCGGACGCTTGGTCGTTTGGTCCGCTGGTTTGGGCGTTCGATTTATTGTGGATTTTTCTAGCTTTGCCTTCTGTTTTGGTTATCAGGCCCCCTGGATATTTTAATTCTTTAAAAGTTTTTCTGATAAAAGACAACTCGTTTTCAAGGAGTTCACTGCTGCATATGCGGTAGGCTCGAAGAAAGAAGCCTATAAGGACACCAGTTTTAGTTCTTTTACTGTGGGCTGAGAAAAAGTGAACAAAGTCGTCTTTATTAGTAGGCTTTCTGTACACTGAAAACCTAAGATGATTAGAGCCTCTGTGTATCAGTGTATCTAAAAAGGGGAGTTTGCAGTCTTTCTCTTCTTCAACTGTGAACTGGATGTCTTCATGAACTGCGTTAAGCCTTCTCATTTTGTTTTCAATGTTGGTGTCTTTTGGTGTTATTACGAGTATATCATCCACGTATCTCAGCCAAGTGGTACCTCTACCCATGATGTTAATATATTTATCATTTTCCATTACCTCCATAAACAGACAAGCAAGAATAGCCGAAAGTGGGCTTCCCATTGCGAGGCCTTTTGTTTGTTTAAATTCAGCGTTGTTAAAAACAAAATATCCATATTTAACACACATTGAAATTAATTTGAGGTAATCAGATTTTGGTACTGGGAGGGTGTTATCATCTATATCATTAGTCACCTTTTCAAGCGCTTCTAGTGCATTATAAATAGATACGTTAGTAAATAAGGCTGTTATGTCATAGCTAATTAATTTCTTGTTTATTACATTTACATTCTCAAGCCTTCGGATTAAGTCAGATGAGTTTCTTAAGTGTGCCCCACTAATGGAACCCATGGTGTTAGATAAGGGTTTAGCCAAGCATTTGGCTAGTCTATGAGGAGCACTCCCGATCCCTGATGTTATGGGTCTCATAGGGATACCCATCTTGTGCACTTTGGGTAGACCATGCATTTTGGGGGGTTTTGGCGCTTCTTCTAGTAGGCCTAGAAGCTTTTTACCTCTGGGGGATTTACGTAATATTTTTCTTGCTTCCGCGTTAAATTTAGTTGCCTCTCTATCTGCGCTACCAACTGGTTGCCTTTCATATGTTGAAAGGTATCATGTAATAAAATAGGTAAAATGTTTAAAAACCACACTAATGACAACAACGACCTCAGTGTGATCTACCGCATTCCATGTAGTGGCTGCCCCTCGGCTTATATAGGTGAGTCAGGTCGAGGAATCGAGAAGAGGATAAACGAACATAGGAATGATTTAAAAGCACACAGAACGTCCAACTCCCTGGTCCGCCACCTCGAAATATGCAACAACCTTCCCGAATGGAGTAAAGTTGAGATTTTACACAAAGGATTAAAAAAGAAGATGAGAAAAACAGTTGAAGCTGCACATATAAATGTCAAAGAAAATAATAACGACAGAGAAGGATTTATATGCCTATCTAAAGCAGCCAG
The DNA here is from genome assembly GCF_046742065.1 of Oratosquilla oratoria. Taxonomy (NCBI): domain Eukaryota; kingdom Metazoa; phylum Arthropoda; class Malacostraca; order Stomatopoda; family Squillidae; genus Oratosquilla; species Oratosquilla oratoria. The sequence goes on from NC_134780.1 coordinate 78,810,901, forward strand.
TCTCTTAATAATAAATGCGCTAGAAAAAACCTGACACTCGAAGCTTCACAAGTTCCCCCACTACGGGTATAAATGTTGTGACCAAGATGTTCTGTAACAAGTTCTCTGAGGAAGGTTATAATAACCGAAACGTAAGAACAATAAATGTATTCTTAGCCCATCTTCGTTTACCCTTCCCCACCTATCACTCTCTCATTTGTCTTAAACA
>NC_134780.1:78816108-78818608 GCF_046742065.1 Oratosquilla oratoria
TATGCTATCTTACAAAGGATTACAAAGGATTACAAAGGCGGAGCATGCCGACAGGAGACCTTTTGATCCATATCTAGGTCGGATGCAAAAAAAAAAAAAAAAAAAAAAAAAAAAAATAAAAATAAAAAATCATATTAATAATAATTAAAAGCTATAATAATGTAAATAACAAATAGAATACATAAATAAATGCATAGGTATAGTTGAATAACAAACAAACAGGTAAATAGTAAATGATAATAAATTGACATATAACTAATAATAAATGAAAATCAGACAGACAAATTATAACAAAACAAAAACAAATAATATAACATAAATTATAATCATTACAGCATCTTACTTAGGTATTTATCTAAATGATTCTTAAAGCTTCGAACTGAACTACATTGCACTACCTTTGCAGGAAGTTTATTCCATTCATTAACTACACGGTTGGCAAAGTTGTTTCTACCTACTTATGTCATGTTATGTTATGTCATGTCATGTTATGTTATGTTATGTTATGTTGTTATGTTATGTTATGTTGTTATTTTTATGTTATGTTATGTTATGTTATGTTATGTTATGTTATGTTATGTTATGTTATGTTGTCGGTTTTGAGAGATTATTATGTTATGTTATTATGCTATGTAAATGTTATGGTGTGGGTCTTTGGAGACTTGAAAGAAATGGGAGTGGGTCAAGTAGTTATGATCGGGTCCTTGAGAAAGTATGTGCAACTCCCCGGAGGGCTTGACTGAGTTCTTTCTGTCGAATGAACAGTTGTTTTAAGAAATGGCTAGACAACTTGATGGATGGTGATGACAGGTGGAAACGGCCATGGAATTGCCTAGTGTAGGCCTCATGGTCTCTTGCAGTCTCCATTTTTATGTTCTTATGTTCTTATGACAGAGGAAAATATATGAAATTATTTCATAGATTCAAAGATCGTGTTTAGTAGAAGAGTCGGCGAATTTTAGGTCTGGAAATCTAATGACGTCGGCGTCCTGGAAGTAATGAATGAGGTACGGAAGGACGGGATAGCACATCACTTTTTTGGTCAGAAAGATTAACAAGCTCATCACTCATACTACCCTCACCTCACCCCACTTTTTTTTTCCAGACGCCCTCGTTATTAGTTACCACTTGTTATCAATGACCTTAAATGATCGTTCTCTCTTTCTCTCTCTCTTTGTTTTGAGCAATTTTAGAGAAGAATGATGCCTTTGTCGTTGGAAGACTCATCATCATTTTTCATCTTCTCTTTGTAGGTCGGTTTGTAATTCATTTTAATTGTTCTTGATTTATTTCCTCTTTTCTTGCTCTGTGATCAAGTTCTGTGGTGCACATTTTTTTCAAATTAAAAGAATAGAACGTTCATTTAGGTCTTAATTAACCATAATTATTTTTAGCGTAAGGCCTGCATACAAACTATCACCACGTGGTTCTGTTTTGGCTCAGGCCAGGTGATATTAATCACTTTAAGAGAACACCACGATGGCAAGGAGTTTGTGCTCATCATTGAGATCACGGTTGATGAGATTGTGCTATCATCTCTTTCGATGTTCAGAGTGCACACACGCGCACGCACACATATACAGTGAGTGTTTGTGTCATTTTGACATTTGGAAATAAACTCTCCTACTGGATTCGAACCCTCGCCTGAGCGGCTTGCTTCGTAGAAAGCGAAGACTGTGGTGACGTGACGGTACGGTCTTCGCCTTCTACGAAGCTCATGCGAGGGTTCGAATCCCAGTAGGAAAGTTTATTTCCATATACAGTGAGCATGAATCTTCAAGCAACTTAAGATATCCCCTATTGTTCCGGATTTTCCTCCCAAGGGACATTGCCACTGTATCCGGACCTGAACAGTGACCAGAGCCGCCGACTTTTCCAGCCAACGCCCGAACCGAACAATGGTTTCGCCGCATCTCGGGTAAGACACCCGAACATCTGCTTGAAACATCAGCACTTCAGGCCTTCAGAGTACAATAGGTGCGGTACCTGTGATCGTTGCTCAATCCGACGCGACAACCTTCCTTATATTTTTCCTAAATGTGAATATGGCAACAGCCTACATGTACAGTTATAAATATGTTTAACCTGTTAACCCCCAGAGGTTACTCCGGAGGTTGTCTTGTATTTGTAGACGAGAGAGCAGTCTGGAACATTAAAGTAAAGAACACTTCCGGACTTTAATTCACCAATGTAGAAGTAATCTACAATTCTACTATTGCTTCTTCTTACTTTTGGGTTAAACCATGATTAAAATCATCTTGTGGAAGCAAGTAGAAAATAAATGAATAAACAAATAGATGAAAATAACAAGATGAGGATAGTAAAAAGAATAGAAATACAAATAAAAGTGTTAAAAGGAAATAGATATAAAATAAACAGTTTCCTTCTCTCTCTCTCTCTCTCTCTCTCTCTCTCTCTCTCTCTCTCTCTCTCTCTCTCTCTCTCTCTCTCTCTCTCTCTCTCTCTCTCTCTCTCTCTCTCTCTCTCTCTCTCTCTCTCT
>NC_134780.1:78841108-78843608 GCF_046742065.1 Oratosquilla oratoria
TTGGGTGAAGCTAGGGTATACAGGAACTGTTGTGATAATATCATCTGTCAGGAAGGAACAAATGGAGTCTCTTGCTTGCTGCCGGTACCAGGGGTAAGGAGGAGTTTTTCTATTCTATTTTTTTTTTTATTTTTTTATCATATTCTATTTTATTCTATTTCATCTTTTTTAGTTCTATTTCATTTCATTCTATATCATTTCGTTTTACTTTATTTCATTCTATTTCGTTTTGTCCGTCTGGATCAGGACATTTCAGCCACGCGAATACCAACAGGCGGATAATTGGTCCACCCGCTGCGATAGCTCGTCACACCGACAGATGAGGTCGAGTGGGGAACCAACCTGACACTTTGCCACGTTCCTTTTTATGTCATATATATATTGACCAACTTGACCTCAAAATATATTCCTCTGAAGAAGCCACTCAGGTGAAACTAGTCAGGAATAAAAGTATTTCCCTCAGCCCGAGTTCCCTTTACCTCCTATCCACATTCGTCACAATGTATACACATTGTTATTATTATTATCATTATTCTTGTTATTGTTATTGTTATAGTTGTTATTATTATTATTATTATTGTTATTATTTTTATTATTATTATTATTATCATTATTGTTATTATTATTATTATTATTATTATTATTATTATTATTATTATTATTATTATTATTATTATTGTTATTATTATTATCATTATTATTATCATTATTATTATTAGCACTATCATTATTTTGATTATTATTAATATTATTCATATGATTTATAAGACTTTTGTTATCGTTATATGCTCGCAAAACCTTGTGGAACTCGTAAACCTAACTGTACCACTTCGCCAAAACCTCTCGGAGCGCCGCCGGGCCCCCCAACCCATCTTCACATTCATCCTCAACCACCACAACAGCTGCCCGCATCCCCGACCACCGCCTTCGGGCACTGCCGCCCCCCGCGCTAGGAGGCCGGTGTATTTCGGTGAAATTTAGCACTGCCGTAGCACTACATCAATATATATATATATATATATATATATATACATATATATATATATATATATATATATATATATATATAAGATATATATATATATATAAGATATATATATATATATATATATATTAGATATATATATATATATAAATATATATATACAATTTTCCGGCCGTCACTAGGACTCGACCTGGGGACCAGCGTGGCGCCAGTCAATCCCTACACCGATCGTACTACCGAGGATTCAAAAAAAGGTTACATTCTGACGTTTAATTAACATCTGGGAGCTGTGTAAACAAGTAGGAATTTCACGGCAGTTAGAAGTCTAACCTTGATTCCTGGATATTAGTTAAACGTCAGGTTGCAAACTCTTTTGAACCCTTGGTAGTGCGATCTGTACAGGGGTTGACTGGCACTACGCCGGTCCTCGGATCAAATCCCAGCAACAGCTGGATTTTATCTTATCTATTTATTTGTTTATCTATTTTTTTAAGATTTCACTGATACGAGTGGTTTATCTTATATATATATGTATATATATATATATATATATATGTGTGTGTGTGTGTGTGTGTGTGTGTGTGTGTGTGTGTGTGTGTGTGTGTGTGTGTGTGTGTGTGTGTGTGTGTATGTACATATATATATATATATATATATATATATATATATATATCATATACAAGATTTTACTGATACGAGTGATTATATACATATATATATATATATATATATATATATATATATATATATATATTTATTTATATAGTAACTCCGGTGTTCTAATCCATTAACAATTCAGGATACCCACCAGAAACAACAACAAAACACTTTTACTTGATAATATTTCTCCCTCCTTTTTTTTACTGTGCATTTCTTTCCCTTCTCCTCCCCTCCTTCCCTCCCTCCCTTCCCTTCCCTTCCTCTCTCACTTTCCTCCCTCCCTTCCTTCCTTTCCTTCCTCCTTCCCTTCCTTTCCTCCCTCCTTCCCTTCCTTCCTTTTCATGCTCTCTTTAACATCTCAGCCCTTCCTCTACAGCATCCCACTTTAGGTTCCCCCATTTGGTCCATTTCCGCTTTCTCTTTTATTTTCTCTCCCCCCCCTCTTGTTTCTCCTCCCCCTCCTCCTCCCCACCTTCCCTCCATACCCCCCCCACACACACACGTTCGCTTTTCTTCCTACTCTTTTCTCCCCCCTTCCTCTTCCTGCTCTTTTCTAACTTCCTTTCCTTCCCCCTTTTTGACTTCCCCTCAACGCTAACCCCCCGCCCCCCTTAACCCCATTCCCTTCTTCACTCTCCCCCCCACTCCCCATCCTCCTCCCCAATCCCCAAACTTTGTGAGAATGACTTCCCTCATATTGCCATCTTTGTTCCCCAATTTAATTCCCCCTCCCCCACTTTCTCTCCCCCACTTTCTCTCCCCCACTCTCTTTCCTTCTCAATCCTATTCCTCCCCCTTACCTTCACCTTCACCCTCCCCCTCCCCCTCCCCCTCCCACACTTTCTCTTCCCTTCT
>NC_134780.1:78848608-78851108 GCF_046742065.1 Oratosquilla oratoria
TGAAAACTGTGTTGTTCATTAAATACCCTGTAAGAGAAGTCCCTTACCATATTCTGGATAATCAGGTCGTGGGATTAAAAAGTGACTCAATGAACATAATAATGATGTAGAGGCCCACACAATGTCTAACTCCATGGTGATACAATTGAACACGCATGACCACCTTCTAGACTATAGAGAGTCCACAGAAAGAATGAGAAAGACAATTGAAGTAGCGTATATCAATAATGATAACAAAACCATAGCGAAGGTCTTATATGCTTAGCAAGCTCAAGTTTAATAATTGTAAAAGAAAATATACATCATACAAATAATCAGAGTCAGAAACATTGTCTCTCAGACGTCGCGTGAGGTGATGCAACTGTGTATACATAATGCCCCTGTCTTAATCCAGTTATTAAATTTGTAATGAAGACCCTACGGCTCGAAACATTGCGACATTAAAACTCTTCCTCCACCTTCAGTCTCATTTTTCAATACATATGTTTCATAATATATATATATATATATATATATATATATATATATATATATACATATATTGTATATATACATACACACACACACACACACACATATATATATATATATATATATATATATATATACATATATGTATATATATATATATATATATATACATATAAAACTTAAACCCACTCTCGGAGAAAGATAAGCTGAGATACAGAGTAAAACCGTATATTTCGACCACTGACTGTGGTCCTCTTCAGCAGTTACAATTATAGGGTACATAGACAAGAGGTTATATACAGAGGAGGAAGGGGCATTGGGGGACTCAGTAAGCCTCAGGTCACTTGCCCCGAGTGAGGTCGGACGTTACGTCCTGTAGAGATGAACTTGTCAACCGCCATACTAGTTATAGCATCAGGTGACCATTGACCTTTTGAAACTACAATTTGAATTGTACACTGGAGCTGCATTCCTCCAATCTATTCTGTGATCTAAAAGGCTAGAATGGAGGAATACAGCTGAGTTTTCTTGGCCGTATCGTATAGAATTTTTATGTTCTTTGATCCTAGTGGGTAGATCACGTCCCGTTTGTCCCCAGTACACTTTATCACAGTCGAGACATGGTATCTTGTATACTCCAGATATGTCCTTATTGGATGTTCTATGATGAACATTTACTACTTTTTTAAAAATATTATTTGGGTAACTAAAAGTGACCTTGATTTGGTTCTTAGGTAATGATTTAGATGCGGCATGTATGGATTCATTATAAGGGAGTTTGATATTTGATTTATCCCAAACAAATTTTGTGTTGGAATTGTTTGTTCTAAAATAACTGGTTTTGGCTTTGCTGGGGGCTTTTATCAAAAACCAGTCTGGGTAGCCAGTCTGACAGACATTCCTCTTGCATCCCCCCCAAAAAAGAATCGCCCTGTGAAAGACTACAATTACTAATAATAGTAAAAATGGTAATGGTATTAATATTGGTACAACTATAGATACCACTGAGGCAGTTACCACGGTTACTATTACTACAAATACTACGCATCTCATGAGAGTAATACATGACCTGAGGTCACGTTGGCTCGTCCTTGTGGGTCTCGTCTTAAAGGTGGACCTTATCCAAGTTGTCGTCTTTAAAGGAAAATGCCAAAGGTGTGGGTGGGGGGTGGAGGGTGAGGTGGGAGACGAGGGAGTTGGGGGGTGGGATGATTTTAGGCGAGTTGACATTTTCGCCTCCTACTGGAAAATTATTGTTTTGAAAGTTTTTTTTTTTTTTTTTCTTTTTTTCTTCTTGGTTTGCGGGACTAGTATCCGTTCGGACCTCAACTTAGCAGGTTGTCAGGGACAGTTAATATAGAAGGTTTGTTGTCCACGGGATACCACTGTTGCAAGCGGAGGTGCAATGACCTCAGGAGAGAAGGGGAGCACACCTCAACTGCAGGCGGCGCTAGAGGAGTGCATGCCCCCAAGAAGCTATGGTTACCTCGGAACAGGAGACAATGAGTCCTAAGCCAAGGAAGGCCGTGGGTCTATACTATAGCAGGTAGCGGTAGAGTTTCTGTTGCACCTCGGCCCCGCAGAGTTTGCAGGTTATAAGATTGTCTATTCCCGCGCGTGACACTTGCCACCCACAGCGACATCTTAGGTGGATTCTGTGGACGATAGATACCGCCCTTCCACCCGGAGATAGGCGGAATGCCTCGTACCTAGTGACGAGGTAGTACTACAGCGCTGGTTTCGAAGCAGGAAGTTGGTTTCTGTGGCTGGCCCTGGGCATTAATCTGACCTTCTTGAAGCTGACCCCCTTGAGCTGTGTGATCGTGGATGCCAGGGACAATGCGGTTTTGGTGAACCTCGTCGCTGTCCTGGAATTCCTATGTGACTGGGGATCCAGTGGGATGTTCCAGATCTCCCAAGCTGTTCCAAAAGTTGCTGCAAGTAGACGTCATCCATTGTCTTCGCGGACCGAGGAAGGCCAATCGCACCCCTTGGGTCTGTATGGATCACGACTGCCCCCGTGGTCCAA
>NC_134780.1:78868608-78876108 GCF_046742065.1 Oratosquilla oratoria
TCTTCCCTTCCTTCCTTCCTTCTTCCCTACCTCCTTTTCTCTCCCCCCTTTTTCTTTCCCCTCCCCTCCTCCTTCTCCTCTTCCCTCCCCCTGCCTTCTTCTTTTCCTTCCTTCTTCCCTTTCTCTCCTCTCTTTTCCTCTTCCCCTCCCATCCTCCTTTCCCTCTTCCCTCTCCCCTCCTTCTCTAGACGCCCCTTCTCCCCCTTGGATCTGAAACTCCCTCAAAACCCCGACTTTCTATAAAGAACTCCCACTCCATTGTCGTTCTCTAAACGACACTCCCACTTTTCTTCCCAGGACTCTCCAGCTGCATGTCATTCTCCACTAACATCCCCTCCCTCCACTCCCCCTCCCCTACTCCCCTTCCCCTACTCCCCCTCCCCCTACTCCCCCTCCCCTACTCCCCCTCCCCTACTCCCCCTCCCCCTACTCCCCCTCCCCTACTCCCCCTCCCCTACTCCCCCTCCCCCTACTCCCACCTCCCCCTACTCCCCCTCCCCTACTCCCCCTCCCCCTACTCCCCCTCCCCTACTCCCCCTCCCCCTACTCCCCCTCCCCCACTCCCCCTCCCCCTACTCCCCCTCCCCCTACACCCCCACCCCCTACCCCTCCCCCTACTCCCCCTCCCCTACTCCCCCTCCCCCTACTCCCCCTCCCCCTACTCCCCCTCCCCTACTCCCCCTCCCCCTACTCCCCTCCCCCTACTCCCCTTCCCCCTACTCCCCCTCCCCCTACCCCTCCTGCCCCTACTCCTCCTACTCCCCCTCCCCCTACTCCCCCTCCCCCTACTCCCCCTCCCCCTACTCCCCCTCCCCCTATTCCCCCTCCCCTACTCACCCTCCTCCTACTCACCCTCCTCCCCTACTCACCCTCCTTCCCTACTCACCCTCCTCCCCTACTCACCCTCCCCTACTCACCCTCCCCTACTCACCCTACTCACCCTACCCCTACTCACCCTCCCCCTACTCCCCCTGCCCCTACTCACCCTCCCCCTACTCCCCCCTCCCCTACTCCCTCTCCCCAAATCTCCCTCCTCACTCTCTCTCCCTACTCCTCCACCTCTACTCACCTTCCCTTACTCCTTCTCACCTTACTCCCCCTGACACTACTTCCTCTACCACCCTCCCCACTACCCCCTCTCCCCCCGTCTCCCTCCTCACTCTCTCTCTCTCTACTCCCCTTCCCCTACTCCTCCTCCCCTACTCCCCTTCACCCTACTCCCTCTCCCCTACTCCCCTTCCCCTACTCCCCTTCTCCTACTCCTTCTCGCCTTACTCCCCTAGCACTACTCCCCCGTACTCCCTCTCTCCCTACACCCCTTCCCCTACTCCCCTTCTCCTACTCCTCGCCTTACTCCCCCTGGCACTACTCCCCCTACTCCCCTTTCCCTACTCCCCCTCCCTTACTCCCCCCTCCACCTATTCTCCCCTCCCTTTTTTGTCTTTATTCTCATTTTCCTTCTCCTCCTCCTCTTCCTCTTTTCTCTTTTCCTCCTCTTCCTTCTGCTTCTTCTTCTCCTCCTCCTCTCTCTTCTCCTCTTTCTCCTTTTCACCTTCCTTCCCCTTTTTCTCCTCCTCTTCCTCCTCTCTCTTCTCCTCTTTCTCCATTTCATCTTCCTTCCCCCTTTTCTCCTCCTCCTCTTCTTCCTTCTTTTTTTCTCTTCTTTCTTTTCCTCCTCCTCCTCCTCCTCCTCCTCCTTCTTCTTCTTTTCCTATTCCTTCTCCTCTTTCTCTTCCTTTCCTTTCTCCTTTTTTCTCTTCCTCTTCCTCCTCCTCTCTCTCTCTTTCAAAGGATTACAAAGGCGGAGCATGCCGACAGGAGACCTTTTGGTCCATATCTAGGTCGGATGCGAAAAAATCATAATAATGATAAATAAATAAATGAATAAATGAAAATATATAATAATGTAAATAATAGATGAAATACATAAATAAATACATAGGTATAGTTAAATAATAAACAAACAGGTAAATAATAAATAATAATAAATTGTCATATAACTAATGATAAATGAGAATCAAGCAAATAATGATAAACAAACGGACAAATGATAACAAAACAAATAAACAAATAATATAAAATAAATGATAGTCATTACGGCATCTTGGTTAGGTGTTTATCTAAATGATTCTTAAAGCTTCGAACTGAACTACATTGCACTGCCTCTGCAGGAAGTTTATTCCATTCATTAACTACACGGTTGGCGAGGTTGTTTCTACCCTCTTCCAAATTAAATATATTTCCTGACAGTTTGAGACCATTGTTTCTTGTCTGATTCTCATTCAGTGTGAAAATTTTGTCACTTTTGGTCGTTTTCAATTCCCTTTAGAATCTTAAAGACCTTTATCAAGTCACCTCTGAGTCTACACTTTTTTAGGGAAAACAGATTCATATGTTTTAGTCGATTTTCGTATGATTTATTTCTAATATTTGGAATCAGTTTTGTGGCTCACCGTTGTACTTTTTCCAATCTGTCAATGTCTTTAATGAGATTCGGTGACCATACGGAAACAGCATATTCCAAATGTGGACGAACTAACGATTTATATAGCTTGTTAATTAGAGATGGACTTTTGAAGTCAAAAGATCGCGCAATCAGTCCTACGATCTTATTCGTTTTCTCAGAGGTTGAAATACACTGCTTAGATGATTTGAGATCGTTACTGATAATTACGCCGAGATCCTTTTCACTATCCACTTTTGTTAACGAATTTCCAAATAACTTGTAATCGTACTTACTGTTATATTTACCTATGTGCATTACCTTGCATTTACTTGTGTTAAATTTCATTAGTCACTTTTCATTGCTGTAATTTATCTAAATCTTCTTTAATATCTAATTGGTTTAAGTGATCATTTGCCATCCCGCACAGTTTTGTATTATCAGCAAATTTGGAAACAGTAGATTTTAGTCCGTGGTCTATATCATTTATATATACTATGAATAGAAGTGGCTCAAAAACGGAACCCTGAGGAACTCCACTTCTAACATTTTTCCATCCAGAATTTTTTCTATTTAAAACAACTCTCTGTTTTCGATCATTCAACCAATTACTAGTCCAACTTAATAGGCTACCACTTATTCTTTGTGAGGCTAATTTAGTAAGTAATCTTTCGTGGGGGACGGTATCAAAGGATTTTGCAAAGTCTAGATATATCAAATCTATATTGTTTCTTTTGTCATAATTCGAGATGACAGTGTTGTAGAATTCGAGTAAGCTAGTCACGCAAGAACGTTTCCGTCTGAAACCATGCTGGCTATAATTTGTAAAGCAGTTATTTTTTAAATTATATTCGATAGCATCTCTGATGATAGTTTCCATTATTTTTCCTACAATTGAAGTCAAACTTATAGGCCTATAGTTATTTGGTTCCTTTTTGCCACCTTTTTGAATATGGGAGTAACATTAGCTAGCTTCCATTCTCTTGGGACATCTCCGGATATGATGGATTTCTTGAAAATAATTTCTAATGGAACAACAATCTCATTTTTCATTTCCTTTAAGATTCTTGGATGCCAACCGTCAGGCCCTGGTGTTTTATTAATTTTGAGTTTCTCTATACACCTTTTCATTTTTTTCTTTTCTTACATTTACCGTAGTAAGTCTACCCTAAAATTTTCACAGATTTCAGTTTGGAGTTCACTTTGAGGTGTTTTGCACACGAATACTGAGCTAAAATAATTGTTCAAAATATCATACATTCCTTCATTTGAATACTAAATTTGACCGTCAGAAGATAATAGGGGACCAATGTGATTCCCAACAACCTTTTTATATCTAAAGTAACTATAGAATTCTTTGGGATTCTTTTTGGATTTATCACCAATATTCATTTCGTATTGTCGTTTTCGTTTTTTATTGTCTTTTTTAAATCTCTATGTATTAATACATAACTTTGATAGTCATTTGATGCACCCGAGCACTTATATTTCTTGTAAGCCTATCTCTTTTTAGCAATACATTTTTCAGTTTCTTTGTCAAGCCATTTTGGCTCTCTCTCTCTCTCTCTCTCTCTCTCTCTCTCTCTCTCTCTCTCTCTCTCTCTCTCTCTCTCTCTCTCTCTCTCTCTCTCTCTCTCTCTCTCTCTCTCTCTCTCTCTCTCTCTCTCTCTCTCTCTCGCTCTCTCTCTGTTACTTCTCTCTCTCCTCTCTCATTCTGCACCTGTGTCCTAATGCTTGTTACCTCCCCACCTCCTGATCAGACCCAATTAACTTCGGCTCCACCAATGGCATGCTTGCTTGCTTGCTTGCTTGCTTGCTTGCGCATACCTCTCCAACCCACCACAATCACCACCACCTCCATCTCCATCATCACCTCCATCACCAACTCCATCACCACCTCCATCACCACCTCCACCTCCACCACCACCTCCACCTACACCACCACCTCCACCAACACCTCCATCCCCACCTCCACCTCCATCACCACCTCCATTATCACCTACACCATTACCACCACCTCCATCACCACCTCCACCACCACCTCCACCACCATCACTGATATTACCACCAATTCTATTTTGCCACGAACCCCCTATCACCACCACTGTAATTTCTATCACCACCACTTCCACCATTGACTTGAACATTACCACTAGTATGGCTAACACCATCATCAGTAGTATCACTATCACCATTATTACTTTGTTTCCACCACCACTATCTCTGCCACCATCACCATCTCTTCCACCATAAACACCAAAAGTTGCAAAAAAAAAATACCATCACACCAATCACTATATACATAATCTCTCTCTCTCTCTCTCTCTCTCTCTCTCTCTCTCTCTCTCTCTCTCTCTCTCTCTCTCTCTCTCTCTCTCTCTCTCTCTCTCTCTCTCTCTCTCTCTCTTCTCTCTCTCTCTCTCTCTCTCTCTCTCTCTCTCTCTCTCTCTCTCTCTCTCTCTCTCTCTCTCTCTCTCTCTCTCTCTCTCTCTCTCTCTCTGTATACGAGAACAAACTACGTAAAGAGAACCACTACATGGAAAAGAGGAAGGCCTCTCTTTCCTCTTTTCCACAGTCGTCCTCTTTGTCTCGCACACGATTAAATTCGTCTTTCCTCTTTTTTCACTCATTTTCTCTCTTCAGTCTCTTCTCTTCCTCACTGCCTTCCCCCCTAACAGCCCCTAACGCCTCCTAACAGCCCCCTAACAGCCCCCTAACAGCCCCTAACGCCTCCTAACGCCCCCTCATCCTTCCATCTCGTTGTGGGCCAAGTTGTTCAAGCACAAGAGGTGAATTGATCCTGATGGGCTGCGATTAGAAGCACGCCCCCCCTTTCCCCTTCCCAGAGCCAATCACACGCAAGATCCTCATCTCTCTGGTTGCATTAAAGAGCATTTTTCTACTAAATTGTTCAAGATAAATTAGCTCTTTTCAGAGATGTATTATGGGTAAGCACGAACATTGAAGTATACGTAAAAACGTATATGTGTGTATTCATGTGTGCGTAGATACATGGTATAAATATAGGCTTAATGTGTGCACGTACATACATACACACATAGATAGATGCACTCATAGATACGTACATGCATACATACATACATACATATGCACATACTGTATATACTGTACATGCATACATACATACATACTTACACACATACATACATACATACATACATACATACATACATACATATATACATACATGCATACATACATACATACATACATACATACATACATACATACATACATACATACATACATACATACATATATACATACATGCACACATACATGCATACATACATACATACATACATACATACATACATACATACATACACTGTTAACTCAATATCATAGTTTATTATAGTTCTTTACATACATGCATACATTCGGTCAATATAGGTTTGTAATACAACAGTACCGATGTATTCATCTTCAGTATATACACTTGTCCCCTCTACAAGCCACCTACCTCACCCCCCAACCCTTCACCCCTCCTCCCACCCCATTCACACCCTTGACAATACGTTAAGATACGAAAAAAAGGGGGGGGAGGGGCTAAAACCGAAATTTAATTTTCAACTAGAGGATATTGAGTTTCAGGCTCCCGAGTCTTCTTCATAGATGGCAGAACCTATGCCTGAAGGTGCCCAGAGGTACGCAGGACAGAAGCGCCGGTGTCAGAGGCTGTGAGTGGGTCTTGGACACGGAAGGTGGGGAGCTCATCCTCTCCGACGTCCTTTCAACAAAGATTTGCTAGGGTCTCGTTCGCGGATGTATGTTATTCTAGCCACGCCCATTCGCTTCTCACTGCATCCTGATTGGTGGATATGATTTTAAAACAAACGATTGTGTGTCTTCGATGCTCAAAAAAAAAAATACAGTAAAAATTATACAATAGATACAATACAGTTTGTCTACGCATAAAACTTAGTCTCTAAAAAATCGAATTTCCCAATACCTGGAATAAAATTCAGAAATAAATAGAACATCAGGAACCGCTGCTGCTTTTTGGAATATTCTGAAGTTTTCCTTCGAAATTTTGGACTTTTCCTTAGTTTGGGGATTACGAATAGAATGAACTTTACACACGCGCGCGCACACACACAAACAAACACACGCACACACACACACACACACACACGCACACACACACACGAAAACACACGCCCAGGACTGATATAATTTTAGTGTCACTGCGCTGCGTGTCGTTACTCTAACTCTTGTGGACGGGAAGTTGGGTGTGTGTGTGCGTGTGAGGTCATAATATTATCCATAGATCGATCATATATGAACTCTGAACTCACTTCCGGGAGGGAAGTACGTGATCCAAGACCATGGTGAATCACTCACACACACACACACACACACACACACACACACACACACACACACACACACACACACACACACACACACACACACACACACACACACACACACACACACGTTCGCACTCACTTTCACACTCATACACTCACTCTCACACTCATACACACACACACACTCACGCACTCATCCACTCACTCACTCCCACACTCACACGCTCACTCACTCATACACTCAGTCACTCACACACTCACTCACTCACACACTCACTCACTCACCCAGTCACTCACTCAAACACTCACACGCTCACTCACTCACACACTCACTCACTCACACGCTCACTCACTCACACGCTCACTCACTCACTCACACACTCACTCACTCGCACACTCACTCACACACTCACTCACTCACACACACACACACACACACACACACACACACACACACACACACACACACACACACACACACACACACACACACACACACACACACACACACACACACACACACACACACACACACACACACACACACACACACACACACACAGAGAGACACACACTCACTCACTCACACACTCACTCAGTCAATAAACACCCTCACTCACACACTCACTCACGCACTCACTCACTCACACATTCACTCACACACTCATTCATACACTCATTCACACATACACACACACACACACACACACACACACACACACA
>NC_134780.1:78883608-78888608 GCF_046742065.1 Oratosquilla oratoria
TCTCTCTCTCTCTCCCTCCTCTCTCTCTCTCTCTCTCTCTCTCTCTCTCTCTCTCTCTCTCTCTCTCTCTCTCTCTCTCTCTCTCTCTCTCTCTCTCTCTCTCTCTCTCTCTCTCTCTCTCTCTCTCTCTCTCTGTGTGTGTGTGTGTGTGTGTGTGTGTGTGTGTGTGTGTGTGTGAGTGTGTGTGTGTGTGTGTGTGTGTGTGTGTGTGTGTGTGTGTGTGTGTGTGTGTGTGTGTGTGTGTGTGTGTGTGTGTGTGTGTGTGTGTGTGTGTGTGTGTGTGTGTGTGTGTGTGTGTGTGTGTGTGTGTGTGTGTGTGTGTGTGTGTGTGTGTGTGTGTGTTTCTCTATCCCTATCTTATTTTTTATCTCCCTCCCTCCCTCACATTCTCCTTTCCCATTAAGTTACTAAATGTCTTTTTATCATCTCATATGACTAATCTTTCCCTGCGTCACTATCTCCCTCCCCCCTCCCTCCCCTGTCTTTCTCTCTCTCTCTCTCTCTCTCTCTCTCTCTCTCTCTCTCTCTCTCTCTCTCTCTCTCTCTCTCTCTCTCTCTCTCTCTCTCTCTCTCTCTCCTTACACATATCCCTCTCCCTCCCATCTCCTTCCTTCTATCCACTCTTTCTTTACCTAAATATCTATTCATCTTCCCAAATGTCAACAATCCCCTGCCTTCCCTCTCTACCCTTAATCGTACCCTTACCCGCGCACATACTCATAATCTAGGCTCGGTTCTCCCTCTCCCACGTCCCTTGGTAATTACAAACTTGTGCTCATTCCTGAGCCACCCGATCCTACGCCAGCGAGACGGCCCTCAGTGTAAACAAGTTAGCACTCTCCTCTGTCTCAGGGTGGGGGTGGGGGTGGGAAAGAGGGGGTTGGCGATGTGGGGGAGATTACGTAACCTCTACCCTCCCCCCCTCCTGCCCTCCCTTCCAGGATCAAGGAGTGTTTTTGTATTTGATATAAAAGCCAAATTTAGTGTGTGGAGGGTTTTTTCCTTGTTGGGGACGGTGGTGGGGGGCGAGTTATTGGTTGTTAGCGTAGAATCATTACTTTGGAAATAGTTTAGAAACTTAGACTATTTCAAAGAACTGCAAAAATTGCAAAAAAAAAAAATAGAAATAGAGAAATAGATGAGCCAACCCAACCTAGAGTCAACTGCCGGATAATTCCGGAACTCATTGCCTTCCGGGATCGACCTTGGACCACTCTGGGTCGTAGTGGTCCGGTGGTTAGAGCGCTGGGCTCAAGCCGACCCCGTGACCTGTTGTCTGAGTGATTGGGTTCAAACATTTTCAAAACATTGACCTAACCTTGCATACTCCCGAGGACCCTGTTGAGGGGGGGGGGAGAGAAGGGGGAGAGGGAGGGGAGGGGAGAAGGAGGGGGAGGGGAGAGGGAGGGGAGGGGAGAAGGAGGGTGAGGGGGGAGGGGAGAAGGAGGAGAGGGAGGGGGAGAGGAAGGAGGAGGGGAGGGGGGGAGAGGGGGAAAGGGGATTGGGAGGAGGAGGGGAGAGGGGGAGGAGGGGAAAGGGGGGATAGGGAAGGGGAGGGGGAGGGGGAGAGGGAGAGAGAGGGGATTAGGAGAAGGAGAGGAGAGGAGGAGAGGGAGTGGGAGAGGGAAGGAGAGAGGGACGGGGAGGGGAGAGGGGGAGAGGGAGAGAGAGGGGATTAGGAGGAGGAGGAGGGGAAAGGGGGAGAGGGAGAGGAGGAGGGGACAGGGGGAGAGGGAGGGAGAGAGGGAGGGAGAGAGGGAGGGAGAGGGGAGAGGGAGAGGAGAAGGAGGGGAGAGGGAAGGGAGGGGGAGAGGGAAGGGGAGAGGGAGGGGATTGGGAGGAGTAGGGGAGAAGGGGGAGAGTGAGAGGGAGAGGGAGGAGGAGGGGAGAGGGGGAGAGGGAGGGGGAGGGGATTGGGAGGGGGAGGGGAGAGGGGGAGGAGAAGGGGAAAGGGGGAGAGGGAGGGGGAGAGGGAAGGGGAGAGGGAAGGGGAGAGGAGAGGGAGAGAGGGAGGGAGAGGGGTTAGGAGGAGGAGGGGAGAAGGGGAGGAGGAGGGAAGAGGGGGAGAGGGAGGGAGAGAGGGAGGGGAGGGGATTTGGAGGAGGAAGGGAGAGGGGAGAGGGAGGGGGAGGGGATTGGGAGGAGGACGGGAGAGGAGGAGAGAGAGGGGGAGAGGGAGAAGGAGGAGGAGAGGGAGGGGGAGAGGAAGGAAGAGAGGGGGAGGGGGAGAGGGAGGAGGAGAGGGAGGGGAAGAGGGAGGGGGAGAGGAAGACGGGGATGGAGGGGAGAGGGGAGGGGGAGAAGGAGGAGGAGAGGGAGAGGGGAGGAAGACGGAGAAGGAGGGGAGAGGGAGGGGGAGAAGGAGGAGGAGAGGGAGGGGGGAGGAAGAAGGAGGGATAGGGGGAGGGGGAGAGGGAGAAGGAGGGGATTGAGAGGAGGAGAGGAGAGGGAGGACGTGGGAATGGTGCTTCCTTCAGCTGAAATAAATCGTAGAAAAATAGCCAGAATATATACATAACATGTGAATAAAGCTGGAAGGGCCAATAAGGCATTAGAATATAAAGAAATATATATATACATATATATACATACATATATAAGAAGCATAGAGCGAAACCGGTCAGGAATAAACTCAGGAACTCGGAACTAGACCCGCGACTTTTTTTTCCACCTTCATCAACTTGTCACAATGTACCAACATATATATATATATATATATATATATATATATATATATATATATATATATATATACATATATATATATATATATATATGTATATATATGTATAAGAGAGAAAGAGAGAGAGAGAGAACACCGACATCGATTCATGAAGTGGAGGATCCTTCCCCCCTCAGCTGGATAGAATTATCTGGCGTCAGTCAGGATACCTACTAGTCATAATACGAAGAGGAAAGGTACACGTGTTCTAGGGGCTGCCCCATATAAATTTAATTAACACTGAAATTCCAAGTTTTGAGATATTTCAAAAATCCAAAAAACTGACAGAAAAAAGGAGGGGAATAAAGGGGCTTTGGCATTACAAGCCCCCCCCCCCAACCCAAAAAGAAAAAAAAAGGATAAAATGTTTTTTGTTCATTACAGGCCGAGCCTTTTAGGAGGAAAACCTTTTAATTAAGGACACACTCTCGTCTCTCGTGGTAAGAGGGCTGCAGGTGGGGGGGTGCCGCCCCCCCCACTCTCCCCAACCTGCATTCTTGCCCGACCCTTGCTCCAGCCGAGGTAATGGTGTATTTTCACGGAAGTGTGACGTCAAAGATGACGTCATTATTGTGACGTCACAAATATGATGTCAAAGTAGTGTGACGTCACGGAAGTGTATTGCCACGAAAATGAGATTGTTGATATTACTGTTATCATAAATGTAGTTATCATATATGTACTTGTTTTGTAGTTATTTATCTTTTTTCTGTAATCGTCCTTGTTTCAGCTATATACATATATTTAAGTTATTTCATTTATACGTTATATGTCAGTTATATCTTTCACTCCATTATAAGTAGAATCCTTGAAATTAGGAAAAACCTCCTTTATTCGCGACAATAGTTTCGAAATTTCCAGACACCGTAAATGCTTTCAACTATTCTGGATGTTTCCAATACAGAGAAAATCTGTCTTTCGACATCCTGTGTTACCAGATGCCTTGTTCTTCGCTGGGCATGATATGACACCATCTGGAAAATACAAGATGGTCAGTGTAACCCAACAACGCGCAACCAAGTCCTTAAATAAAAAAAAAATAAAATAAAAAAAATAAAAAAATAAACATATGATGTGGACAGATCGATGAGAGAGGGATTATCGAGTGGTACTGCGTCTGTTGATCGATGGAGAGTTCTTATGAGCAATTGTGATCGTGTTCACAAACAGGAGCATTGCGCACCCAACCACCCACACACACACACACACACCAGAAAATCCTGGTAGTGGGGATGATGATGGTGATGAGGATGGTGATGGTGATGATGGTGGTGATGGTGATGGTGATGGTGGCGGTAGTGGTGGTTGTGGTAGTGGTGGTGGTGGTGGTGTGGTGATAGAGATAGTGGTGGTGGCGGTGGGAAGAGGGAAGGCATTCTGTATATCATCGCAAGATTGACACTTATGAGGTCAATGAAGGAGAGGAGTTGATGGCAGTTTTGCAAGAATATCGACACATAAGGGTCCTCCTTGGATGCCTCTGGTCTATACTCGGCGTCTGTTTCACGCTACAAGGGTTTGGGGGCTTCATTCTATGACGGATAATGAGATTTAGATTAATTTCAAGGTCGGTAGAGAACACATTATTGCTAATTATCTTCTTCATGCCCTTTTATTATTGTCGTTGTGGGTTATTACTCAGCTACCCCAATTATAAAGATGAAAGTGCCTTTGGTATATAAATACACACACATATATACATATATATATATATACATATATATATATATATATATATATATATATATACATATATATACATATATATATACATATATATATATATATATATATATATATATACATGTACAATATGTATGTATATAAGTATGTATGTATGTATGTATGTATGTATGTATGCATGTGTGTATGTATGTATGTATGTATGTATGTATGTATGTACGTATGTATGTATGCATAGTATGTATGTATGTGTGTATGTGTGTATGTATGTATGTATGTATGTATGTATGTATGTATGTATGTATGTATGTATGTATGTATGTATGTATGTATGTATGTATTTATGTATACGTATTTGTCTTAGCGTTTAGATTAGACGCCTTGTTTTTTGTGGGATTGGAATCCTAGGCCATGCAGTGTCTGTCTCTGCTTCGAATTCATGTATGTATTTATATGACATTGTGTGTCTTTCTTGTACGTAAGTGACAAGATTCTTTTATCAAACGACAGTGTTATTTTTGGTTTATGGTGCCGAGGAATTTTGTCTCAGGAAAGTCCTAATGTCGATTTATTGTCTTGTCTACTTCTTTCGTTG
>NC_134780.1:78901108-78903608 GCF_046742065.1 Oratosquilla oratoria
GATGTGAAACCATTTTGTGTTTCTAGTAGGTAAGATGTGTCTATTAAGGCTATTGGTATGAAGTCTTTGATTTATGGGGTTTGTGTTTTTTGGAATTAGCTTTGTTTTTTAAGTCTTCCAGTTTTAAGGGACTGTTTTGTCTGATTATTGAGATGTAGGCCGAAATGAGTTTTGTTGTGGCTTCTGTGTCTTCTGTTATTTCTTTAAACATTTCAATGATTAAGCCGTTTGGACTTACTGCTTAATCATTTTTTTTTTCTTTTTTCTTTTTTTTTAAGTTAGCACTTCTGCTGTGATGTCCCCTGAGCTCATAGGTTTGGTACTTGGTTCTGGGATGTTGAAGGCATAGTCTTAGCGCTCTTTTAGAATTTCTGGGATGTTGACTGTATGATCTATATTTGTGGCTATGGCATCTTTTTTATTTCCTCTTGATGTCGTTTTTTTGTAATTGGATTCAGCCTCTGTGCTCCAGGCGTCTTCAATGAGGTTTTCATGTCGTCGGTATATGCATTTCCAGAAAGTTGTAAGTTCCTCTCCTAGTTCTTGTTTATTTATTTTGGTTTTGTTTTCATTATATAATGCTGTGTCACTTGTGGTTTTCTTTGTGTCATATGACCTTAAGCTATTTATGTGCTCCCATAGCTTTTTCGTGTCTTTATCCTTTATAATTTTGTCTATTTTATTTATAGTGACTTGCATCAGAATGTAAAGAACATGAGTGACGTCACAGCCGATAGAGCTTTACGAAAATAGCCAAAGATCGGCGAAAGAAAAGTTCGTCTGTTACCGATATTTTGATAGGCCTTTTTATCACATTGCGTAATAATTAGGATTTATTTTTGCATTATCTTATCAAAAAATTACTAAACCATAC
This sequence comes from Oratosquilla oratoria, assembly GCF_046742065.1. Taxonomy (NCBI): domain Eukaryota; kingdom Metazoa; phylum Arthropoda; class Malacostraca; order Stomatopoda; family Squillidae; genus Oratosquilla; species Oratosquilla oratoria. Next base: position 78,901,983 of record NC_134780.1, read on the forward strand.
ATCTAGCAAATATTCACTATCTCTTTGAAAACCTTCTCAGTTGACTTTTTAGTAGATTCTGCAGTGACCATTTCAGGATTTTCAACACAGGTAAACATAACAGACTGTATATGCCCGTTCTACCATACATGCATACATACATACATACATACATACATACATACATACATACATACATACATACATACATACATACATACATACATAAATACATATATACATACATGCACACATACATACGTGCATACACACATACATAAATGCATACATACTGTACATGAATACATACATACGTGCATATACATATACATAAATGCATACATACAGTACATGAATACATACATAAATACATACACACATATATACATACATACATACATAAATACATATATACACACATACATACATACATACATACATACACACATAAATACATACATATATACATACATACACACATACAATAAAACACAAATGTGCACATCAATGTGAGGATACACAGATATGAACACAATATATGTGGGGTGGAGGGACTGTGCCCGAGAGGGTTTCTTCAATGACTCACTAACACCGAGGGCTACCCAATAACAACAACAAAGAAGATGACGACGACAACAACGATGACGACAACGCCGACCAGGCAGACACACAAAACCATCCTGATGATATGTCAACATAAATATATCTTAGGAGAGCATCAAATAAAGGGATATAAGAATGTTAATATTATTTAATTTACTGAGAAGTGCAAATGTTTATTATTCGTGTGTGTGTGTGTGTGAGAGAGAGAGAGAGAGAGAGAGAGAGAGAGAGAGAGAGAGAGAGAGAGAGAGAGAGAGAGAGAAAGAGAGAAAGAGAGAGAGAACCTGATTCGTCACGACCTCACCTGAAAGCCCTTATCGGAAAAAAACAATAAGCGTAAGGGCCTCGGAAGAACTAATACATCACAGGAATTAAAAGATCTGGTGTATTCGGCTAAGCCAGCCCAAGTCGTGTAGTGACTGCAGCAATTGGCCAAAAGTTTTTAGGTGTTTTGTCCTTAGCCAATCATGGAAACCCCAAGATGAAATGTACGGCCTTAGAGGGTGGTGCCTAACATTACCGAGGTATCTTTAAGGTTTAGGAAGAGAAGGAGAGCAGTTGTGAGGCAGCTGATCCGAGAAACTGGACCAAAAGCAAGTAGCCTGAACTCCACTCCCACAAAGTAATGCACATACTCAAGCACTTTTAATAAACAAGGAAATATACATCGCTGGTTTGTTCTCTCATCCTAACGAAACCTAAGCTCACACCGTCCTAGGGTCATAGCCCCTGCTCTGAAGGATGCAACATGTGTGTGTGTGTGTGTGTGTGTGTGTGTGTGTGTGTGTGTGTGTGTGTGTGTGTGTGTGTGTGTGTGTGTGTGTGTGTGTTCGCGCGCGCGCGTGTATGTATTTGTTTATTCTCAAATGTACGTAGTGGTGTATACATGTTCATGTGTACACACACGAAGGAGGGGGATTGTTGGCATTATGTTTATATGTTGAGGCTTATTAGGGGAAGGAAAGGACTTCAGTGCCCGGAGAAATCGACAATACACAAACACAAACACACAACACACACACACACACACACACACACACACAC
>NC_134780.1:78908608-78923608 GCF_046742065.1 Oratosquilla oratoria
GTTCTTAAATATAGAACTATTTGGGAGTCCCCCCCCCCCCAAAAAAAAAAAAGGGGGAGGGGAACAAATATCGCCTCCGAATAGGAGTTAACCGAAAGGACTCCCCCTGAGATGAATAAAATCGCATGGCGGTTGCCGATCGTGTGAAGGGTGTCACCAAATCCTGTTGCAAAAGAAGAAGAACTAACGCAGAGATGTAGCGCCTCCGCATGCCACAACAAGAGGGTTAAACTGGTTCACTCATTTAGGCCTACTTAAACCACTTGGTGTAACAACAGCAACTGGATCCAACCAGATAACCTCTGTCTGGCACTCACAAGAAATGACGTCATGATGTAAAAAAAAAAAAAAAAAAAAAAAAAAAGGCAGACCTATACTCGAGTACTGAAGCTAATGAATACACGATAAGAAATACATAATAAGATTACAATGATAACCATAATGATAATAATAACAAAAGTAATATAATAATAGTAATAATAATAATAATAATAATAATAATAATAATAATAATAATAATAATAATAATAATAATAATAATAATAATAATAATAATAATAATGATAATAATAATAATAATAATAATAATAATAATAATAATAATAATAATAATAATAATAATAATAATAATAATAATAATAATAATAATAATAATAATGATAATAATAATAATAGTTATAATAATAATAACGATAATAATGATAATAATAATGATAATGATAATAATGATAATGATAATAATAATAATTAGTAACAATAAAGATAGAATAAGATAGAACAAACAAAATGAAATAAAATGATAAATCAAGACCAAATAAATTTAAATTAGATCAGTTTGAATAAAATAGATTAGACTAAGATAAATTAAAATAAAATAAAATGAATTATAATAGAACATCTAGATACATACATACATACATATACCAAGGCTTTTTCCCCCTTACAAGGGAGGTAGCCAAAAAGGGGAAGGCATAAAATCATTTCCACCCATTCCATCCCTGTCGGGTTTGAATATTCAACTCTGCCTAATGATAGATCGTCCTATTTATATGATCTATTTACTTATACTATCTAGATGTTCTCTCTTTTTTTTTAAGAGAACATCTAGATAGTATAAGTAAATAGATCAAATAAATAGGACCATCTATCATTAGGCAGAGTTGAATATTTAAACCCGACAGCCCTCCTAGGCACGGTAAGTAAAGTAAATAATTAATTACCTGAGTAATCACCTGATTAATTACCTGGTAAAGGCGAAGGCAATCCGACCTGGAAGATGGCAAGGACTTCGAGAATCGGACGGCGAGTTCGAGGGCGATGCTCGAGGACCCAAATGACGCTAGATGGTCTCTTTCAGCTCTTCCTCCTCCTCCTCCTCCTCCTCCTCCTCCTCCTCCTCCTCCTCCTCCTCCTCCTCCTTCCCCTCCTCCTCCTCCTTCCCCTTCTCCTCCTCCTCCTCCTCTTCCTCCTCCTTCCCCCTTCTCCTCCTCCTCCTCCCCTCCTCCTCCTCCTTCCCCTTCTCCTCCTCCTCCTCCTTCAACTCCTCCTCCTTCTCCTTCTTCTCCTCCTCATCTTGTTCCTGCTCCTCTCACTCCTTTTGCTCTTCCCCGAAACCTCCTCATTCAGTGCCTTCTCCTCCTCTTCCTCCTCCTCTTCCTCCTTTTCCTCCTCCTCCTACAATTATTACTTCTGGGCCTATACCTCCTGTCAAATTCCTCCTCCCACAGCTTCTCTTCCTCCTTCCGCTCCTCCTCCTCCTCCTCCTCCTCCTCTTCCTCCTTCTACTCCTCCTCCTCCTCCTCCTCCTCCCTCTGCTCCTACTCCTGCAGCTGCTCCTCCTCCTGCTCCTCTACTCCTCTGCTCCTGTCTCTGCTCTGTCGACGAAACTTGGAGCGACATCAAAGGTACGCTTTGCAGGTAAACAGCAGCAGCCTCGCAAGAAGGAAGGGGACGGAGAAGGGGAAGGGGAAGGGGAAGGGGAAGGGGAAGGGGAAGGGGAAGGGGAAGGGGAAGGGGAAGGGGAAGGGGAAAGGTGAGAAGAAGAAGAAGAAGAAGAAGAAGAAGAAGAAGAAGAAGAAGAAGAAGAAGAAGAAGAAGAAGAAGAAGAAGAAGAAAGGGGAGGAGGAGGAGGAGGAGGAGGAGAGGGGAGGGAAAAGAGAAGAACGAAGAGAGGTGAGGAAAAAAAGAGAAGAACGAAGAGGAGGAGGAAGAGAGAGGAGGGAAAAGAGAAGAACGAAGAGGAGGAGAGGAAGAGAGGCGAGGAAAAAAGAGAAGGACGAAGAGGAGGAGGAGGAGGAGGAAGAGAGAGGAGGGAAAATGGGAAAAACGAAGGGGAGGAGGATGAGGATGAGAGGCGAGGAAAAAAGAGAAGGACGAAAAGGAGGAGTAGGAGGAGGAAGAGGAGGAGAAAGAGGAGGAGTTGGAGGAGGAAGAGAGATGAGGAAAAATGTGAAGAACGAAGAGGAGGAGGAGGAGGAGGAGGAGAAGGAGGAAGAGAGGCGAGGAAAAAAAGAGCAGAAAAAAGGAGGAGGAAGAGGAGCGAAATGAGAACGAGGAGGAGGAAGAGGATGAGAGGTGAGGGAAAGAGAGAAGAACAAAGAGGAGGAGGAGGAGGAGGGGAATAGAAACGAGGAGGAGGAGGGGAATAAGAACGAGGAGGAGGAGGGAGGAGGAGGAGGAGGAAGAGGAGGAGGAGGAGAAGGAGAGGGAAGAGGGGGTGCAGAACAGGAGGAAAGTGTATCTTTAGTGACAAGAAGAGGAAAGAAAAGAGAGCAGAGAGCAGACAGCACACCGTGGATTGGCCAGAGAGAGAACAATTTAGAGAAATTGGACAAAATAGAGGGATGGAAGAGGAGGACGAGGTGAAGGAGAGGACGAAAAGGAGGAAGAGGAGGAGGAGGAGGAGGAGCAGAAGGAAAAGAGAAAACATGGTTAGTGGATGTTGGAAAGGAAGGAAAGGGAAGGGAAGGGAAGGGAAGGGAAGGGAAGGGAAGGGAAGGAAAGAGAAAAGAAGGAAAGGGAAGGGAAGGAAAGGGCAAAGAAGGGAAGGGAAGGGAAGGGAAAGGAAGGGAAGTGAAGGAAGGAATTGGAAGCGGATGGAATGGAAGGGAAGGAAAGGGCAAAGAAGGGAAGGGAAGGGAAGGAAAGGGAAGGAAAAGGAAAGAAGGGAAGGGAAGGGAAGGAAAGGGAAAAGAAGGGAAGGGATGGGAAATGAAGGGAAGGGAAGGAAGGAATTGGAAGTGGATGGAAGGGAAGGGAAGGAAAGGGAAGGGAAGGAAAGGGAAGGGAAGGGAAGGAAAGGGAAGGGAAGGGAAAGAAAGGGAAGGGAAGGGAAGGAAAAGGAAAAGAAGGGAAGGGAAGGGAAGGAAAATGAGAAGAAGGAAAGAGAAGGGAAGAGAAGGGAAGGTAGGCAGAGGTGGAAGACAGTTCGCAAAAGATAAACAGTTGTAGCCATTCTTACAAATAATGTGGAGGACAGAGAATTTCGCCCTTAAGCATACACACAAACACACATATTAACACACACACACACACACACACACACACACACACACACACACACACACACACACACACACACACACACACACACACACACACACGCACACACACTTAGAGTGAAAGAGAGAAGACAGCGAGAAGGAGGGAGAGAGAGAGGGAGAGACAGAGAGAGAGAGGGGGGGTGGAGTGAGAGTGAGAGAAAAGGAGTGAGAGGGAGAGAGAGAGAGAGAGAGAGAGAGAGAGAGAGAGAGAGAGAGAGAGAGAGAGAGGAGAGAGAGAGAGGGAGAGATAGGTAAGAGAAGAGAGAGAGAGAGAGAGAGAGAGAGAGAGAGAGAGAGAGAGAGAGGGAGAGAGGAGAGAAAGAGGGAGAGAGGAGAGAAAGAGAGAGAGAATGAGAGTGAGATAGAGTGAGAGAGAGGAGAGAAAGAAAGAATGAGAGAGGGAGAGAGGAGAGAAAGAGGGAGAGAGAGAGAGAGAGAGAGAGAGAGAGAGAGAGAGAGAGAGAGAGGGTGAGTGGAAAGAGAGAAAGATTCAAAAAGGTCATTCTGAAGAGAGAAGGTGGACATGTGTAAGACCCCAGGCTATGCCACCACCCTTCCACCGCTACCGCCCCCTCCTCTGAAGCCAACGGCAGACAGGAAACCAACTGAAGTCAACTTCAGGCGAGGTAGTGGAGAGCTTGTAAAGAAATTTCAGAGCCAGAGTCTGAAAGAGGAGGCATCCTCTTGGGAGCATGACACTTGTACAGTGGCTATATTAAATTTTGTTACTATTTTCAAAATGGTTGGGACAGGAGAAGCTGGTGTTGGATGTCATGAATGAATATTTTTTTAAAACAGTAGCAACACTTAATTTGTGGTATGAAATGTCACTAATTTTGAAAAGGATCAAGTCGAATAGTAACCATAATAATTTGTTTTATTTATTTTTTTACTTAATTATTCACTTATTTATTTATCTAGTTAATTGGTTACTTAGTTTTTTCTTTATCTATCTATTTATTTATTTATTTCTTTATATTCTTTTACTTGTTTGTTTAGTTGTTTATTTATTTAATCATTCACTTATTTATCTATTTATCTATTTGTTAATTTACTTATTTTTATCTACTTATCTTTTATCTTTATTTATCAATTTACATAGTCATCCAGTTATTTATTTGCCTTTCTATTTATTCATTTATTTATCTATTTATTTTGTTAGTTAATTAGTTTTTCTATTAATCATTCATTTATTTACCTATTCATTTGTAAGACAGTTGCAAATTTGGAAAGTTTGACACAATAGAGAAATCAAACATTGTCTCGACTTTCAAACAGCTTCGGTCGGTATGAAAAAAATGAATAATGACATCACTTAATGGTGTATCTGAACACTGTATCGTCCACCATAGTTGAACAAGATAGCCTGAAGTGACATAAAAAATATATACAAAGTGCCTTTCCATTACAATCAATGATAGCCTGAAGTGATATTGAAAAAATATATACAAAATGCCTTTCCATTACAGTCAATGATAGCCTGAAGTGATATTGAATATATATATATATATATATATATATATATATATATATATATATAAAGTGACTTTCCATTACAGTCAATGATATACTGAAATGATATTGAAAAAAATATATACAAAGTGCCTTTCCATTACAATCAATGATAGCCTGAAGTGATATTGAAAAAATATATACAAAATGCCTTTCCATTACAGTCAATGATAGCCTGAAGTGATATTGAAAAAATATATACATATATAAAGTGCCTTTCCATTACAGTCAATGATAGCCTGAAGTGATATTGAAAAAATATATACATATATAAAGTGCCTTTCCATTACAGTCAATGATAGCCTGAAATGATATTGAAATAAATATATATAAAGTGCCTTTCCATTACAGTCAATGATAGCCTGAAATGATATTGAAATAAATATATACAAAGTGCCTTTCCATTACAGTCAATGATAGCCTGAAGTGATATTGAAAAAATATATACAAAATGCCTTTCCATTACAGTCAATGATAGCCTGAAGTGATATTGAAAAAAAAAAAATATATATATATATAAAGTGCCTTTCCATTACAGTCAATGATAGCCTGAAATGATATTGAAATAAATATATACAAAGTGCCTTTCCATTACAGTCAATGATAGCCTGAAGTGATATTGAAAAAAATATATACAAAGTGCCTTTCCATTATAGTCAATGATAGCCTGAAGTGATATTGAAAAAAAATATGTGCAAAGTGCCTTTCCATTATAGTCAATGATAGCCTGAAGTGATATTGAAAAAAAATATGTGCAAAGTGCCTTTCCATTATAGTCAATGATAGCCTGAAGTGATATTGAAAAAAAAAATATGCAAAGTGCCTTTCCATTACAGTCAATGATAGCCTGAAGAAAAAAATATATACAAAGTGCCTTTCCATTACAGTCAATGATAGCCTGAAGTGATATTGAAAAAATATATATATGCAAAGTGCCTTTCCATTACAGTCAATGATAGCCTGAAGAAAAAAATATATACAAAGTGCCTTTCCATTACAGTCAATGATAGCCTGAAAAAAAGTTATATACAAAGTGCCTTTCCATTACAGTCAATGATAGCCTGAAGAAAAAAATATATACAAAGTGCCTTTCCATTACAGTCAATGATAGCCTGAAGTGATATTGAAAAAATATATATATGCAAAGTGCCTTTCCATTACAGTCAATGATAGCCTGAAGAAAAAAATATATACAAAGTGCCTTTCCCTTACAGTCAATGACAGCCATTCTGATTCCACTGCTAGACAAAGACCTTTTCCATGAGTCACAAGACTGTGCCAGTTTTTGCCACATCACTCTTGCAAAATTCTCTATATCGTCAATTCACTTTCTGGGGCGAGATTTTCTTGGAGGAAACATTCTGCCTAACACAAGTCTGGATTGATCTCCGTGTGATTATTACTTGAATCCTGAACTCAATTCCTATAATCGCTCACTCAGAGGAATGAAACTCCACTACTCATAGAGGAAAAAAAAATAGTGATAACAAAATGAATATATAAATTGTTGAAAATAAACGAAAAAAAATACTAAAATAAATAAAAAATAAGAAACAACGATAAATAAACACAGAACAAACAGACATGGAAAAATAAACAAAAGTAAATAGATAAATAAGAATAGGAAAAAAAAAATTGAATGAAACCTATTTGTATAGCTAACACCACTTGTCCTGGGTCAAAGCCGGACAGCCTAGCCGTGGTCAGTCCGGATCTTGGTGCATGTGGTGGCAGCGGTGGGATCGATGGCCCGCACGGCCGGGGGACAGAGCACAAGAAGTTCCTCCCCGTAGGCCTGCCTTCGGGAGCTCGGGGACGCCCCAGCGCGGAACAACTCCTTGTAGACATCCAGGTCGACATGTTAAGTAGATATCAGATTATTTGTGACAGGAGAACAGCAGTTCTTTTATCCATGTGGACAATATCGCTCCTAAGAGGTGTAGTCATTGAGGTGAGAAACTATGTGAATATAATAATAGTGACAATAGTAATAATGATAATAATATTAAAAATAAAACTAATAATAATAATAATAATAATGATAATAATAATAATAATAATAATAATAATAATAATAATAATAATAATAATAATAATAATAATAATAATGATAATAATAATAATAATAATAAATTGGGTACCTACAACTGAAACATCTGCAATAACTTTCCCTAGTACCTCACAAAACAGGCACTCCTAGACAGACCCCCAGATTCCATACTCCTCTATACTCCCCCCCAGACGTCAGCCTAACCGAGAAATCACACCAAAGAAGAACTACAAGAATGACAAGAATTACAAGAAGTACAATAACTCCAAAGTGCAAGAATTACACTGAACAATGCCAATATAGAATAGGCCCGACCACAAATTCCAACTGCCATAGATACACTCACCCTACAGAGGACACTGAGCAACTCATCCTATACTACCTTACATTCGCCGTACGCAGACAACAACACAAAATCTCTTCTTTGAGTCACTTTTGGGGCGTTTCGGTGGCCGCTGCCTGTGACCTGAGAGCCGTGAGGCAGCGAATGGATGCGTTACCGGCCCCAGAGGAGAAAGGCTTCTTTAGCCCTCTCACGACTGGCAGGAATTCAGATTCCCGCCTGATAATTATTGCTATAGCAATGTACTGGCTATGGAAGGAGCAACGTGAGATCTGTGGGGAACTTCACTTCCCTCTCAGGGACCGACAAGGTTGTGAATCTGACAACTTTTGCAGCGTGTGGCCACACACCAAAGCTTGGGAACGAAACATTTTGTCAAGTGCCCATGCTTATTTTTCTCCTCACTTTTACTCCCTCCTACACACATTCAATGGAGAGTTATAATTTGGTACTTTGTCAATGTTATCTTTAGTGTGTCAAGAATATAGTGAGTGTGTAAAATTTTGCAAATATATGTAATGATTTGTGTTACAATGCAAAACATAGATGTGTATTCTAATTCCCGACAGGGACCAAGATTTCAATTAGGGAAATTGGCAGAATTACAATGATGTGAAATAATGTGTAGAATTGCAAAAAATACAGACATATAGATCACGTATGGTTACTAAGCGCATTTTCTTGTTGTTCTGACTAATGATTGAGCAGTAGCAGTATTATCTAACAGTACTAACAGTATTATCTAACAGTATTATCTAACAACAGCAGCAAGTTTCATGGTTTACTTCTCCCATACTTGATCTTTCTTGAGGATGTGTTTTTATAATAGTTATGCATTCATTATTATCCAGAATACTTGTGTGGGGTACCTGTATTAGAGAATATCAATTTTGGAGACCAATATATAGGGATACATATGTTATATGAGATAGAAGAGTGGATAAAATAGAGGAGGAGGAGGAGAGAGGAAATAGAAGAGGATGGAGGGGAGTGGAAACAGAATAGAGTAGATATGGTAAATATGAAAGGGAGAATCAAGGAATGAAGGTACATATTCTTCTTCACTTCATGCCTTTCTAGAATTTTTTTATGAAGACGCTATCAATTTACTTGAAAGGATTTCCCAGCTCTGATAGGTGACAAACAATTAAAAAGAGGACAATTTGATTGTAGGTCCACACCCAATGATATGACTGTATAAATGGATGGACAATAGATCAGTTCACCTGGCGTCCAACCATCATTGAATTACAACCACAACTGTGAAGAGGACGGAAAAAGATGGAAGTAAGAGTGTAATCACTTACCCACAAGTGGTAAAGGACTATAATGACAACATAGGGGGAGTGGATAAGCATGATATGCTTCGACAGTTGTATGGTACAAACAGGAAGAGAATGAAATGGTGGTACAGAATCTTTTTTGGCCTTGTTGATACAAGTATAGTTAATACGTTTACTGTATACAAATAAAGTCAGACATCTCTTCCGCTTTTCGAATTCCGAAGAGAAGTGGCCCAAGGACTTTTGCTAAGGATCATGGATCTAGAGGAGCCCCCAAGCGGAGAAAAATTGACTACAACATACCTACATCTGTTTGGCTCAGCAACACTGAGATTCAATGGCCTAAATTCACAGGGAAGAAAGGAAGGTGTGAGGGATGCTCCAAGAAAGGGGTGGAATCCCGACCCATATCAGCCTGCAATCACTGTGGGATTCATCACTGTTGCAATGCAACAAAAAAAAAAAATTCCATGAATTTCATAACTAAGTTCTCTCTCTCTCTGGGAATACAGTACTAAGAGACAGTCAATTATTACATTTTTTCAAGCCAAATACATTTATAGTCAATTATTTTATTTTTCAAGCCAAACATAATCAAATACTTTTTTTATGTAACAGATTACCAAAGACTATCATAAAATGTGATATTGAAGTGATTTGATAATTTTTTCAAAACATAAGCATAAAGTATGATATTGAATTGTTATTTCATAGTTCTGTATATAAGCATACAATTGTTTTTATTTGAGCTAAAAAATGCTTCCTTTTTTGGTCTTGCAAAGCCTGACGGGACTTTGAATTCCCACCATTGTATTTGTGTATGAAAAATACATACTGGTAATTTTGCTACATAAGTGCTTTTTTATGCTCCTAAGAAGAGAGTGCCTCCAAAAGGGAATGAAAATTTAAGCCTTTCATAATTCAGTACTGAAAGAGTTAGTCAATAAAGGGCCATTTACACGGTCAAACGTTTTGACAAACCCGGTTTGTCAAACAAGTGTTTGAAGTGATGTTTGACCGGGGTATTTGGTCGTCAAACACGTTTGTCGAACGTGTTTGACAACCAAATACCCCATTCACACGGTCAAACATCACTTCAAACACTTGTTTGACAAACCGGGTTTGTCAAACCGTTTGGCCGTCTAAATGCCCCTTAAGTAAACAAACAACTAAATAGATGAATAGAATGGCTTCCGAAGAATACTTCGTTTTTGTTTGGGATCAGGATCTACCGTTGGCAGAGAAAACACCATTTGAGAACGAAACCACTGTTTATTGTACAAACGACAAGGAATACAAACTCTGAGTACATATAAAAGCCTGTGGGAAGGAGGCCGGCCCGTGGGTGTAAAGACCTGGAAAGTCGCATGGCCGTGGCACCTCAGGGATGGTCTTCCAGAACCTCCTTTCTTCGAACTGCCCAAGAGACGAAATCCTCTTAGCGATGTAGCCAAGCAGCTTGCGAAGTAATCTGTCGCTCCTGCCACCTCCCTGGCCATCGAAGGCCGTGGTTACACTATCTCTAGCTAAGCTACAGGTAGGTTGGGGTCCTTCTCGTCCCAATCGGTCCCAGCAACTGGAGTGACAGAAGTGATCCAAAAGCGGTCAGAATGTTTCGGTCAATAAGTTTTATCACATCAAGATTTTTTTTTTTTTTTTTCGTTATCTCGAGGCTTTTTCTGTACAGATTTTGATTTATCAAATAACTACTAATCAGTCACCCTTTTTAATCAATCTTTACGTGAATCACAAAGTACTATCGAGTATTGGTGATCAATAAATTCTGTATTTATAAAATGTATTTGAATCACACTGTATTAACGAGTAACAGCATTGGTGACCGATACATTGTGAAGTGAGTTGGTTCATTCGACTGAATGAAACTGACTGGTGATAATTGAAGGAAACCCACTCAGATGGATTGATTGAGGCAGATTTTAACAATTCCCTTCCCAGCTGATAAAAAAAAAAAGTAGTAGTGATGGTAATAGTAGTAGTAGTAGTAGTAGGAGTAGTAGTAGTAGTAGTAGTAGTAGTAGTAGTAGTAGTAGTAGTAGTAGTAGTAGTAGTAGTTGTTGTTTTTGTTTTTGTTTTTGTTATTGTTTTTGTTGTTGTTGTTGTTGTTGTTGTTGTTGTTGTTGTTGTTGTTGTTGTTGTTGTTGTTGTTGTTGTTGTTGTTGTTGTATATAGTGGTATGCAGCAATAACCAGCACTTCTGTCTCTGAAGTCCTGAAGGTATTGAGGTGTCTTTTTGTGTATTTACACAATTGTAATATACAGGATGGGCTATGCTCGTGAGATCCTGTCTTTCTCCCATTGTTGAACTGTGTGTGTGAGTCTGCTGCGAGCAAAAATTTTGACCCCAAGTAGAGTTCCGACAACGTAAATACGACTTTTTGTCGTATACGTGATATATTTTCATATGTAGTATTTAGCTTACAGTGAGGCAATTTTCTTGAATAGGTCAAAAATAAAAAAAGGTTGTCGGACTATGAATTTCAATTGTGTATCATGAAAAAACCTGAGTGGGTACAGAAAAATTGGTCGTTACTGTACGTTCACACATACATTGGATTACTGCCTTTGATAAAAAGAAATACACACGTTCATAAAAAGTATGTTTTTATTTATATTTGGGTTGTGCGTGGGGGGCTCCGCCACGTGATGCCTGTACCTTTGTATGCGTGTGTGCAACTCGTTTGGTCCATTTAGCCACACACAATGAGGCATAAATTGAATGAATATTCATCAGTGCACACGCACGAACGCATGCAACGCCCAACCTCACCCCGCTTCCCACATTATAAAGCATTATCATATGCGCCTTCATGCTGATATGTGCACATACATAACTGCACATGCTTCTGGGTGTACAGATTCACGTATACACACACTCACACATACACGCACGCGCACACACACACACACACACACACACACACACACACACACACACACACACACACACACACACACACACACACACACACACACACACACACACACACACAAGTTGGGTTTGTCTCCTTTCACGTGTAGCCCCTGTTCACCTAGCAGCGAGTAGGTACGGGACGTTAGTCAAGGAGATGTGACCTTGCATTCCCGGTGTGTGGAGTGTGAGTGGTCTCAGACCTACCCAGAGATCTGCTAATAATGAGCTCTGAGCTCACTGCCGTAGGGTGGTGTCTGGCTGTCTCGAAAAGAGGCTGCAGCAGATCCGAGGTGAATACACACACACACACGCACGCACACACACGCACACACACACACACACACACACACACACACACACACACACACACACACACACACACACACAATAAGAGAAAATACACCGAGGAAAACAGTGATACAGCTGCTATCACTGCTGCTATTACTATTACTATTACTATTATTATTACTATTACTATTACTATTACTGTTACTATTACTATTACTATTACACCTAATAACACTACCGCTTCTACTTCTACTACTACTATTACAACTACCAACACCACTACTACTACTACTACTACCATTACTACTACTACTACTACTACTACTACTACTACTACTACTACTACTACTACTACTACTACTACTACTACTACTACTACTATTGCTACTATTTTTGAACGACCTTCATCCTCGTGAAACTGTGAGGTGAAAGTAGTCAGTGCTCGTCTCCCACAGCACAATTCATTGGCCTCTCTCTCGCCAATGAGTGTGGTCGACTACCCTTTTATATTTCATATTATTTAACTTCAGTGAAGCCTTAAACAGAAATTCATTTATTCTACTTTCTACTACAGTGTGCTCAAAATCGAGGTTTTGTATACAGTATGTGCTGATTTAGGGGTAGGGAACTGGTACCTCTCAGGCATAGGAGGGTTGATCTTAAGAGCGAGAATGACAGTCTACATCTCATCCACGATACAATGCTGCTCTTTGGTTGTTGTTTCTTTTCTGCCATCACCTCTGCTAGACGAGCGTAGAATGCCTTTGCCCTTGGAGCCATCCCGCCTGAAGTCGTAAAGGTTATTGGAGTGAATGAGCCCTGGTCCGTATTCTGTACACGCTCCTCGTACATCCTAATTTTCTCATTCTCGTTCCGAGAGTGGGACGCCTCAATAGTCAGGTTATTGTAACAGGAGGCCATCGGATCAAATTTTCGCTTATCAAAGAAGACCAGTTGTCCCCGTGTCCAGAAACCTCTTGCGCTGACATCCATTCGTGTTTTATCTATGTTGGACGTGCGGTACCTGAAGTTCTCCCCTCCTAGTGGAAGGAATGTTGGTTCGATGGTCACATCCTTGCATACCTTCCAAAGCATTTGGGCAGTGAGATCCCTGATCTCGTCATGTCTCATGCAGATGAATCCACCCTGCTTGCATATCATCGCATGGTTTGGATCGAAATGTGCACCACGGGAACCTCCTTTATGCAGCCTTTCCAATGGCCATCCATACCTCAAGGCAACGGCATCCGTTAATTCTCTTTTGTTTAGGGTGAATCCCTTTGCCCTGATGGGTAGTGTTGTCAGCCAACTGGACACCCCATCTTCCTATGCCATTGCTGTCTTTCTTTTCATATGATTCGATAGTTGATCTAATAGGGTGCAAAGCTCCTCCTTCTGCCTCACTTCCCTATCCTTTGATATGTTTATTCTATTTTTTCTGCTGCTACTACTACTACTACTACTACTACTACTACTACTACTACTACTACTACTACTACTACTACCACCACTACTGCTACTACTACTACTACTACTACCACTACTACTACTACCTACTACTTCAACTACCTACTACTTCAACTACCTACTACTACTACTACTACTACTACTACTACTACTACTACTACTACTACTACTACTACTTCTACTACTACTACTACTACTACTACTACTACTACTACTACTACTACTACTACTACTACTACTACCACTACTACTACCACCACTACTACTACTACTACTACTACTACTACTACTACTACTACTACTACTACTACTGCTGCTGCTGCTGCTGCTGCTGCTGCTGCTGCTTAATTTCCATCATTGTCATTAATAGTATCATTACTACTACCGTCGTTATCATCATTACCTGAAGGACAATTACCATTACCAATATCAACACAACTACTACAATCTCTATTTCATGGACTACAACAACCTCACTGGTCCTTTCTACAACTACCACCATCACCACAAAGTCTTCAAGGACCACCGCGAATGGACTGAGTAACTACTAATTACTAACAACTACTAACAACCACTGATAACGACTAATGACTACCGACAACTACTAAAAACTAGTAACGACCAATAACTACCAACAACTACTAACAACTATTGCTAACGACTAATAACTACCGACAACTACTAAGAACTACTAACGACCAATAACTACCAACAACTACTAACAACAAATAACTACCGCCAGCTACTTTCTACAGTGCCTATGCCAAGATTCGTTATTTCCTACGAATGAAGTAACAACTAACAACGATTTTGCTACCAGTTGTTATAGTACAACGGAATACAGTAGAATACAATGAAGAAATAGTCCGACAGAGAGACCATTTGGTCTATGAAAAGGCACATTAAAACCAACCCGATATATAAATGACATGAACAAAGTAATGAAAGTAATGATAATGATGGTAGTATTATCTACTATCGGGTCAGGGAACACTTGCACCAACCCAACTTACACCACGGTGAAGTACCTGGGCCACCTATGGTACAATTATCACCAGTACCGTCGTAATTATCACCACCACAGGGAGCCACTATCACCACCTCGGGCACTCCAAACATGACCAAACCACTACCACCACTATCACCATATTTTGGGTTGCAGAATGAGGGAACTCAGCCCCCAACCCCCTGCCATTTACTTCCCACCGCTGCCTCCAGTTTACTGATTCCCCCTCCCCACCACTATTACCGTTATCTACCCCAGGTACCACCTGCTCCCCTACCTTATCCACAATCCTATTCCCTCTCCCCATCCCCCTCTCCCTCTCCCTATCCCCCTCCTCCCCCTCCCCTTCCCCCTCCCCTTCCCCCTCCCCTCCCCCTCTCCCCCTCCTCCTCCCCTTCCATCCTTGCCCCTCCCCCTCCCCCTCGCCCCTCCCCCTTACCCCTCCCCCTCTCCCCTCCCCTTCCACCTCCCCATCCCCTGCGCTCCTCTCAATCCTCCCCCTCCCCCCTTGCCCCTCTCCCTCGCCCTTTTCCCTTCCCCTCTCTTTCTATAACGGACCGTCCACCCTTTTCCTGCG
>NC_134780.1:78926108-78928608 GCF_046742065.1 Oratosquilla oratoria
TGTATAAAATAAAGAAAATGAATGACACGCGCACTCGCGCGCAACCACTGTATATGAAATTCAGTTCAATTATGTTAGAAAATTAGAGGATAGGAGACGAGACCCTACGAGTGTTGCGCCTTTCCTGTATATTCTAAATAGGTTAATACACTCACTCAAGCACACACACACACACATGTGCGCGCGAGCACACACACACACACACACGCACACACGCATGGTCCGAGTTCGAACCCCGTCCGGGGCTGAAGTAATTTCAGTGTCGCTGCTCTGCGAGTCGTTACTCCAATTCCCGTGGACGGGGAGTTGGGTGTGTGTGTGTGTAAGGTCACAACATTACCCATAGATCGGTCGTATATGAGCTCTGAGCTCTCTTACAGGAGAGCAATAGCTGTCGATCACGAGTCCAACACGTGATCCAAGACCATGGTGAAAGCACACACACACGCACAATAGCTCCCCGTCATTTCTTACTTATGGGTAGAAGGATAAAAAAGTAGTAGTAGTAATAGAAGTAGTAGTAGTAGTAGTAGTAGTAGTAGTAGTAGTAGTAGTAGTAGTAGTAGTAGTAGTAGTAGTAGTAGTAGTAGTAGTAGTAGTAGTAGTAGTAGTAGTAGTAGTAGTAGTAGTAGTAGTAGTAGTAGTAGTAGTAGTAGTAGTAGTAGCAGTAGCAGTGGTACAAGTAATGTCACCAACAGTTCACCAGCATTTCTTTCTTCATGGACATAATTATGCCGTGGTAGGAGGGAAGGACCTGCAACCCTATTGCTTCATGCGAAGATTGAATTCTCCTATGAGGAAGAAGGGGACCCTCCGTTAGAGATGATCCTCCTCCTCCTCCTCCTCCTCCTCCTCCTCCTCCTCCTCCTCCTCCTCCTCCTCCACCTCCTCCTCCTCCTCCTCCTCCTCTTCCTCCATCTCCTTTCCTCCTCCTCCTCCTCCTCCTCCTCCTCCTCCTCATGGAGGCAACAGCTCCAATGCATCACAGGAAGCCACTGGATACCCATACAAGAACCCCGAAGGAAACACGACTGAGATGAAACTGTATTATCATACATGATGTTTCACTGGGGAGTTCATCGAAAGCGTGCTGGCCCCGCTTTCGCTTAGTTGTGGGTTTGAATCCCGCACTCCTCTACGATTCCCAGCAGTGACTGTTAACTGCCCCCAACAGTTCAAGCGCATAGGGCAATGATGATGACTTTGACCACAGCTTCTCAGCGCCCCCTGGCGTAGTCTCCTCACTTTCTTTGCACTGGAAAAAGTATTACAGCACCGGTGGATGATACCTGAGTACACATTGAGGCCAGATGGAAGATGATAAGTGAATATAAAACGTTTTTTTTTTTTTTTTTTTTTTTTTTTTTTTTTTTTTTTTTTTTTTTTTTTTTTTTTTTTTTTTTTTTTTTCCCCCGGTCAGCTGGTGCCAGTAAAGCGAGGTGACTGGACGTGAGAGAGGGCCATCTCCCTCTTCTAGTCCCTTCATCACATGCGTCCCCCTCTACTCCCTTATCATATATCTCATCACTTTTCCCAGGATCATTACCGCTTCATCCCGGGATGCATACAAACAAGTGGATAAAAAATAAACATACTAATTAACGAATACATAAATTAATGATAAATATTATCAATAGAAAACATTAGGAATAAACAGGTAAAAGAAAAATATTAATAGAAAAGTGCAGTATTTCTTTTGTATGTACATCACAATGAATCTTATAATTTATAGTTGTGTTATGTTGTGATTACATCTTCAGGAAGTTTGTTCTACTCAGTGACTACATGGTTGGTGATATTGTGTTTCTGTTTGGTTTATACATATTCATGTAGGTGATGGCCTTCAGATATTGGAGCGTTTTGCTTTTCATTGTTTTTCACACACAAATACACACACACACACACACACACACACACACACACACACACACACACACACACACACACACACACACACACACACACACACACACACACACACACACATACATACACACACGCGCGTGGGCGTGCGCATGCATGCACGTACACATACAATCACATGCATATATACACACACATACAAGCACACAGACACATACACACGCGCGCGCGTGCGCACTTTTTTTTTGGGGGGGTCCCTCGTTCCTCCCTCCCCTTTTCTTTTCTTTATATTTTCCTTTTTCTTTCTTCTAGTCAGAGGTTCTTCATGTAAGCGTCATCCTGCCCCGTCTGCTAACTGCCCCGCCCACTCTTTTTTTCCGTGTCATGTGCTCACTGCGTGTGTGATTCTTGTTCGTCCATTTTTGCAAATGCGCCGTAATCAGCCTCGTTAAACTCTTTGTAGTCCATCTGATATTGGGAGAATCAGGCAACTTGCATTTATGAGAAAAGTAGTGTCGAGGGGACCAGGGCGCTGGCATCTGGAGGAGAAGGGATAAGTGGGCGGTGGTTTGAATACCGCTAGAGAAGTCAACGTGTGACGGCAGTAAAGCATAGTGCGGACTTAAACCCGTCGGGT
>NC_134780.1:78936108-78941108 GCF_046742065.1 Oratosquilla oratoria
GAGGACGACGAGGATGAGAAGGAGGAGGAGGAGGAGGAGGAGGAAGTGGTGGTGGTAGTAGTGGTGGAGAAAAGGGTTTGAGAGCTAAAACGAAGGAGAAAGGCCGAAGTTGGAGCGATGTCAGAAGACGAGGTGGCGAAGGGGAGGAAGTGAAGAAGAAGAAGAGCAAAGGTGAAGAAGAAGAAGAAGAAGAAGGTGGGAGGGGGAAGAGAAGACGAATGAGAGAGAGGAGAAGGAGGAGAAGGAGGAGAAAGAAGGAGGAGGAGGTAGAGAAGGAGGAGGAGGAGTCGTGAGATGAAGAGCTAATGGTAAATAATTGCCCCACGGCTGATGTGTGTTCCGTTTCGCCCCTTGTACTTCTGTTTACCCTCTCCTCCTCCTCACTCGCCCAATTTCCTCCCTCCTCCAGGAAGTTCCTCCCTTTCGGAGGCACCAGCGGCTCCCCGGAATCCCAGGTGCCCGGGTCCGGAGTGTCTGGAAGCCCGGCGAGGCTCATGGAAGCCCCGAAGAACGTTGAAATGGAAACCTTCTGGATAAGGAGAAGTCTTTCTGGTCTCTCGCTCGCTCGCGCTGTAAACCCAGAGTATTGTTGTGACGTCAAGTCGACGCAGGCGCACGGGTCCCGCTGGTTTGGATGCGGTGCAGATCATAATATCTTCGTATTGATAAGTCGCACTTTTGGGACGATAGCGTTGGGTTCGGGGCTTAAGAGTCTTCGTCGATCGTCGCCAAGAGTCCTTCGAGGTCCCACGCTTCCCTCTGGTCGCAAATAATACACAAGAACACACGTACAACAAGAAATCGATACTGGGATAGACCTGCTTCTTCTTGAGGCAACAGCCGGGGCGGTAGCAGCAGCAGCAGCAGCATCGGCAGCAGCAGCAGCAGCATCGGCAGCAGCAGCAGCGGCAGCAGCAGCAGCAGCTTTAGTAGCACCAACACCAGCACCAAATACCTCCAGCAGAACCAACAACTGGAGGAGAAATGCTGGTGGTAGGGGTGGGGGTTGGGGAAGGTTACGGGTTACGGGTTGCTAGTTTGATGAAGGTGGTGGAGGAGGAGGTGGTGGTGGTGGAGGGGGAGAGGGAGAAGACGGGGGGCTGATGGGCCGCTGCGGTGAGCGAGGTAGTGGTGGTGGTGGTGGTGGTGGTGGTTGTGGTGGTGGTGAAAATCGAGATATTGGTAGTTAATGGTGTTAATGATAGGGAAGTGGGTGGTGCTAGTGCGAATGGTGACGGAACCGATGGTGGGTGAAAACGGTGCAAGATGTCGGCGTTGGAGCAAGTTTCGTCATGGTGGCAAAGGTGATTGTATACTGAGGGATATGAGTTGGTGGAGGATGGTGATGGTGACAATAATCCGGAGGAGAGGGATGTGAAGAGGGAGGAGAAAGAGGGAGAGTGATGGAGGAGGAGGAAGAGGAGGAGGAGGAGGTGATGGTGGAGGTGGAGGAGGTGGTGGAGGTGGAGGAGGTGTTTGTGGTAGTGGTGGCGGTTGGCAAGTTGATGTTTGTGATGGTGGTGGTAAGGTGGAGGAGGAGAAGGAGGAGGAGGAGGAGGAGGAGGAGGAGGGAGGGAGGGTGGTGGAGGTGGAGGAGGAGAAGGAAGAGGAGGGGGAGGGGGGGAGGGGGAGTGGGAATGCTGCTGCTGCTGCTCTGCAAGGCAAGTGGAGTGGGACCTGCCAGTCGAGGTTGGAACTTAGCGCGGGAAGCTGCTATTCCTTCTTCTCTTTCGGACCCTCCAAAGCGGTGGTGTCGTATCGCCGCCGTCGCCCCTCCTCCTTCAGAGCTTCTGGCCCGCACTACCTTGTTCATTCCGGACTCCTGCCTTCGGCCTCCGCCGCCGCCACCGCCGCCGCCGCCGCCGCCGCCGTCTCCGCCGTCGCCGCCTACGTCCCCTTCTAACACACACACTCCCCAACCCCCCCGCCCCGTCTTTCCCCCCCCCACCCACCCATCGGCCAAGGGGGAAATATTCACTGTCTAAAAAGGGGGGGAGAGGGTGATTGATAGACAGGCGGAGGTGGGACGCGTTGACGAAAAGGAGAACACGAAGAAGACGAGGAGGAGGAGGAGGAGAAGAAGAAGAAGGAAGAAGACGAGTAAAGGCGAAGGAAAGAGAGAAAGAGAGAAAGAGAGAGAGAGAGAGAGAGAAGGAGAGGAAGAAAACGGGGAAGTAGTGTGGAGGACGACTTCACTCAGCAGGTCAACTTCCTCGTCCGTCTCTACTGTACAGTAGACCCCTCAAGGACAATCCTCCCGCCCTTCAGCGCAGCACTTCCTCCAGTGCTTCTGCAGCGGCATCAGTTGCATACTCTTCTCATACACACACACGCACATACACACACACACACACGCACGCACGCACGCACACACGCACACACACATACGCACACACTAATTAACACATATAGAAAAACATAGCCACGAGTATAAGGACGCATACACATAAACACGTGCACATATACACGTATACACATACACGCACGTACACAACAGACACGCAAAGACGAACGTAGATAAGAAACTTGCTCATACACACACGCATACACAAGCAAGCATACACACACACGCACATACACATATACACACAAACATACACACACACACACACTGACACTCGACTCTCACCCATCCACATCCCCCTCCGTCTCCCTCATCTGCTAAAACTCTTGAGTGGGAATCATTAGCCCCCCACCGCCCCCCCACCCACCCACGACACCCTCTCACCATCCCACCCCCAAGCCCTGCCCTCCCCCCCACACCACCACCACAACTCCACCTCTCACTCCACGAGAAGCGATAGTCGTTCTTCAGGAGTAAACTTGGAACATAACAGACTCCGGAAGCTGGATTTTGCGAAGTTCGTAGGAGGTCATATTCGCAAAGAGGTCGTCCTAGGCCTCTTCTAAGTACACGAAGTCTTCACGGGAGAAGAAAACAAAAGAAGAAGAAGAAGGAAACAAAGAAGAAGACGGAAAAAGGTGTTCGTGATTGGATGTTGAGCTGATCTGTTGCAAATCTTGCAGCGATTCAGACCATTGCCCCTTGCAACTGCAGCCTTCACCAAGGTAAGACCCCGAAAGCCTTTTTACTCCTTATTATGTCTAATCGTCAGTCGAACGTGTGCTTCCCTCGGCCGATGAGGTGATCCCTCTTGCATCACGAAAGGACGACGCGAATGGTGTTGTCAGACAACGATTTGTGGTGTTAATCCAACAGGCAAAACCTGTTAGGACTATATCGGTGACCTTGACAACGATATTTACTTGGTGCCAGGTGGGGTCAGGTAGTGCCAAGTAGTGCCAATGCCACGTTATTGGCAACCGGGCCGGTAGCGTGCCCCTGTCTGTAACGCTCAAAGACACCTCGTGATATCACTCGCATGTTCGTTCGCTCTGTGATATTCAGCGACATGAACGTATGTCGGATGCGTCCATCCTCGTGACATGTCAGTAGCCTCTCGACGCATCTACCAACTTCAGTCACGACAGTGTTTGTGTTCTTCTGAAGCGACACATGACGACGCGAAGTTGATCTAGTCCTCTTCTTCTTCTTCCCCGTGTCATCTGTGTCAGAGGCTTCACCTGTCTGTGTCATGCGTTCGGTTCCTTAAGGTGACACGTCCTTTTATATCACGTGTATGTGTATGTGTGTGCGTGTATGTGTCAGTGCGCGAACCCGTGTGTGTGTGTGTGTGTGTGTGTGTGTGTGTGTGTGTGTGTGTGTGTGTGTGTGTGTGTGTGTGTGTGTGTGTGTGTGTGTGTGTGTGTGTGTGTGTGTGTGTGTGTGTGCGCGCGTGTGTGTGTCTACGCCGTTCGCTACGCATCAGTAGTACGTCAGCCTTGCATGTCACGAATCTATGCATGACGATAACTCATGGCACTTGCAGAGGCCGCTAGTCTCTTCCATCTGACATGAACCAAGTGCACTCAGACCTTTCCTCCACAGTAAGGCACCTGCTGGGCCTTCCGCAACCCCCTACTCCCCCTCCCCCCCCACTCCCCTGATTCGGCCTTCGCGTGTCGACTGCGTGATGTGACACGACCTTGTTTCTGACACGGCCTTGGTGTCGATCACAGACCTGTTCGGCTTAGTATCTGATTATCAAACATGACCTTCACCAATACTAGATTGTTTCTAAGTTTCTAGCAATGAGAAACCCCTTATCCGCCTCTCTCTCTCTCTCTCTCTCTCTCTCTCTCTCTCTCTCTCTCTCTCTCTCTCTCTCTCTCTCTCTCTCTCTCTCTCTCTCTCTCTCTCTCTCTCTCTCTCTCTCTCTCTCTCTCTCTCTCTCTCTCTCTCTCTCTCTCTCTCTCTCTCTCTTTCTCTCTCTCTCTCTATATATATATATATATATATATATATATATATATATATATATATATATATATATATATATATCTTCTCTCTCTCTCTCTCTCTCTCTCTCTCTCTCTCTCTATCTATCTATCTATCTATCTATCTATCTATTTATCTATCTATCTCTCTCTCTCTCCCTCTCTCTCTCGCTCTATCTATCTATCTCTCTATCTATCTCGTTCATCTATATCTCTCTCTCCCTCTCTTTCTCTCTCTACAGTAACAGTAAAGACCCTTATCCAGAAGACCTTAGCTACCGTCCGCAACCTTTGCCATATGTACTTGTACAGTCAGAGTGAGTGGCAGTCACTTGTAACCATTGGAGATCGAGTCCGCTTATGTTACAAAGTGAGTTCGAAGCTCAATTTTCCATCTTTATGACAGGAATTAGAAATTCATTTTTAGTGTCTATGTATTTTGGAATTTACTCCCAGCTGAATTAAATTGCCTGGCGATTGCCAGAATACAGACTGAATTAGCTTGCCTTTGCATAAGGTCGACTTAGGTCAAGAGCTTGGTTGTACATTTAAACCCTTAGCCATCTCTGGAGGACCTTTTCTGCCATGAGAAAGTCGAAATCTACATCCTGGTAACTTAGTTGATTTAATATGGTTTACTGGCTGATCTGCAAAATCAACTG
>NC_134780.1:78961108-78963608 GCF_046742065.1 Oratosquilla oratoria
TGTATAACAAACAAAATTGTTGACAGTAGCCGTCTCAAATGTAGGGCAGTATTGAGCGAGTGAGGTCACTATGGACTTGTCCTAAATCCCCCTAATGTACTTCTTTTGTATATACATATATATATATATATATATATATATATATATATATATATATATATATGTATATATATATATGTATATATATATGTATATGCATGTATATATGTATATATATATATATATACACATACATATATATATATATATATATATATATATGTATGTATATATATATATTGTCACTATTTCCTCACTCTGTACCTTTGAAAATGTCCTAGACGAAAGCCTTTGGTCACCTTTCATTTTATTTTCCAATTTGGTTTTATGACACAATTGGTCAGCAAGGGTAGGTAGTCCTAGTGTGGTGAGAGCGTGTTGGTAGATGTTGTAATGTTTGCCAAGGATTGTGCGACAGGCTATTTTCTTCACTTTCTCCAGCTGTCGCTGCTGCGTCATTGTGAGTAAGGAGGCCCAGGAGGGTGATGCGTACATCAACTTGGGTAAAATGAAGGAAGTGTAGATGGCCTTGAGATCTTCAGCTCGTAGGAGGCTGCCCTGACGGTGTTGGCGGTGTTCTCCTTCCAGGTCAACTTGTTGTCGATGGTAATCCCCAGCAGCTTAGTAGACTGGACCACTTGTAGGGGCTGGTAGTGTTTGGGTATGTGTGTGTATGTGTGTGTGTGTTTGCACACGTATTCTGACATTAATACATCTCCTCGAAGAATCTTTGCCTGTCTCTAAAATCGACTTGATAGCTTCGATCTGCTTGAAAAGGTATTTGAGATAGAATTCTGAGATGGCAGACCAGCGAAAAAATGAGATAATAAACGACCCAGATAATATAATTTCTTTATCCATTCATTTTATTTCCTTCCCTTGTTTGTTTGTTTAATTTATTCATTATATATATATATATATATATATATATATACGTATATACATAAATATATACATATATATGTATATATATATATATATATGTATATATATATATATATTATATTATATATATAACTGTGTGTGTGTGTAAACACATATAAATACATATATATATATATATATATATTCATTTATTTGCATATATTTTCAATTATATCTATTTATTTTCTATTTGCTCATTTTCTATTTTCTTATTTATCTATTAGTTTATTTATTCTTTCATTTATTTATTTCATCTATCCTTTCATTAATTTACTTATTTACTTATCTATTTATTCATTCATTCATTATGCTTCACTCACTCGTGTGATTTTTTATCTAATTATTTTGTTTATGTGTTTATTTTTTGTTTTTATTCATTTCTTTATATTTTTCTTCTTGAAATTCTCAAGAATATATGAAAAACTTTGTTATAGGGGCTGCAACCGAGCTGAAATGAATCAACTAGATATATATATATATATATATATATATATATATATATATATATATATATATATATGTATATATACATATATATATACATACATATATATACATATATATATATGTATATATATATATATATATATATATATATATATATATTCAGCGAGACATTTTCAGCTGAATAAAATCGTCTGTCGCTAGCTAGATACGATGGTTGACATTCACGTAATACACACACACATACACACACACATACACACCTTGTGGCGCAGTGGTTAGAGTTCCCGGCTGACACTACGGCGGTCCGGGTTCGAATTCCGCCATGGGTTGAAATAATTTCAGTATCGCTGCACTATGAGTCGTTACTCCAACTCACGTGAGCTGGGAGTTGGGTGTGTGTGTGCGTGTAAGGTCACAGCATTACCCATAGATCGGTCATATTTGAACTCTGAGCTCTCACCCGGGAGGGTAATAGCTGTCGATCACGAGTCCAACACATGATCCAAGACCATGGTGAATCTCTCAAACTAATTATACGTCTATTTGTCTATTCATCTATTCATTTATTTTCATTCATATATTAATTCATATATTTTTATCTATTTATTCAGTTATTTGTTATTCTGTATTTAGTTACTGATTTCTTTCTTTATTAATTTACTTATTTATTTATCGATTTACTCATTTCATTATCGATTTCTTTATTTATTTGTTTATTTTCCTATTTATTCATTTATTTTTCATCTATTTCCATTTTGTTTATGTACCTTAGTCCTCCGTTTTCTTTTCCTCTTCAAAAAATATAAAGACTTAAATGTGACCTTCTCTCTCTCTTCTATTCTTCCTCTTCCTCCTCTTCCTCCTCTTCCTCTTGTTCCTTCTGACCTCCACCTCCCTCTCCTCCTCTCTCCTCCACTTCCGTCTGTTCTTCCTCCTCCTCTTCCTCCTCTTCCTCTTGTTCCTTCTGATCTCCACCTCCCTCTCCTCCTCTCTCCTCCACTTCCGTCTGTTCTTCCTCCTCCTCTTCCTCATCACCAATTCCTCTTTCTCTTCCTCCTCCTCATCATCATCCCTCTCCTCCTCTTCCTCT
>NC_134780.1:78968608-78973608 GCF_046742065.1 Oratosquilla oratoria
CCTAAAATTAGTTGGAAATGCTACTCTAGTCTCGAAAGCATTTTGGTTGTTGACTAGTGTAATTAGTAATAATAATAGTAATGATAATAATGATAATAATAATGATAATGATGATGATAATGATAATAATAACAATAATAATTATGATTATAATAATAATAATAATAATAATAATAATAATAATAATAATAATAATAATAATAATAATAATAATAATAATGATAATGATAATAATAATTAATAACAATAATGATAATGATAATGATAATAGTAATAATAATGATAATAATAATAATAATTATAATAATAATAATAATAATAATAATAATAATAATGATAATAATAATAATAATAATAATAATAATTATGATAATAATAATAATAGTAATAGTAATAGTAATAATAATAGTAATAGTAATAATGATGATAATGGTATTAGTAATAATAATAATAATGAAAATAGTAATAATAATTAATAATAATAATAATGCTAATAAATAATAATAATAATAATAATAATAATAATAATAATAATAATAATAATAATAATAATGATGATGACGATGAATATGATGATGATGATGATGATGATGATGATGATGATGATGATGATGACGATGATGATGATGATATTGATAATGACGATGATGATGATGATGACGATGATGATGATAATAATTAATAATAATAATAATGGTAATAATAATAGTAATAGTAATAATGATAATGATAATAGTAATAATAATAATGATAATAATGATAACAATAATAATAATAATAATAAATGTATACACAATAATAATAATAATAATAATAATGATGATAATACTAATAACTCGGTAATAAAATAAAGTAATAGTAATAATGTACAATGATAATAGTGAATAATAATAATGAAATAATAACTTATAACAATAAAATAATAATAATAAAACCATAGGTATACACAATATATAAATAATAATAATAGATATATGATGATGATGATGATGATGATGATGATAATGATGATAATAATGACAATAACAATAATGATACATACATATAGCAAAGGTTTTTTTCCCTTACAAGGGAGGTAGCCAAAAAACAAAGGCATAAAATCCACTTCCACCCATTCCATCCCCACATACTCCACTCCCATTCACTCCCCTCCCTCCCCCTTATCTTGGCTTCTCCTGGATGGGTCATCCCTGCATCTTGCCCACTTCCCTAGGCCAGAAGCAGTGTAGCAAGGTACAACATATCCACAACAACGCCGCTTCATTAAATCGGCGACCCCCCCCCCTCTCCGCCCCCTCATGCAGAAAAAGAGAAGACAAAAATTCCTTCGGGTTGCGCCAAAATATTTTTCACACATACTCCCTTACCCCCATCCCCCACCCACTTCCTTTCATGAATCAAAAGCATCAGCCATACACAGTCATTTTCCATTCACCCCTATCTTCTGTCTTCTCCCGTCCTTCTTCAACAGACATTCCCGTCTTTCCCAATGCCCCTTTCACCCCACCCATCCATCTCATCCTTGGTCGTCCCACATGTTTAGTTATTCTACCTCTATCTTCCATACCTCTTTTACTCATTTTTCTTCACTCATTCTTTCCATGTATCCAAACCATCCCAATACTCTTTCATCAACCCTATCTCCCAACTCCCTTTCCACCCCCGTCCTTCTCCTCACCTCCTCGTTTCTCACTCTATCCAGCCTAGTAATCCCTATCATATTTCTCCAACACCTCATCTCATACACATTCAAACTCCTTCTCTCTTCCTTTCCTATGCTCCATGTTTCTGCCCTATACAGTGCTGTCGGCACAATCACTCCTTCATACAATCTCCTCTTAGCATCTAATCCCAAATGTCTATAATCCTCTCTTTCCCGCCCTATTCGCACCCAAGTATCTAAAACTACTCACTTCCTCCAGTCTCTTCTTGTATTCCTCATTTCCTTCCTCATTTGAGCAGTTTATTTTTAGTAGCTCCCTACCATCTGTCCTTTTCCTCTTTCTCCATCTATCCTCCACTCTCAACTTACCTTCCACCAAAAAATTATCTGATATT
This sequence comes from Oratosquilla oratoria, assembly GCF_046742065.1. Classification (NCBI taxonomy): domain Eukaryota; kingdom Metazoa; phylum Arthropoda; class Malacostraca; order Stomatopoda; family Squillidae; genus Oratosquilla; species Oratosquilla oratoria. Next base: position 78,970,667 of record NC_134780.1, read on the forward strand.
CCTCCACTTTCTCCCCTTAGGACATTTACATCCTTAACTCTTCTCCTGGTTACCCTTAACGCTCTATCCACCACCCTTCCATCCACCACCCTCTCCCATGTGTACATATGCTTGACTTTCTTTCTAAGCACTGTATTTGCTCTCATCAACTCTCTTTCTAAACACATCTCCACCATCAACTCTCCACTACGATTTTTTCCTGGAATTCTAAACTCCCCAACCACTCCGTCAATTGGTTCATTTCCTACCCTATCATTTAGGTCTTCTAATACCACTACATTGACATTTCTCCCTAAACTCTCTATGCACTCATCTAAATTTATCCAAAAAGCCTCCCTTTCCTCTACGCTCTTCTTACCACCAGGCCTATAAGCACTCACAAAAACCCACATCTCCCTTCCCAGTTTCACCTTCATCCACATTAACCTTAAAGAAACCTCCCACCACACGTTAACCTATCTCTTCACTTCCTAGTATAGCCACCCCTTCTCTCCCTCGTCCTCTCTTTACTCCTGAGACCCTTCCAACTACACTCCCAAACTGAAAATCGCCCCTCCCTTTCAACTTAGTTTCACTCAATGCCAACACATCCATCTTTCTTCTCACAAACATACTGCCTATCTCTTCCCTTTTACTATCATCTGTACCACATCCACGCACATTAAAAGACCCAAACCTTAGGGTTCTGGTTGAAGAGCTTCTCCCAGATCCTCTTAAGCCTTTGCTTGTTTTAGGAATGTCCCCTTTGGGGCTACAGAGTAGGATGCCTAGTCCTATCCCTGTCTCATTTATGTCGACATTTACAACTGAGGTGGGAACACTGAGTGGCGCTATTCTTCTCCCCCGCCACAGGGTTTGGCGCAATGAGAAAATGGATATTCAGAGAAGTGGTAGAAGAGTAGGGGGGACAGCATAACGGAAGGCCAGTCGCAGTAAAATAAAGCACCATCATTTCTCTATGAATAGAGATTTCCTCTACCTCAGACAAAATTATGTGTGATTCTGGTCCGTAGGGGCGCCCCATATAGACCCTAAAGTATCAGCTGTATGTTACTGAGCACCTTTTAATCCCATAATAATATGCAGCCAATACACCCACGTAATAATTCCCAAACATATTTTTGAATAAAAAAGGACAAACCCCAATTAACAAATAATACTAGACATGCATATTATCAAGGGTAGCTATGCCTTCCTACACACCACGAAGCGGAATAAGAAACATGATACCGAGAGAGAACATCCGGGGAATTAGCTCTTCTTCTCAGTGCTCTCTCATCCGAGACGTACACGTGTGCACCTGTGTACACACACATGTACACATGCGCACATACACGTGTCCGCCTGCTTCCCTCGATTATCAGGACGATTTGTCGTGATAGCCAACCAGAGACATCCATGTGACCTTAATTGACCGGAGATGTATGTAGGTCAACTCTCATACCGGGAACAGACACCCCCTCCCCTTCCCTCCCATCCCCTCCACTCCCACTCCCCCTTGCTCTTCCCTCGTATGGGGTTACTGGCTGCATCTTTTATGGAGTAGATACTCTAAGGACATCTCTACGGACCACAGTTACGTATAATTTTTTTTTTTTTTTTTTTTTTTTTTTTGGAGACCAATCAAATCTCTCTTTTACCTTCTCCAAGACTTGTTTTGATGATTATTGCAGACAGAATACATCCATGAAAAAGGAACTGAGGAGTAGCGTTTCTCCTCCATTCCCTGTCCTTTCCCTTTCCTCGCCTTCCCTTTTCCCTTCCTTTCCTCTCTTTTCACTGATTTTCCTCCTCCTCCTCCTCCTCCTCCTCCTCCTCCCTCTTCCCCCTCCTCCTACTTCTCCTCTTCCCCCTCCTCATGCTCCTTCCACTTCTCATCTTCCTCCTCATCCTTATCCTGCCCCTCCTCCTACTTCTCCTCTTCCTCCTTCCACTTCTCATCTTCTTCCTCATCCTTGTCCTCCCCCTACTCCTACTTCTCTTCCTCCTCATTATCATGTTTCTTCCACATTTCATCTTTCTCCTCCTCCTCCTCCTCCTCCTCTCTACTCCATCCTACCCCCCTCTTCCCTCGCTTCCCATTCTCCCTTTCTCTTCCACACACTTGAGCTCTGATGAAAGCTGTTTCTTTCCCATACTTCCTCCATCCCTCCCTCCCTCCTTCTGTCCTTCTCTCCCTCCCTACCTCCGTCCCTCTCTCCCACCCTCACTCCCTCCGTCCCTCCCTCCTTCTCTTTCTCCCGCCCTCCTTCCCTCCCTCCCTTCCTCCCTTCGTCCCTCCTTCCCTTCCTTCCTCCCTCCCTCTCTCCTTCCCTCTCTCCTTCCCTCCCTCCGTCCCTCACTCCCATCCTCACTCCCTCCGTCCCTACCTCCTTCCCTTCCTCCCTTACTCCCTCCCTCCTTCCCTCCCTCTTTCCCTTCATCCATCCCTTCTTTTCTCACATCGAAAAACATAATTTAATTCGTGATACACAGCATGGCTTCTCTGTGGGTAAGTCATGTGTGACTAATCTTCTATCCTTTTACACTAAAGTATATAAGGCGTCAGATAACAATGATAATTTACAATGTTATTTACCTTGACTCTAGCAAAGCGTTCGACAAGGTGCCACACCAGAGAGTACTAAAAAAAATTAAAGCACATGGCATAGGAGGAAAAGTGTTAGAATGGATTAAAGCTTGGATTAGTAACAGAAAACAGAGGGTCACCATAAATGAAGTAAAATCTAGGTGGGGCAAAGTTACTATTGGGGTACCCCAGGGCTTAGTTTTGGGTCCATTGTTGTTCATTATGTACATAAACGACTTAGACAATGGGATGAATAGTGATGTTAATAAGTTTGTGGACGACACTAAAATAGGACGCTAAATTAGGTCAGGAGACGACGCAGAGATTCTGCAAGATGATCTTAACTAATTGTTCATATGGTCGGTGAAATGGC
>NC_134780.1:78991108-78993608 GCF_046742065.1 Oratosquilla oratoria
TGTATCAGTAATCCTTTTCATATGTTTGTGTTGTATTTGTACTGGATGGGGTTACGAGAGTTTTTTTCTGAAATGTCTAGAGGTACGAGCACTGAAAAAGGTTAAGAACCACTGGTATAGGGGGGCGGTTGTGTTGTGTCTCCATGGTTGTGTAGGAATTGTAAGTGAACTAGTATTCACGGCTCCCTCCACACTAGATACCCACAGAAAGCGACCATTTCCGGAGTTTGCCTGGACATGGAAAGTAGGTAATGCGCTATTAGAATTTAGAAGTTGTTAGATTTGTCCAAATGGACTGTTTGTCCTTTCTTGACATTAGTTATACTCAGCACAGGACTATGTGGTTCGGGCACCATTGAATCTTCATTTCCATTTTTTATTCAATGATTGAGAAACGTGTAATTGACCCTTCCATCTTAGTGCCGCGTAGATCAGTGGTTCTCGAACTGGGTCGCGACCCAAAGTTGGGTCGCGAGATCAATTTTGATGTCTCCCAGGGACCCGGAAAATTCTCACGTTTTCAGAGTATTTCAGATATTTGTCTAATTAAATTTTTCTTTTAACCGCACATTATGTATGTAATGTGTGCTCATACTCTGTTAATTTAGTTTTGTTAAAGAAAAGCTGTACACATTATTTTTTTTTTTAAGTAAAGGGTATATATATCACTGTCCATTTTGTTCCTCTTTACTTTATTCTGGGTCGAGGAGGAGTGAAATATTCCAAAAAGGTTCGCTCACGAAAAGTTCGAGAACCACTGACGTAGATCAAGAATATTTCTAGTGTCAACGCTAAGGGCTGTAAGACCCAAATTGTTACTTTCCTCCAATTTGATATTCTATCCTTGTCAACTGTACTCCTTGATCTATTCCTGAGGAAATCTCTCATCTATACCAACAGACTGCATGTAATTCCTCCCATGCCACCTAATTTCTGTATTCAAGATTTCTTAGGTACCTTATCATAAGCGTTTTTCACAACCATACATGCTCAGTCAACCGGGCCATTTCCTCTGCAGGTGCACATTAATATATATAAAAAATGAAGCTCATGACCTTTCTATTCTGAATCCAGTTTGGTTATCTGCTATCTTTCATAATTTCTACACAAGTTAGCTATTATGCTAATCAATGACAACACTGGTCTATAAATTAGGAGTCACTGTTTCCTCCTTCATAAATTGGAACTACATTGTCTTTTTTCCAGTCCTTCGACGCTTTCCCTTTTTCTAATAACCATAAACCTCATAAATCTTACCCATCACTTCACTGAATACGCGAGTGCACGCCCTCACGCACATGCACGTACAAACACATACACGCGCGTGCAAATGTACACACAGACTCGAGAGCGCATTTCCCCTCAAGCGCTTGTGGACGCAGAGGCGTACACATACAGATGTATATTTTATCGAGCTCATTGTTTGGCCTGCTCCCCTAGACCCTCGGTGTCTCTTCCCCCCCCACCCTCTCTCTCTCTCTCTCTCTCTCTCTCTCTCTCTCTCTCTCTCTCTCTCTCTCTCTCTCTCTCTCTCTCTCTCTCTCTCTCTCTTTCCCTCTTCCTCTCTCACTGTCCCTGTCCCTGACCTTGCCCCTGTCCCTGTCCCTGACCTTACCCCTGTCCCTCTCCACGCTCCTGTCCCTGTAAGCCTGTCCCTGTGAGTATGTCTCTATCCCTGTCCCTGTCCCTGTCCTTGCCCTTGCCCTTGTCCCTGTCCCTGTCCCTGTCCCTGTTCTTGCCCCTGTCCTTTCCATGTCCCTACCCCTGTGAGCCTATCTCTGCCCCTGTCCTTGTCCTTATCCTTGTCCTTTTCCTTGTCCTTTTCCTTGTCCTTTTCCCTGTCATTTTCCTTGTCATTTTCCCTGTCCCAGTCCCTGTCCTTGTCCCTGTCCCAGACCCAGTCCCTGTCCATGTCTTTGTCGCTGTCCTTGTCTTTGTCCCTGTCCCTGTCCCTGTCCCTGTCCCTGTCCCTGTTCCTGCCCCTGTCCTCTCCATGTCCCTGTCCCTGTGAGCCTGTACTTGTACCTCTTTATGTCCCTGTCAGTGTGAGCCTGCCCCTGAGAGCCTGTCCCTTTGAGCCTATCCCTGTCCTTGTCATTGTCCCTGTCCCTGGCCATGTCCCTGGCCATGTCCCTGTCCCTGTCCCTGTCCCTGTCCCTGTCCCTGTCCCTGTCTCTGTCTCTGTCCCTGGCCCTGGCCCTGGCCCTGGCCCTGGTCCTGCCCTTGGCCATATCCCTGTCCCTGGCCATACCCCTGTCCCTCTCCTTGTCCCTGGTCATGTCCCTGCCCCTGACCTACCCTCTCTCTGTCCTTTTCTCTACTTCCATCCTTCCTCACTCTCTTATTTGTCTCTTCTTTATTTTTATATCCCTATCACCCCCCTCCCTTCCCCTCTCCCCCCACCCCCAAGGCTGTCGGGATAGGGAGGGTGGAGGGGAGGAGAGTGGAAGGAAGACGAGGCACGAACCACACAAGCATTTCTACAAAGATTTAGCAGTCA
>NC_134780.1:79011108-79013608 GCF_046742065.1 Oratosquilla oratoria
AGTTTTCGCTCATATTTGCAGTTTTTCCCTAACGTTTTCGGTCATACACGGATGAAACACGCGTTGTCAGGTTTTCTTCTGCTCGGTGCAAGACGACTTTAGCCCTTCAGCGCTGTGACCTAAGGGTCAAAATCGCGTGTCGCATGTTTCAGACCTTCGTTCAGGTGACTTCAACGCTGAAGAAAATCCTCGTGCGCCCACCAACCAAAAGAGTTTTATGTCTGTGGACATCGTTGGAGAGTCCTGTGGGACTCCCAGAAACTCCCTGACCCCCTTTTGGGAGCCACCGGCCCAATTCAATCCTTCAAATGTCGTTAGGTACTGTATGTGTTCCTTCAAAAGCGATTAGATATTCTATAGTTTCTCTCAGTAGGATTCGAATCAGTTCAGAATAGGTTCTTAGAGTTTCATCCATTTCGGTTGATGACGAAGATATATGATAAATAAATCTGTATCTATCTATATACCATGAGATTTTCCCCTTTATAAGGGAGGTAGCCAAATCAAGGGCACGTAACTATTCACACCCACTCCACCTACCTCCATCACCCTTTCCTCTCATCTCATCTTAAATGACGGGTCATCCCTGTTTCCCGCCCACTTCCCTGGGTCACAACAAATAGAGCAAGTTAACTACAAAGTAACGTCGTAACACATTCGTAAAATTCAACAAGAACCCACTGTGTTGGATAAGAAGAAATGAAATAGATGATATCCATATATTTTGATCATGGACTGTGATCCTCTTCAGTGGAATATGTATTCCACTGAAGAGGATCACAGTCCGTGATCGAAATATATGGATATCATCTATTTCATTTCTTCTTATCCAACACAGTGGGTTCTTGTTGAAATAGAGCAAGACACAATATGTCCGCAGCAAGGTCGAATCACTTAATCTGCGACACCTCCCCTCCATATCCTCATGCACAAAAAGAGAAAACGGGGGGGGGGAAGTCCCCTATTCTTTATCTATTTCTCGAGAAGTTGAGTAGCTAAAATATATATATAATTCATATAGACTGTAATAAAGGTCTAAATCCTTACAGACCTTCGATTTTTTTCCATGTCCTTAGTTACAGCCTATCGAATTCCATTCAGAGCTTAAAGAATCTAAATTTGAAATCTGCGACAAATTAACAGAAACATTTGATAAGTCGGTAGACACTGGTCTTGTGCCTACTGCTTGGGGGCAGGCAAACGCTATTCCTGTTTTTAAGAAGGAGATAGATCGTCTATATGCAACTACAGGCCAATCAGTTTGACATCAGTTATTGGTAAAATGCTTGAATCAATAATAGTTAATAGACTCAGAGAACACATCGAGAGACAATTTGATTCATGACACACAGCATGGTTTCTCCAAGGGTAAGTCATGTGTGACTTATATTCTACTCTTTTACACTAAAGCATATAAGGCGTCAGATAACAGTGATAGATGTTATCTACCTTGACTTTAGCAAAGCGTTCGACAAGGTGCCACACCAGAGACTACTAAATAAAATAAAAGCCTATGGCATAGGAGGAAAAGTGTTAGAATGGATTAGAGCTTGGATCAGTAACAGAAAACAGCGGGTCACTATAAATGGTGTAAAATCCAAGTGGAGGTGTGTTTCTAGTGGGGTTCCCCAGGGCTCAGTTTTGGGTCCCTTATTGTTCATTATGTGCAAAACCGACTTGGACAATGGGATAAATAGTGATGTTAGTAAGTTTGCGGACGACACTAAAATAGGACGCCTAATTAGGTCAGGAGACGACGCCGAGATTCTGCAGGATGATCTTAACAAATTGTTCACATGGTCGGTGAAATGGCAAATGAACTTCAATATCTCAAAGTGCAGCGTATTAAACGTAGGGCTACACAATCCCGAAAATAGATATAGCTTAGATAACACGTTTTTAGAGAAAACTGAGTGCGAGAGAGACTTGGGAGTTCTAGTGAGTTCTGACCTTAAATCCAGGAAACAGTGCATTAGCGCCAGGAATAAAGCTAACAGAGCATTAGGTTTCATTGCTAGGACGGTTACGAATAGAAGTGCAGAGGTAATTATCAAACTCTATCTAGCGATAGTTAGACCTTGACCATGCGGTACAGTTTTGGCCTCCGTCCCACAGAATGGACATAAATTCACTAGAATTAGTACAGAGAAGAATGAGCAAGGTGACACATGGACTCAGAAATTTGCTTTACGATGAGAGGCTCAGACATCTTAACTTACACTCTCTGGAAAGACGCAGACTGCGGGGTGATCTAATAGAGGTGTTCAAGTAGATCAAAGGCTTTAACAAGGGTAATACAAACAAGGTCATCATATTAAAACAACAGGGCAGTAATGGATTTAAACTGGACAAATTTAGATTTAAGAAGGAAATAGGCAAGAATTGGTTTACTAATAGGGTGGTCAACGATTAGATAAACTTAGTAACTGTGTAGTCAGCGCTAAAACTATCAGTTATTCTAAGACACGGATAGACAATTTTATGGATGGAGATGACATGG
>NC_134780.1:79018608-79023608 GCF_046742065.1 Oratosquilla oratoria
GCCTCTTCTTTCTCTTCCTCCTCCTCCTCCTCTTTCTCTTTCCCTTCTTCCTCCTCCTCTTCCTCCTCCTCCTACTCCTCTTTCTCCTCCTTCTCTTCCTCTTCCTCTTCTCCCTCTTCTTCTTCCTTCTCCTGCTTTTCTTCCTCCTCTTCTTCCTCTTCTTCCTTTTCCTCTTCCTCTTCCTACTCCTCTTCTTCCTCCTCTTTCTCCTCTTCCTCTTTCTCATCCTCTTCCTCTTTCTCATATTCTTCCTCTTCTTCCTCCTCCTCTTTCTCCTCTTTCTCCAAGTGTACTTGTGCATTACGACGCTCTTCCGTGAACACACAACACTATGAATACGGTGACGACACTTAAAAAAACATTTCAATGCAGTTTCATGCATGAGAAGTCCTTAGTGGGAGGCGCAAAGGGGGCTTCACCGTATTGAAAGAGACCAGGCCACCTCCCCCTCCCCTTCTCATCCTCCAGAGGGTAATGGACTCCTTGGTAACTTACTATGGAAGGAGGGACCCTCCGAGCATAAAGATGCCTTATTAGGGTATACTGAAATCTCCCTACTTCTCCTTCCCTCCCTCCCTCCCTCCCTCTTCCCTCCCTCTTCCCTCCCTCCCTCCCTCCCTCCCCGCTTTCTCCTATAATTCATTCTTTTTCCCTATCCTCCCTCCCACTCTCTCTCTCTCTCTCTCTCTCTCTCTCTCTCTCTCTCTCTCTCTCTCTCTCTCTCTCTCTCTCTCTCTCTCTCTCTCTCTCTCTCTCTCTCTCTCTCTCTCTCTCTCTCTCTCTCTCTCTCTATCTATCTCTCTCTCTCCTTCTCTACCTCCTTCTTTCCCTCCCTCCCTCTCCGCTTCCTCCTATAATTCATTATTTTTCCTTATCCCCCCTCCCTCTCTCCCTTCTCCACCCCCAGTCCTCTCCCCACTCTCCCTTCCCCCGTCCTACCTTCCTTCTTTCCTCCCTTTTACCCCTTCCTTCCCCTTTTCCTTCCCTTTCCTTTCCATACTTTATTTTTCCCCCTTCTTCCCACCCTCCTTCCTTCCCTCCCTCCCTCCCTCCCTCCCTCCCTCCCTCCTTCATCCCTCCTCTTTCCCCCATTCTCCCTCCCTCCCCCATTCCTTCCCTTGCTCCTTCCTTCCTTTCCCCATTCTTTCCCTTCTCCCCCTCCCTTTCCCCCCTCATCCTCCTCCTTCCTCCTATAATAATTAATTCTTCATCTGTCCTCCCCCTCCGCCTTCTCCCCTTCGTCCCCCGTCTTACCTCCTTCCTCCTTCCTCCCCCTTCTTCCTCCCCTCTTTCCTCCTATATCTCATTCTTTACCCGCCCTTCTTCTTTTACTCCCTCCCACGCTTCCTCCTCCTTCCTCTCCTTTCCCCTTCCTCTCTTTTCCCCTCATTCTCTCCTCCTCCCCCTTTTCTCCCTCCTCCCCCTTCCTCTCCCTTTTCCTCTCCTTTTCCTCTGCCTCCCCTCCCCCTCCTCCAGTCAGGTAAGAATGCTGATCATTATCAAATTTCAACACTCGCTCTCTCTCTCTCTCTCTCTCTCTCTCTCTCTCTCTCTCTCTCTCTCTCTCTCTCTCTCTCTCTCTCTCTCTCTCTCTCTCTCTCTAAGTCCTCTGATGGTCCCCTGCGAGTCCTCTCTTTTTAATCTCGACTCCTTCGGTCCTTCGTAAGGACCCCGGCCTTCGGAGTTGTCCGCGACCTTCCGCCGGTAGGGAGCGAGAGTTACGAGTTATGTTTCCCCGACGTATCTTCGTGACTTCTTTCGGTGAAACGGGTCTTTCCTGAAGCCCCAAAGAGAATCCAGGAGTGCCCATATGTGCCGCCTATTAGACAAAATGATGACGTGGTTTTCTTTTTTTTTAAGTATGCAGATAATAAGGTAATAAAAAGAAAAGTAAAAAGAATATATATATATATATATATCTATATATATATATATATATAGATATAGATAGACATATATGTATGTATATATATATATATATATATATATATATGTATGTATGTATATATGTGTGTGTGTGTGTGTGTGTGTGTGTGTGTGTGTGTGTGTGTGTGTGTGTGTGTGTGTGTGTGTGTGTGTGTGTGTGTTGTCTTGTTAAAGACCTGTGCTAAGTCAATTTCAACTATCTTCTTAGTTGTTTTCTCCATTCGTCTTATATGTTCCTTATATTCCAGGGGTAGAATACACAAGTCTACCGAGATCCATGGTATATTGACACTAATTATATAAATACATTGGTGAGCGTTCGGTTGTTACATACAACCATCTTCAGGCAAATAAATTGACAGGTAAAGATACATGCATTAACCCACAAAAAGTTAGCCGTAATAGTAAACTACAAAATACGACTGTTTCTAGTCTTTTCATGAGGGATAACCTTACAAATGATAACACCCTGAAGCAAGCCAACGTGGTATACCAATACTCCTGTCCCGAAGAAGGTTGTAAACTTCTATTCAACATGAATTACATTAGTGTTACCACTACTTCACTTAGCAGGAGGCTCACGGTGCATCCCCGTGATGGTAGCATACGAAAACACATGAATCAATACCACAACAAAAATCCCACAAGACAAGTCTTACTTAACAATACCAAAATACTCAAACGCTGTAAGAATCATAAAGAAAATACACATCCTTGAGAAAGTCTACATTTCACAACACACACTAATCATTAATATACAAACAAACACATTAGGCACCCTATACCTAAACAAAGAATCCGTCACACCTGGACAAGAACCCTGGACAATAGTACACATAACATCAACTGACGCTAACCTTGCCCAGCACCCCCTCCCACAAGAAGTCCCTCTGATCTGACTCAAATTTCTCTTAATTCCACCTCAATTCCAACCATAAAAGCCCTGTCAACTCATAACCCCTCTAGCATATTTGACATGTATCTTTTCCTGACAATTTATTTACCTGAAGATGGTTGTATGTAACAACCGAAAACTCGACGATGTATTTATATAGTTAGTGTCAATATACCATGGATCTCAGTAGACTTGTGTTTAATCTAACCCTGGAATATAAGAAACATATAAGACAAATGGAGAAACCAAAGAAGATAGTTGAAATTGACTTAGCACTGGTCTTTACCAAGACATATCTGAAATAAAATTTACTGCCAAAATATACTAATATATATACATACATATATGTATATGTATATGTATATGTATATGTATATGTATATGTATATGTATATGTATATGTAAGTGTGGGTGGAGGAAGAGCAAGCGAAGATGAACTGGAACTCCTTTATTGCTTATACGTTTCCACCGACTCGACCTTCTTTAGTAAGCTGTCTACAAACAACTCGAACCTTACAGTTATACACTCGAGGACGGGAACACGGACTCGTCTTCCCGCTGTCTGTCTGGGGATTCCCATTCCCGTTCCATGTACATGTTTCCCAATCGTATTTATTATCAATTTACTCGCTGCCTTCGATAAACAAACGAAACCTTCCCTGTCATTGTTATTTTGATAAGAATTAATATAGGCAGCTTCAACAGTCTTCCTCATGTTTCTTTTTAATCGCGTGTGTAGAACCACCGACCCCGTCCTAGTGGGGCAAATGTCCAGACTGGTCAGCGTGCTGAACGAGTGAGTTAGACGTCCTGTGTGACCTCAAGTCTCGTTTGTGCTCGGCTATGCGTTTCTCGACGCTTCTACCTGACTCGCCGTAATATGAGGGGGTGCACCTACTGCAAGGAATGTGATAAAAGTTACTGAGGACGTTATGTGGCAGTCTCTTTATATTCTTGGTCTTGAATTTTTTTCCTAAATTAGAATTGGAAGTCCTTGCTATTTTCACCCCACCTTTCCCAAGAAATCTGTCTATGCCTTCGGTTTTCCTAGAGTTAGGAACCGAAATATATTGTATTTTATTACTCTCGGACAATTGGACATTTGGTCTCATGAAGATGTTCCTAGCTACTTCTTTCAACTTGTTAATCATCCCCCCTGGATATTTTAATTTCTTAAAGGCATTGGTTATGTAGGTTAATTCATCTTCCAAAAATTCCTCACTGCAAATTCTAAAAGCTCTGAGGAAGAAACCTATGAGTACACCGGTTTTCAGTCGCTCGCCGTGTCCTGAGAAATAGTGTACAAAGTCGTCTCTGTTGGTGGGTTTTCTGTACACTGAGAACCTTACTCCTTCATCCTTCCTGTGCACCAACGTGTCAAGGAATGGTAATTTGTGGTCGACTTCCATCTCTACAGTGAATTGTATATCTTTATTGACCCTATTGAGTCTGTCTAACTTACGTTCAATGTCGATATTCTCTGGTACTATAACAATAATGTCGTCCACATATCTTAACCACGTGGTGCCTCTACCCATGATCCTTCTATATTCATCTACCTCCAACGTTTCCATAAAAATACAGGCCAACACCGCAGAAAGAGAACTTCCCTTGGTGAGACCTCTGTGTTGTCTATATTCCTTACCACTGAACGTAAAAACACTGAATTTTACACATAGGGATATAAGTTTAATATAATAATTTCTGGGAACCGGTAATTCGTCATCACTAAGATTGTCTATGATTCTCTTGGCGGCGCACACACACACACACACACACACACACACACACACACACAAACGTGTGTGTGTGTTTATATATATGTATATATATATATATATATATTTATATATATATATATATAATATATATATAATATATATATAAATATTATATATATATATATATATATATATGCGTTTGTGTCTTTGTGTATATATTTTTGTCCTTTAGATGTGCATTTGTTCCCGTCCATCCCCCTTGGGCTTCTTTCTTTTTCATGTCGTCCCTCGCTCGGACACGAACCCGCCTGGGTTGGTCACTGGCTCTTTTTGTCTGTCTGTCTCTGTCTGTTTATCTGCCTGTCTCTGCCTGTTTTGGTCTGTCTCTATATGTCTGTGCCTGTCTGTCTGTCTCTGGCTATCTGTCTTTATGCCTGTCTGTCTGTCTGCCCGTCTCT
>NC_134780.1:79031108-79033608 GCF_046742065.1 Oratosquilla oratoria
CCCATTCCATCCCTATCACACTCCACTCCCCTCCACCCTCTTCCCTCCCTCTCATCTTGGCACCTCCTGGATGACGGGTCATCCCTGCATCTTGTCCACTACCCTGGGTCGGAAGCAGTGTCGCAAGACACAGAACATCCACAGGAAGGCCGCTTCATTAAATCGGCGACCCCTCCCCTCTCCGTCCCTTCATGCAGAAAAGAAGATCCTCCCGTGTCTGCTTTCTCCATCCGATGGGTCACCGTCTGTTTTAACGGTTGTAACGATCATTATCTGTTGTAACGGTCACGGACTGTTCCAGCTATCTACAACTGTTGTAACGGTCACGGACTGTTCCAGCTCTCTACAACGGTTGTAACTGTTACCGGCTGTTGTAATAACGGTCACCAACGGTCACCAACGGTCACCAACGGTCACCAATTGTTATAACAGATTTTTTAGACGTTCCAGAAATGTTATAACCGTTCTTGACCTCAACACAGCAACCTCCACTGCATTTTTCAGGTTGACGCAAAGCGATGTTATGAAGGCATCGAAGTACACTTGGTCATTGCTTACATTCGGTGGCACACTTCCCTTTCGTACAGGAAGCAATGTTGGAGTTTTGGGTGATGATGATGACCCAACACGATCAACAGTGGCAGTGTTGGATCTGTTGTAATTGGGTACTTGAGAATGTGGCAACCTCACCTCCTACATGATAAACACACACACACACACACACACACACACACACACACTATATATATATATATATATATATATATATATATATATATATATATATATGTATATATATATATATATATATATATATATATATATATAGATGTATGTATAAATGGCGCAATCGGCTAAGCCACTACCACTTGTCACATGCTAGCCCAGGTTCGAGTCTTTAGCCGTACCACGTTTCAATTTCTGCATGTTGGCCTCCGCGAGTCTCTCGATGTTGATGGCTTAGAATTATAATGTACTGTGGTTGATAACAAGATATATCTGTTCACTGGGATCCATTCAGTGTTGTGCATATACATACACACACACATATATATATATATATATATATATATATATATATATATATATATATATATATATATATATATTGATCAAATTGGCTATCCTGAGTCCACTGCTGAACAGAGGCCTCCTTGATAGCATCCCATGATTCACACGACCGCGCCAACCTCTGCCACGCGGCGTCCACTCAGTAACACACTTGCTCCATTGGTCACCTGTCTTTCGCACTAACTTACCTCCCCAATTCCGCTTCCTCTCTTTCACCGCCTCCTCAATATATTTCACTCTAGTCTGCTCTCTCACCCAATTTGCTCTCTTTCCGTCTCTCAGCGTTATTCCCATCATTGATCTCTCCATTCTCCTCTGTGCAGTCCTTTGTTTTGCTTCCCTCGCCTTTGTTAGTTTCTAAGTCTCACACCCGTAGATTAGTGCTGGCAGAATGCATTGATTGTAAACTTTACATTTCAAACATAAAGGTAGAGAGCCTCTCAGGATTTTATTATACTTACCAAACACTTTCCAACCAATTTTAATGCGTCTTTTTATTTCATTATCATGATCTTTTGTCACTTTCACCATTTGGCCTAAATAGTTGTACTCCTCAACTTCTTCAAGAGTTTCACCATCAATTACAATCTCATCAATTACGAATTCAGGAACGCTTTCCTGATGTAAGCACTGGGTAACTGAGCTAACTTAATATGAACTTCTTTCCCTGCGTCTTTCAACAGAGCTATCGATATACCATCTTCCCCAGGTGCTTTTCCTCGTTTCATATTTTTGGAGCAAATTCTACTTCTTCCTTTGTAATCTCTAGTACACTACTAAAGTCTTTAAATTAATTTACTGACTCAACTACGGTCTTCAATGAATAAAGCTCTTTGTAAAATTCTTCTACTCCTTTTACCATTCTGTGTCTGCAGTTAATGATTTCTCCATTTCTATCTTTCAAACATATCATTCGCTGTCTTTCTAAAGCATCTCTGCGCTCAGTCCCTTTAATACTTTTACCTTTTCGAATAGTTTCGTCTATTTCATCTATGTTTTTCTTTCTTTTCTCTGATCTCTACCTTTTGTTGATAAGTTATTTAGATCTACTCTTTCTATTTCGTCTCTCCTGTTTTTAATCTGTATTGTCCTCCTTCTTTTAATTAGGTCATTTGTAGCTTTGGAATGTTTGTTTTATTTCATACTTTTTGTACTTCCTACTTTCTCTGCCGATTCCCTAATGATATTCACTAAATTCGAATTCATATCTTCGAATCTATTTTTTATTTCTAATTGAAATTCCTTCTTATTATCCTTAACCTTTGCTAGGCTGATTTTTTTTTTTTTTTAATTTGTTTATTTCTCTTGGCTCTGAAATTGAATTTAGCTGTGCAACCTACCATTCTATGGTCACTACCTATGTTGACTTTATTTATGACCGTAACATTGCTAACGCTCTTGCTCTCATCTCCTAATATAAAGTCTACCT
>NC_134780.1:79043608-79046108 GCF_046742065.1 Oratosquilla oratoria
GAAACTCGACTATTCTATCTACAATGATACCTTCTAGTATCTTCCCTAATATGGAAGTAAGGCTGATAGGTCGGTAATTCTCCGGATTTGCGCGATTCCCTATCTTAAAGATAGTAGTCACCCCTTTGCCTCCCGCCAGTCCCTAGATACTTCTTCTGTCCTCAGAGACTCATTAAAGATCTCCACTTAGTGGGGAGCATTGGTAGGAATTCATCTAGACCGGGAGACTTGTTTGCTTAAAGTTTGTCTAAATCTGGCCAAGGCTTCGATATTCGTACACTGAATATTCTCCATGGACTCTCCCTCGTGTTCCAGACCTGGCTCAGGGATTGCCCCCTCCACTTCTTCATTGAATATTGAAGAGAAGTCTGCGTTGAGAAGATCAGCCATTTCAAAGTCTGTGTCCTGAAGCGTTTCACAAGTCACGCAAAGGACCAATTTTGTTTCTAACTGGTTTCCTGCTGTTAACGTAGCTAAAGAACTCCATGGGGTTAGCCTTGCAAGATGCGGCCACTCTATACTCTTCATCACATTTCGCTATTTCCATTATTCTTTTAACCCGCTTGCGCCAGTGAATCTTTTCTTGATGGGTAAAACCGCTACGGTTTGCCTTATGGCGGCGGTAAGAGGCTTTCGTGTCTTTAATAGCTCTTCCTATCTCTCGTGCAAACCATCTAGCTTGTCGTCGTTCTTCTTCGACTGCTTCGTTTGGTACAAAATGTGCCTATTGTGGCATTAAGCTATCACGGAACGAGTCCCAAGGCTCCTGAACATTGACATCTATATAAATTGCCAATGCACCAACTTCTCATCTAAGTACAATAAGATCAGCTCTTTTCTGGTCAGGAATGGTGCCTCTGTGGCTATTTTTCTCGAGTTAAAGCATTGTGATCACTTTCACCTAGGGACTCGTCGACAGATATAGTGTGTGCTAGGTTATCCCCACTCCTCCCCAGTCTTCTCTTTTCCCTAACTCCCCATCCTTCTCCTTCCCCTCCTTCCCCACCCTTCTCTCTTCCCCCCCCCATCCTTCTCTCTCCCCATCCCACCCCATCCTTCTTTTTTCCTCGCTCCTCATACTCCTTTCTTCCCTTCCTCCCCATCCTTCTCCCTCCACTCCCACTCCCCTCCCCCTTCCCCCTCCTCCTTACCCTTCCTTTCGCCCTTCCCCCTCCTCTCCTTCCAATCCTTATCTCTTCCCTCCCCCTTCCACCTCCTCTCCCTTCTCTACTCACTCCTTCCTTCACTACATTTCGTGGTAGTCTCTGTCCCACCTTCTCTTACCTTGTGTTTCCTCCTACTCCTCCTCCTCCTCCTCCTCCTCCCCTCCTCCTCCTCCTCCCCTCCTCCTCCTCCTCCTCCTCCTCCTCCTCCTCCTCCCCCTCCTCCCCCCTCCTCCCCCTCCTCCTCCTCCTCCTCCTCCTCCTCCTCCTCCTTGTCCTCCTCGCCTGGCACCAACTTCGCTTGTTTCGGTGTCATTGTTCGCACCTGTCTTGCCTAGCAAAGCCTCCTCGATCGCTCACTCCCTTACTCACTTCTCTGTCTTCCTCTTCTTCCTCCTCCTCCTCTTCCTCCTCCTTTCCTCCTCTCATCCTCTCCTCTTGCCCCTACTAATATCAGTAATATCGACATCTCTTCTCTCTCTCTCTCTCTCTCTCTCTCTCTCTCTCTCTCTCTCTCTCTCTCTCTCTCTCTCTCTCTCTCTCTCTCTCCTCTCTCTCTCTCTCTCTCTCTCTCTCTCTCTCTCACGCACACACACACACACACACACACACACACACACACACACACACACACACACACACACACACACACACACACACACACACACACACACACACACACACACACACACACACACACACACACACATACACACTCATACACACACACACACAGACACACACACGTTCACAAATTCACACGTACACACGCACACACGGACACAAAGAAACGGGGGTTCATTCATAGGTGGGCTTTCATTATGGATGGATGGATAGATTGATGGATGGATGGATGGATGAATAGATGAGTATAGGGTTGACCTTTGCAGAGTTTGTAGTGTGGCATTCCACCACTGCGGACGATCGACGACTTTCAAGGATTCTTTATAATCTTCCTCTTCCTTCTCCTCTTCCTTTTCCTCTTCCTCTTCCTCTTCCTCTTCCTCTTCTCATTTCTTTTTCTTCTCTTCCTTTTTGTTCCCCCCCTCTCTCTCTCTCTCTCTCTTCCTCCTTTTCTTCATCTTCCACTCCCTCATTTTCCTCCTCTTCTTCCTCCTCTTCTTACATTTCCTCCTCTTCCTCTTCTTTTTCTTCTTCCTCTTCCTCCTCTTCTTCCTCTTCCTTCCATTCTTTCTCTTATTCTTCTTCATCTTCATCTTCTTCCTCTTCCACTTCCTCCTCTTTTCCCTATTCTTCTTCCTCCTTTTCTTTCTGTTTCTCTTCCACTTCCTCTTCCTTTTCTTCTTCTTATTCTTCTTCCTCTTCTTTTTCCTGTT
>NC_134780.1:79071108-79081108 GCF_046742065.1 Oratosquilla oratoria
GAAGTCGCAAGGGGCTAGGTCAGGGCTGTAGGGTGGGTGTTGTACCCCTTTCATTCCCCTGTCGACCATCCAGGTACTCACCAGCGTTGACTTGTGGCATGGGGCTTTTTCCTGGTGGAACCACCACTGGCCACTCCTTCACTGCTGAGGCCTCTTCTTCCTCATCTTCTCCCTGAATCTTTTCAGAACAGTAAGGTAATATTCCTTGTTGACGGTTTGACCCTGAAGAACCCATTCAACGTAAATGAGCCCATGGGAGTCAAAGAAAGGAATGACCATGGCCTTCTCTTTCGACCAGCTCATCTTTGCCTTTTTGGGTCTGGGGGAGGCCGCGTGCTTCCACTGAGCACTCTGACGTTTGCTCTCAGGGTCGTAGGTGAACACCCAACTCTCGTCACAAGTCACTACCTTATTCAGGAAACCTAAATCAGCCGTCGGAGAGGATCTTTGGCACGAACTTGGCACAGACTTTGTGGAGCTTCAGATCTTCGGCCAGAACTGTCTCTACTGTGCCAATTAAGTACCAACAGCTTCAGATATCATCCTCACAGATATTCGACGGTCTTGCATCACTAACCTATGCACTTCCTAAATGTTTTTCTCCTTGCGTACACTTTTTGGTGCTCCAGATCTGGGTTCATCCTCAACCTGTTCATTTCCTTCAGAAAATCTGTTAAACCACCGATAGAAACTTGTTTGGCTCATCTGTTTATCCTCATACGCCTTCTTTAACATTCCATAAGCTCCTTGTTTGGTTTTCTTAAGTTTAACCCAAAATTTGATAGTGTAACGTTGCTCCATGTTTCCCTGCATCTTGACAAGTGTTCACAGATCGGCAAACCGAATCAGACTGGTTCCACCACGTTCACCGCTGCACTCAGACCTACAAATATAGACAGTTGCCAGTTAGTCATTTTATAGAATATATGTATGTGTACTTCACCATGAAGTAGTATTTTGATCAAATTATATTCAATGTCTCGCCTGACATTTTCTCATTACTTATTGAACATACCTTGTACAGTATATGAGCTCTGAGTTTTACGCGGGAGGGTAATGGCTATCGATCACATGTCCTTTACGTGGTCGAGGAGTTGTCCTCCATATTCCTCCATCTTTTCTTACTCTTTCGCGTCACCAAACCTCCAGTGGAGCAGTGCATCACTCCATTACACCTGGACTATGGATGTCTTCCACTTTCCAATTCCACACCAAACTTTCGTTCCTTCCCACTCTGTTCAACTTGACATGATTTCCTTGTCCTCAGTAATGTTATCATTCTTTGCATTTGCTTCGATTATATGGCGACACAATCTGTATATTAATGGCCGACAGCTCCCATTGAAGGAATGAACGAGTAAAAGAAATAGTTTTACAGATCACTCCAGGAAACCAGAAAATTATAAAAAATCTCAGAACTTTACCTAGAAATGATAATAATAGTAATCATGAAATAGATCAATACATGAACAACATAGAAAAATAAAGATTTTTTTTTCGTTAGTTTCGATTAATTTGAAAACATCGCGAACCATAACAACGAACATTGCACAATCGTGTCAACCATGCCATCCATAGACGAAGTCGGTTAACTAGTCGTCTTCGCGGAACTCCCACGTGCTGAGCGGACTCTGCGCACCTCATCCACATGCACTCCATCCCACTCCATGTCTCTCCTCCACTTCCTTTCTTGCTCCATCCTTCATGCTTATCTTCGTCTACTGCTCCATTTTCACCTCCTTCCCTCCATCCTTCAACCCTCCCTCCACTATATTCTCCACTCCGACCTCTCCTACATCCACCACCCCGACCTCCCCTCCACCCCGACCTCCCCTCCACACCGACCTCCCCTCCACACCGACCTCCCCTCCACACCGACCTCCCCTCCACACCGACCTCCCCTCCACACCGACCTCCCCTCCACACCGACCTCCCCTCCACCCCAACCTTCCCTCCACCCCGACCTCCCCTCCACCCCGACCTCCCCTCCACCCCGACCTCCCCTCCACCCCGACCTCCCCTCCACCCCGACCTCCCCTCCACCCCGACCTCCCCTCCACACCGACCTCCCCTCCACCCCGACCTCCCCTCCACACCGACCTCCCCTCCACCCCGACCTCCCCTCCACCCCGACCTCCCCTCCACCCCGACCTCCCTTCTTCATCTCTTCACCCCTCCACCCAGACCTCCCCTCCACCCAGACCTCCCCTCCACCCCGACCTTCCCTCCACCCCGACCTCCCCTCCACCCCGACCTCCCACCCCCACACCGACCTCCCCTCCACCCCGACCTCCCCTCCACCCCGACCTCCCCTCCACCCCGACCTCCCCTCCACCCCGACCTCCCCTCCACCCCGACCTCCCCTCCACTCTCCCCTCCCTTTCATTTTCCACCCAGCTCACCTCTTTCTTCTATCCTTGACCAAGTACATCACCGATCCCTCCTCTCCCGTTCCTCCCATACCCTCCAGCCTTCACTCGCACTTTCCCTTCCCTCCCTCCCTATACCCTCTACCCTTCCCTACCTCCATCTGTCCTCTACCCTTCCCTCTCTTCATCTTTTACCCTTCCATCCCTCCATCCATCCTCTACCCATCCCTCCCTATATCCTCTCCCCTTCCCTACCTCCATCCTCTACCCTTCCATCCCTCCATCCATCCTCTACCCTTGCCTCCCTCCGTCTCCTACCCTTCCCTCTCTCCGTGCTCAATCCTTCCCTCCCTTCCTCCATCCACCCATCCATCCATCCATCCATCCACCCTCCCTCCATCCTTCCATCCATCCTCCACACCCCATATGTTCTCATTTCCTTAGCGGAGATAAAACGCCTTTGAGATGCTGATGGTCATGAGGAAGAGGAGGAGGAGGGGGAGGGGGAAGGGGAGGGGGAGGAGGGGAGGAGGAGGAGAAGAGGACTTAGGGGCAGTAATGGTGATGGTGATTGTCGTGGTGGTAATATATATATATATATATATATATATATATATATATATATATATATATATATATATATATATATATATATATATATTGTGATTAAGTGCATCTTATTGTGATGCGGAGGAGGAGGAGGAGGAGGAGAAGGAAGAATAAGAGAAAAAGGAAGAAGAGGAAGATGAAGGTGAAGACAGTGGGGATGTCAGTACTGATGTGCTATTTATTTATCTATTAATATATTCATCATTGGTTGATTTACTTGTTTATCTAGTTGTTAATTTATCTACTTATCATTTATCTATCTATCAACTTATTTATTTATTCATTCATTCATTCGTTCATTCATTCATTCATTCATTCGTTCATTCGTTCATTCATTCATTCATTTATTCATTCATTCATTCATTCGTTTGTTCATTCGTTCATTCATTCACTCATTCATTTGTTAATTCATCTATCTACCTACTGATCTATCTACTCGTTTTCCAACGCCATTTGGATACACGTGACCTAAGGAAAGGTCACTTAGTGTGAAGGTCAAAAGGTAACGGAACGATCCCTTTGCCGCGAGGTCCTTCCCTTTCCTGAAGCAAATCCCCTGGCGTCCTCAGCCGCCAAGACAAAGCCTACGAAGTGGACCCACCACAGCGAAGTGGAAGGTCTCTTCCTGTGTTGGAGTCGAATTATAACCACGAAGAAGGGCTTGGAGGGAAAGAGGGAAAGAAGAGGTCCTCCTCAGCATCTCCACTAAGAGGCAGAAGGTGATCAAGGTAGAGGAAAGGTAGTTGGTTTATATCCCTCTATAGGTGTCACCTAGAGGGACCTAAAGGCACCTTAGAGGCACCTAAAGGCATCTAGAGGCACCTAGAGGAACCTAGAGGCACCTAGAGGCACCTAGAGGAACCTAGAACCACGTGAGAGACCAAGATTCCTGCCTCCTGGAGACAAAGATTTTCGTCATTCATTTACCTCCAACCCCCCCACCCCACAACGTATCCAAATTGGGTGTGCATCCCCGTGGGCTGGCACTCCATCCCTTAGTACGACGATTTTCCTGTGAATGATTTCCTGAGACATCAAGTTGATAATGAATAAGGCAAAATAAAAAAAATAGATAAAAAGTTTCTTTATTATATAAAATCAACTGAAAACTCCCTTCCACTCCCCTTCACTCCCCTCCCTCCCCTCCACTCCCCTACCTCCCCTCCACTCCCCTACCTCCCCTCCACTCCCGGGCAAGGCAGACTTCTCCCGAAGACCTCTGAGATGCCTTGCTCCTCCTGGGAGTCCTCTGGGAGTCCTTCCACGGAACAGAGAGAGATCCTTAGCGTCTCGCTTGCTTACATGCAGGAGGCATCTTGAAGCTCACTCTTGGCGCGAAGGAGGCGCGAAGAAGAGGTAGGAGGAGGAGGAGGAGGAGGAGGAGGAGGAGGAGGAGGAGGAGGAGGAGAAGGAGAAGGAGGAGGAGAAGGAAGAGCCGGTTGAAGAGGTAGCACGCCCACACACCCGCGCAAGCACCCGCACGCCCGCACGCGCCTACACATCCTCACATCCGCATGAGGCCAAAGAGCGACATCCTGACCCGAATTCCCAGAACTCCGGCGGCCCCTCCTCTTCTCCTCCTCCCCCCCCACTGTCTCTCCCTCACCCTCCCTCTCTCCCCCCTCTCTCTCTCTCCCTCTCTCCCCCCCCCTCTCTCTCTCTCTCTCTCTCTCTCTCCACACACCCACGCCATGTCTGCTATTATCTATCTTCTTCGCCCCACCCTCCTGTTTCCAATGCAATCCTCCTCCTCCTCCTCCTCCTCTTCCTTCTCCTCCTCCTCTTCCTCCTCCTCCTCCTACTCCTCCTCCTCCTCCTCCACCTCAATTTTCTCCCTCATGGCTCCCTCTTTTCTTTTTGCTCATATTCTTTTTCGTTCTTCTTTGTTCTTGTTTTCTCCCTCCACCGTGCCGTCCATCAAGGAAAGAGTGGTTTTGTTCTGGGTGGAGGTGCCAAGTGGAGTTCCGGGGATGCCGGAAGAGGAGCTGGGAATGCTGGACCAAGAATCCCGGAATCCTGACCCGGTGCCACCTCTCACGGCACCTGGCTGGCATCCATGGCACCGAGTGAGCGGGGGAACTCGAACTCGGAGATCGGGAAGAAGAGAGGAAGATGAAGAGAATGAAGATGTGGAGTAGGATAGGACCAGAGAATTATGGCAAAGGAAAGATTTTTTTTAATATTAATTTATTCATTCTTTTTTTTTACCTTGGCTTTAATAGGATGGGTCGAATATGGTCATGGGTGCCTGTGACGTCATCAACGATGTCGACCTCGTAACGAACTCGAACTCGGAGATCGGGAAGAAGAGAGGAAGATGAAGAGAATGAAGCCGTGGAGTAGGACAGGACCGGAGAATTATGGCAAAGGAAATATTTTTTTTTAGTATTAATTCATTCATTCTTTTTTTACTTTGGCTTTAATAGGATGGGTCGAGTAAGGTCATGGGTGCCTGTGACGTCATCGACGATGTTGACCTCACAACGAAATGAGAGTATGTGGTCAGACTCCCACAGCGTTCGCCTCTTTTTTCTTCTCTTTTTACTTCCCCCTTAACCCCTTCACTTCCTTCTCCCCTTTACCTCCCTCCCCTCACTTCCCAACCCCTTTCCCCCCTTCCCTCCCTTCTCCCGCCTCCCCCCTCCTCTCCCGTTCCCCCCACCCCTTTCCTCCTCCTCCCCCTTCTCTCCCCCCTCCCTATTCTCAACTATTAACAACTTAGAGTTACCATTTCAGGTATCGTCCTTGGAGTCTTGTGTGACTCCCCCCTCCCCCTCCCCCTCCCCCTCCCCCTCCCCCCGTGGCGTTCTTTCCCATTCTTTTGTCAATTCCTCCTCTTCTGGTTCAGCTTCTCCCACTCCCACTCCCACTCCCCCTGGCGACTTTCCCCTCCCACTTACTTCCCTTGCAACCCCCCATCCCCCTCCCCCACCCCACCCCCCCTTGAAAAAGAGCAAATGGAATTTTTGCCCATTCATATCTGTTATTGGCCTCAACTGGGGAGACCTTGTTTGTCTTCCTCACCCCTAAGATCCCTATCCTTCACGCGCGCACGCACGCACGCACGCACGCACACACACACACACACACACACACACACACACACACAGGCACACACACCTCTCATGGCGCTGTGGTTAGAGCTCTGGCCTGCCACTACGGAGGTCCGGGTTCGACCCTCGCCCGGGGCTGAAATAATATCAGTATCGCAGCGCTGAGGGGTGTTACTCCAACTCTCGTGGGCGGGGAGTTGGGTGTGTGTGTGTGCAAGGTCATAGCATTACCCATAGATCGGACCTACGAGCTCTGAGCTCTCTTCCAGGAGGGAAATAGCTGTCGATCACGAGTCCAACACGTGATCCAAAGACCAAGTGAATACACACACATAAAACACGTACAAACGCGTACTTACGTACGTAAATATATATATATATATATATATATATATATATATATATATATATATATATATACGTACATGCATACATACATATATACATACATACATACATTCATACATACATATATGCATACACATACATATATATATACATACACATACATACATACATGTATATATAGATACATACATACATACAGTACATATATACATACATACATACATTTGTACATACATACAAATATATACATACATACATACAGTACATATACATACATACATACACTTGTACATACATACATACATACATACATACATACGTACACACTCGTACATACAGTACGTACGTACACAATGCAAACATACATCGTTTACTCAGGGCGTTCCTCCTGACACTACCTTCACACGTTCGAGCGCTCACACGTTCTCCTAAGAGAAAACGTGTTTGACTTCTTTATTCACGAAGAAAAAAGAAAATTCAAGAGTCTGCTAACAATTTCCGTGCTAATATTTGTTTTCCCTTCGGCAAAGAATCCAACCCACAACCCGTCTTTGACAGATGACTTCTTCTCTTCCAGAAGCTGGATCTTTATGTACATATGCGCACGCACACACGTACACGCACACACACACATACGCACACGCATACACACACACACATACACACACATGTACGCATGCACACACACACATGCACACACACACACACACACACACACACACACACACACACACACACACACATACCCAACTGTGATTCATTACAATCAGACCTGGACAAAATCTGGAAATGGATTCAAAAGTGGGAAGTGAACTTCAATATCAAGAAGTGTAGCATAATGGAGTTTGGAAAAAGCAAAAACAGAATTTCAAAAAGTAAAAAAAATTGGTGAAGAAGAAATAAAAAAAGTGCACTCGGAAAGGGACCTTGGAGTAATAATCAGCAGACATGACACCGGATAAACATACAAACAAAATAGTTGGTGAAACCTACAACCTATTAAGGGCAATGAAAGTGGCATTTGACTGCTTGGATGAAGAAATGATTAAGAAATATTAGTTACATTGATTAGACTAAAACTGGAATATGCAGCGACACTATGGACACCCAATACTAAAAAGAATATAAGAAAACTAGAAAGAATACAGAGAGCAACAACAAAGTTGGCACCTGCTCTTTCTAATTTAACATAAGAACAAAGATTATCGAAACTAGAACTACCAACACTAGAGCAGAGAAGAGAAAGAGGTGATCTACTGACTATTTAGAATCATGAAAGGAATGGAAATCCTTGTCAGGAATGATTTACTAAAAAATTACAGTGGAAAAACAAGAGGTCATGAAAAGAAACTCAAAAAGGATAACTATAGAAGAGATCGGAAAAAGAATAGCTTCCCACACAAAGTGCTGGATATATGGAATAACTTAGATAAAGAAACAGGGTGTCCAAATACTATTCAATATTTTAAGAAAAAACTTGATGCTGAAAGATACAAAGACGGGTCTCCACGAGCATAGCTCCCTTCCCGTGTAATAGAACTAGGTAAATACACACACACACAAACACACAGACCTTTCAGAAAAAGACAGAAAGGATGAACATGTTCATTCAATTTTAGTATCCGCAACAGAAGCTCCTAGGAACTTTGGTTTCGAAAGATTTGAAGAACGTAGGGAGAAGGTGAGTTGTAGAGCCTCACAGTGAGAGTGAAAGTTCAGCCTTGAAAGATCAATGACGGCAGAACCTCCGACCTGTCCCCTTAACTTGAGGGGCATATGTACTGATTGTTGTTATTTGCATATTCATATACTTAAAAAAGGTCACCTTGCCTGATATCTTAATGTAATGTTCAGGAGAATGAATTTCTGTTTTGGGAACTTTGTAAAATAAATAAAATAAAAAATAAAATAAATTAAAAAATCTTAATATTACCTTTGTTCCGTGCCACCCTAACCACGCCATCAGGAATATAAACCAAAGATTTTTTTCTTTCATTTAATTTTGTCTCATTTTATTTCTATTTCTATTTTATTTTATTTTATCTATTTTATTTTATCTTATTTTGTTTTATCTTATTTGATCTATTTTATTTTATTTTGTTTTATTTTATTTATCTATTTATTTATTTATTTTTATTTTATCTTTATTTATTTCTTTTTTTTTGGGGGGGAGGGACGCTGTCTCGCTGCATTGCCTCCTTTGACCCGAGCGATGTGTCGGGAATTGAGGGATGGCTCTTCATCCACGAGATGCTGGGATGGGAAGAGCGATGAATAGGGTTTCGATGTGTGAGGTCCGGGTGTGAGTTGGGCGTGTGTTTTGAATCAGTCACGCCCTTTATAAGTGGGCGAAGACTCCTTGGTATGTACAGCTATATGTATATATATATATATATATATATATATATATATATATATATATATATATATGTGTATATACATATATATATACATATATATATACATATTTATATATATGTATATACATATATATATACATATATATATACATATATATATACATATAAATATACATATATATATACATAATATATATATGTATACATATATGCGTATATACATATATATATGTATATACATATATAATATATATATATATATATATATATATATATATATATATATATATATATATATATATATGGTGGAAAAAAGTCACAGGGCTAGTTACGAGTTTTTGAGTTTATGTCTGACCGGTTTAAGCATATATATATATATATATATATATATATATATACATATATGTATATATATATATGTATATATATATATGTATATATATATATATATACGTATATATATGTATATATATATATGTATATATATGTATATGTATATATATATATATATGTATATATATACATATATGTATATATATGTATATATATATATATATATATGTATATATATATATATATGTATATATATATATATATATGTATGTATATATATATATATATATATGTATGTATATATATGTATACATATATGTGTATATATATTGTTTCCTTTGTATCATGCAAATGACATTACACCCACTCCAACGGGGGTTATTAACTGAATCTCTTCCTCTCTTTGCAGACGCTGCCCCTCTTTAAATGGTGAGGGATACCAGGCCTACCCCAGGCTGATCCTTTCCCTGTCGCTACTAACCTACACACACGGTACGTATCCTCCCCCCCCCCCCAGGGGGTGGTTTGTTCTTAACACAAGTCAGGAACCTCCTCCTGCCTCAGCGCCTTCTTCGGGAAGGTGGTATTTGAAGTCGCAGGGGGAGGGAGTGAGGGTCGTATTCTTAGACGAATTTTGGGGTCCTGAGACAAAACGTCATAACAAGCGAAGATGATCCTTATCTCCCCTGTTCATAGAGGGTTTTTTTCTCTGTTGTAAACCAATTCAGGGTCTCAAAATTCGTGTAGGAATTCAATTGTCTTCCAGAGGGCCATTTTGAATGATCTAGAGTACCCATCGGGCAATGGGGAAGGTTTTTTTTTTCGAGACAAGGAAAGCGTTTGAGTGAATTTTTTAATAACCTCGACTAATTGTGGATGGGTCAGAGTTTGGTGGGGGGATCTTAATTTTTTTTACCGAATGTAGTTT
>NC_134780.1:79103608-79111108 GCF_046742065.1 Oratosquilla oratoria
TCTTTCTTTCCGGATATGCATCGTCCGGTTCATTCTCAACATCTGGCAAGCCAATTGCTGCTAATTTCACTCGAAAATCGACGCATTTTCAGATATTTTGGGAGACAGACAAACACGGCAATGATGTCGCTCACCTAAGTTACGGATGAAAAAAAAAAATATTAAGCATAAAATCATTCACACCAGTGTCTGTGTGTGTGTGTCTGTGTGTGTGTGTCTGTGTGTGTCTGTGTGTGTGTGTGTGTGTGTGTGTGTGTGTGTGTGTGTGTGTGTGTGTGTGTGTGTGTGTGTGTGTGTGTGTGTGTGTGTGTGTGTGTGTGTGTGTGTGTGTGTGTGTGTCTGTGTGTGTGTGTGTGTGTGTGTGTGTGTGTGTGTGTGTGTGTGTGTGTGTGTGTGTGTGTGTGTGTGTGTGTGTGTGTGTGTGTGTGTGTGTGTGTGTGTGTGTGTGTGTGTGTGCGTGCGCGCGCCCTACCCACTTTGTCTTTGCCTCAGTTGGAGGCATATTCGACAGGAATGATTTCCACGTTCACACATGAGCCCCGTCTACCAGCGTCAGCTTGGCAATACACTGTAAGCGGAGCAAAATTCCAATGGGAATTTTATTCCCAACACAGCAGGATTATCCCCCAAAGAACAATAAAATCATCTGGAGACAATATATATGTATATATATATATATATATATATATTTATACAGTTATATATATATATATATGTAGACATATATATATATATATATATATATATATATATATGTATGTATGTATGTATGTATGTATGATATCAATCAATCAATCAAATGAGCCATCCTGAGTCCACTGGTGAACAAAGGCCTTCTTCATGGCATTCCATGATTCACACGACCGCGCCAACCTCTGCCACGTCACTCCTGCAAACTTCTAAATCTCGTCTCTCCATCTCCTGTCTGGTCTCTCTCTTCCACGCTTCCTATCTCGCGGCGTCCACTCAGTAACACACTTTCTCCTTCGCTCGTCAGTCGTTCGCACTAACTTAACTGCCCAATTCCACTTCCTCTCTTTCACCGCCTCCACAGTATCTTTCACTCTAATCTGCTCTCTCACCCAACTTGCTCTCTTTTAGTCTCTCAGCGTTATTCCCATCATTGATCTCTCCATTCTCCTCTGTGCAGTCCTTAGCTTTGTTTCCATCGCCTTCGTCAGTTTCCAAGTCTCACACCCGTAGATTATTGCTGGCAGAATGCACCGATTACTTTACGTTTCAAACATAAAGGTAGAGAGCCTCTCATGATTTTATTTTACTTACCAAATACTTTCCAACCAATTGTAATACGTCTTTTTGTTTCATTATCATGATCTTTTGTCACTTTCACCATCTGGCCTAAATAATTATACTCCTCAACTTCTTCAAGACTCTCACCATCAATTACAATCTCTTTACTTTGAACTTTCGTGTTGAACAT
The DNA here is from genome assembly GCF_046742065.1 of Oratosquilla oratoria. Lineage (NCBI taxonomy): Eukaryota > Metazoa > Arthropoda > Malacostraca > Stomatopoda > Squillidae > Oratosquilla > Oratosquilla oratoria. Next base: position 79,105,050 of record NC_134780.1, read on the forward strand.
TACTTTGGTTTTGGTCTTATTCATTTTTAAATCTACTTTGAGACTTTCCTTGTTCAGATCACTCAGCATCTCTTGCAAGTCTTCTACTCTTTCTGAAATAAGAATAATGTCATCCGCAAATCTTAGGTGGTTCAAATACATATATACTGTATATATATATATATATATATATATATATATATATATATATAATATATGTATATATATGTATATATGTATATATATATATGTGTGTGTGTGTGTGTGTGTGTGTGTGTGTGTGTGTGTGTGTGTGTGTGTGTGTGTGTGTGTGTGTGTGTGTGTGTGTGTGTGTGTGTGTGTGTGTGTGTGTGTGTGTGTGTGTGTGTGTGTGTGTGTGTGTGTGTGTGTGTGTGTGTGTGTGTGTGTGTGTGTGTGTTACTATATCCGCCCTTGTATTTTCAGACCGATGAAAGTGACACTAGTAATGACCTGTATCTCGACAGCGAGAGGAGAGAATTCGGAAGTGGGTGGGTTGAGGGGGTGAGGGGTGAGGGGGTGAGTCGAGCCTCATTAGTAAGACGGGTAGAATTACGCAACCCATGCTGAAGTAGATGCTGGATGGAAAACTTCGATAGGGAGGAGGGGGAGGGAGACTTGGAAGAGAGGGGAGGAGAAAGGGGAGGAGGAGGAGGAAGAGAGGCGGAGAGTTGTAGGAAGATTGAACAAACTTCCTGCCGATATGATTTTTGTAACCAATCACACCGATCTCAACATGTTGTGGTTGAAAAAAGGCCAATATATATAGTGTTTATATATATATATATATATATATATATATATATATATATATATATATATATATATATATATATATATATATATACATTTTAACAACCACAATGCACTTTAATTCTAAGCCATCAAAGGCCGACATGCAGAAATTGAAATGCGGTACTGCCAAGGACTCGAACCCAGCATCCTCATGACAAGTGCGGTAGTGACTTACCAACTAGGCTATCAAGAGAGATATAGGTTGAGCGCAATTTTTCTTATATATTTGTATGCTCAAGTTACATACCCATACATGAAATTTTGCGTTCAACCCATCTCCACTATGATAGTACAATTGGAAGTATACAAACGCGGGAAATTATTTGTAAAACACTGAATGGGTCCCAGTGATTAGAGATACATTTTAACAACCACAATGCACTTTAATTCTAAGCCATCAAAGGCCGACATGCAGAAATTGAAATGCGGTACTAACAAGGACTCGAACCCAGTATCCTCATGACAAGTGCGGTAGTGACTTACCAACTAGGCTATCAAGAGAGATATAAGTTGAGCGCAATTTTTCTTATATATTTGTATACTCGAGTTACATACACATACATGAAATTTTGCGTTCAACCCATCTCCACTATGATAGTACAATTGGAAGTATACAAACGCGGGAAAGTATTTGTACAACACTGAATGGGTCCCAGTGATTAGAGATACATTTTAACAACCACAATGCACTTTAATTCTAAGCCATCATAAGCCGACATGCGTTTGTATACTTCCAATTGTACTATCATAGTGGAGATGGGCTGAACGTAAAATTCATGTATGTGTATGTATCTCGAGCATACAAATATATAAGAAAAATTTCGCTGAACTTATATCTCTCTTGATACCCTAGTTGGTAAGTCAATCGTGATTTGACAGATTGATATATATTTCATATATGTATATATACTGTATATATATATATATATATATATATATTGTATATATATATATATATGTGTGTGTGTGTGTGTGTGTGTGTGTGTGTGTGTGTGTGTGTGTGTGTGTGTGTGTGTGTGTGTGTGTGTGTGTGTGTGTATGTGTGTGTGTGTGCGAAAGAATAGATTATTCCTTAAGACGTGATTGCTCCCAAAACCGCATAGAATATATCTTATCTTGACAGATTTCAGGTGATTTTCATGTTGTATTCCAAAATCAGTAACTGAATATTGCTTTTTTATGCTTCTTGAGTCCAGAATAGTCTTGATTTCGGAACTCTTAGTTACGAAAACTGGAGGTTAATGTTTAATTCCCGTATGGATAGATGTAACACGAAGCTGATATATGGAGACTGCACAGCTGAAAGAGATTTTACTTCGATCAAGACTTGGTCGGTTGACTTGGGGAACTTCTGAAATCCTCTGTCACTTGCCTTAATAAAATATATGAAGTGTGTTATGGTTATGAAGGAGTTCATAACATAATTTTAGGAGTCAGAAGGCGTGTTGTAGACATATTTAGCAGACGATGTCGACATTGTATCGGAGGGCATTGTCGGTATGTTTTCAGGATTTTTGGCACGACATATTCTCGACATTTTCACTGAGGGACATCATCGACACATCATTTGAATTTTCAGCGTGATGATGTCGACATATTGTCGACATTTGTAGCGGGAATCGATACACTCCTAAAAGCAAGAATTCGGGGGCATTGGAGAGTCTTTTATCTCCAATTTGCTTTCGTTTCTCGAACAAAAAATTCCATTAACTCCTCGCCAATCAAGAGGAAGAAACTGCTGGAGTCTTTAGACGAGAAATGTAAACATTCCAGAAGTCAGCCCGTCAGGTTTGTTTGTTTGTTCGTTTACAAGTTCGGAGGGGAAGTCTGAGTTTACTGTTAGGCCGTTGAAGAGTAGAAGTTCCATCGAGCTGATTGAGCTCGTTTTAGACTAACCAGAATAAAAATTCAAGTGCATGACATTACTCGGGCAAGAATAATTTGACCTCTGACCTTTTTTGGGGTTCGTTGAAATATTTTGTCTATTTATTCTTCTGGCGTGGTAAATCTCACTCATAATCTTTTCGTACGCTCTCAGTCGTTTGAAAGATTTTTTTTTTTTTTTTTGTATTGACGCATCTGCTTATGAAACAACGCAAACTAGTCCAAAAATTAAGATTGGCAGATAGACAAGGAGACGGGACGCCACGAGCATAGCTCTTGTTCTTCGCATTACGATCAGGTAACTACCTAATACCCTCCTCATACCGTGGCGCATTGTAAAGATTTATGTATGACCGACGCCAGGTGATTTTATTATCAGAAGTTTGCCGACCCGTGTAGGGACACCCCTCCCCCCCCCCACACACACTCCTCAGGTAAAGACGGTCGCCTGACGCCTCACCAGGGTAAAATAGCTTAGCACACCCAAGTAAATAAATGATAAATAAATAAATAAATAAATAAATAAATAGATAAATAAATCCACCCCAACAAAATGACGTTCTGTGTTTCTCTTCCTCTCTCTCTCTCCCTCCCGCTCTCCTCTCCTCCCCCTCTTCCTCCCTCCTTCTCTCTTTCCCTCCCTCCCCTCCCTCGCTCCTTCCCTCCCCCTCTTCCTCCCTCCTTCTCTCTTTCCCTCCCTCCCCTCCCTCGCTCCTTCCCTCCCCCTCTTCCTCCACTCCTCTTTTTGACTCCCTTAAGCGAGCTGGATATTCTTTGTTCTTGATGAATTTATGCGGTTATATTCGGAAGAAAGGTCACACACACACACCCAATTCCCCTTGATCTGTATCACTTTATTTCTTCAAGTCACTCTTCACCTTAACGCCATGTAATTCTATTCGCATAACGAGGAAAAGCGGGATAAACAGATTTTGCGTCCGTAGGGTGGTGGTGGTTGTCCTGTTGCTACGCAGAGTTTCGTAAAAGAACAAATGAAACTCGGGAGTGTGAAGAGGAAGAGGAAGAGGAAGAGGAAGAGGAAGAGGAAGGGGAGGAAGCAAGACGAGGACGAAGATGTAGAGTGAGGTGTGGTAGAGGAGGAGGAGGAAGAGGAGAAGGAGGAGGGGAGGAGGAGAAGAAGGAAGAAGAGAAAAAGGAGGAGGAGAAAGAGGAGGAAGAGAAAAAGGAGGTGGAGGAGGAGAAGGAGAAGGAGGAGGAAGAGAAAAAGGGGTAGGAGAAGGAAGAAGAGAAATATGAGGAGGAGGAGGAGGAGGAGAAAAAGGAGGTGGAGGAGGAGAAGCAGAAGGACGAGGAAGAGAAAAAGGGGTAGGAGAAGGAAGAAGAGAAAAATGAGGAGAAGGAGGAGGAGGAGGAGGAGGAGGAGGAGGAGGAGGAAGGGAAAAAGGGGTAGGGGAAGGAAGAAGAGAAAAATGAGGAGGAGGAGGAGGAGGAGGAGGAGGAGGAGGAGAGGAAATCCGGAAGGAAGGAGTTTGAAGGAAAGACTACTGGAGCGTTGATCTTTGCCATCGCCGCTGCCGACGACGACGACGACGACAACTCCAAGAGGAGGAGGGCTCTGACGCTGAGTGGTGGGAGTGGGGGTGGGAGTGGGGGTGGGGGTGGGAGTGGGGGTGGGAGTGGGGGTGGGGGTGGGAGTGGGGGTGGGGGGAGTAAATCGGGCTTCAACACCGGATCTCGACACCCGATGATCCGGAAGTAATTTGCCCCATGGAGGTGGGGAGGGAGGAGGAGGAGGAGAAGGAAGAGGAGGAGGAGGAAGAGGAGGAGTAGAAGAATCTCTTACATCCTCTCTCTCGAATAGCGATGGTTTCTTCCTTTAACAAATTACTTTTGATATATCCAACTCCCCCTCCCCCCATTCCAATTTGTTCGTTCGTGGGGTGAGGGGAGGGGGAAGGGGGAGGGGGGAGGGGGTAGTTAGGAAGGGAATCGTGTGGACAGATCAACTCTGCTTCATCTCAAAATTGTCCGCAAACTAGAATCGACCTTTTCCCCCTACGGGACATGACCCTATAGAGGTCACGGGAATGACCTCCAGCTGTTTCCGCAACCTGCTCCGGTCGCTCTAACACAAAGGGCACGGGTGGCGGCAGGAGCGAGCAGGTCGGAGGAAGAGATGTCCGATACTTGAATCTGATGCTGAGGAAGTACGATACTTGTGTCCAATGCAAAGGACTCGATATCTCCTCTTCTTCTTTTATTCACTCTTTCTCTTTATCCCTCCACCTCTCTTTAGCTCTCCTTCTTAGCTCCTCCTGGATGAGGGTCATCCCTGTCTCCCGCCACACTTTTCGGGTCAGGGGCAACGCAGCAAGACACGGGAGGATTTGACTGCTGATGCTAGTTTGCCTCCATTGCCCCTGTTGCCCCCCATTGCCCCTGTTGCCCCCCATTGCTTCATTACATGGCAAACCCAACCCCCCTCCTCACCCAATCGAGAAATATAAAGAATAGACAAATAGAAACACCTTTGGGCCGTGTCACTTCATTATATATTTACAGTAAATCCATTCACACCTATCAACTGTCCTCCTCCTTGCTGGACGTCCCTTTGCATCCAATGCGCCGTTTATCACTTACATTTACTCTGTCTCGCTCTTGGTCTTCTCTAGTTCCCTCCATCTACTTCTGCCTCCCACACAATGCTTCCTCGTGTCTTGTCAACCCTTCTTTCCTTGTGCTTAAACCTTCCCGGTATTGCATGACCCACCCTATCTCCCAGCTCCCTTTCCACGCCCCGACCTCCGCCTCACTTCCACACTTCCCGTTCTACCCATTCCAATAAGATTCCTTTTACTTCCTGAAACACTTCATCTCAAACACGTTTAGGCTCCTCCTTTCTGCATCCTTGAGATCCCAAGCCTCTGCCGCGGGCACTGCCACCCCTTCGTAAGATCTTCTCTTTGTGTTCGTTCCCCGAGATGCTTATTTCTCATGAACCTTTTCATTCCAGCCAGGATATTTACTTCCCTCCCTTTCTCCATAACTCACCTCTCCATAACCCACTTACCCATAACTCACCATCCCATAACTCACCACCCCATAACTCACCTCCACATAACTCACCTCCACATAACTCACCTCCACATAACTCACCTCCACATAACTCACCTCCCCATAATTCACTTCTCCAAAACACACTTCTCCATAACTCACCTCCCCATAATTCACCTCCCTATGAATCACCTCTCCATAACTCACCTCCCCAAAACTCACTTCTCCATAACTCTCCTCCTCATAACTCACCTCCTCATAACTAACCTCCCCGCACTCCATTTCCTGCTATTAGGGATGGACAAGGCGGTAAGGTCGCCAGAGGCTTGAAGGTGAATTTAAAGGGCAAGATGTGCATGATATGGAGA
>NC_134780.1:79131108-79133608 GCF_046742065.1 Oratosquilla oratoria
CCGCTGGCAATAGAGAGAGAGAGAGAGAGAGAGAGAGAGAGAGAGAGAGAGAGAGAGAGAGAGAGAGAGAGAGAGAGAGAGAGAGAGAGAATAAACAAAAAACAAAGTTGATAAGGAAATGAGAAAGAAAGGGACGAGAAAGTAAATTAAAATAAAAGTGTCCTATTGCACGCTCCTACTTCTGAGCATGAGTCGTTCCGATTTGACCCGGTCGAATGTTGTGGCCGACATGATACATTAATTCTGGTTACCGGAAAGCGATTTGAATCACTAGAGCAAGTTCATCAAGGTGTGGGGGGGGGAGGGTTCAGACCCAACACACATGTGTTGTGTAAAAGAATAACTAAACGTTTGTTGCGAAGTCTGCGTAGGCAAACTTGTTTCCTTTCCCTCTTGCTTGACGCTGCTGTCAAGGCGATATACAGTATATTTACTTATATATGTTATTATTGTCGTTTTCTATTGGTTTTCCCGTTATTTTTATTGTTGTTATTATTCTCATTATTATTACTGCTGCTCCTCGTACATTTTGACTTTTCCTTTCTCATTCCGAAAATGGAACGTCTCAACAGTTAGGTTACTGCAGCAGGGTGCCATTGGATCAAATATTCGTATGTCAAAGAAGGTTAATTCTCCCCGTGTCCAGAAACCTCTTGCGCTGACGTCCACTCGCGCTTCATCTGATGTGTTGGAGGTGTGATACCTAAAGTTCGATGGTCACGTCCTTGCGTACCTCCCGAAGCATTTGGTCAGTGAGATCCCTTATCTCGTCATGTCTCATGCAGATGAATCCACCATGCTTGCATATCATCGCATGGATTGGGTCAAACTGTACACCACGGGAACATCTCTTAGGCAGCCTCTCCAATGGCCATTCATACCTCAGACTAATGGCATCCATGAATTCTCTTCTGCTTAGGTTGAATTCCTTTGTCTTGATTGGTAGTGCTGTCAGCCAATTGGACGCCCCTTCTTCCTGTGCTATTGCTATATTTCTTTTCATATAATTCGATAGCTGATCCAGTAATGTGTGTAGCTCCTTCTTTTGTCTCACCTCTACTACTACTACCACTACTAATAATAATAATACCAATACTACTACTACTACTACCAGTACTACTACCATTATTATTACAACTATTCCTACTACTACTACTACTACTACTACTACTACTACTACTACTACTACTACTACTACTACTACTACTACTACTACTACTACTACTACTACTACTACTACTACTACCACTACTACTACTACTACTACCACTACTACTACTACTACTACCACTACTACTACTACTACTACTCATTACAACTACTACTACGACTTCTCACTACGACTATTACGAATACTATTGTTGGTAATCTCACGAGTCGTCTCACTCTCACCAAGCATCTCCCTCTCACGAGCCATCACACGAAAAGTCGATCACGTCGCGTGTCACGAGCTGCCTCACGGAGCGAGACAAAGGGACGTGTCACTCTCTTCCCCCACAAACAACCGACGGACTGAATCAATGGGGGGGAAGGGGGGAAGAGAAGGGGGGGAATGGGGGGAGGGTCCTTGGACCTGCGACAGACGGACGGACAGACACATGTCATGACATGTAAGGGACATGTCAGAAGAGTTTCTCCGCCTCAGGCCCTCCGGTGGGAGGAGGAGGAGGAGGAGGAGGAGGAGGAGGAGGAGGAGGAGGAGGAGGAGGAGGAGGAGGAGGATGTCCATTGGGAGGGACTAGAACCCACGACTTTGAAACACGAGAGCTTCAGTCCGCCCCCCATCCCCCCAAATTAACCCTTGCCTTCCCCTCTCTTTCCTCCCCTCTCCTCTCTCACATTTATCCCTTCTCGTCTTTCTCCTCCCCGTTTACCCTCTTCCTCCTCATCTTTGTTCCACTCCTCTTCCCTTCGCTTCACTCCATCTTCGTCCTTCTTGCCTCCTTTCATACCCGCCTCTCCCTTTCCTTCCTCTGCGTCATTCATGCCTCTCCATTTCATCATCTTTCTTCCTATTCTCTTTCCTTTCCTCGTCTCCCTTCCTTTCCTTTCCTCGTCTCCCTTTCTTCCCTCCTTCCCTCCCCTTCTCTTTCTTCCCTCCCTCCCTCCCCCTCTCTTCCCCTCTAACCTCGCATCCCTTTCCCCTCTACCAAGTTTGTCTTCCACTTTTCCACCCAGTCCTTCTCTACCTCATCCTGTTCCCGTCCCCCCCCCACATCTCCCCTCTTCACTTTGATGCCCTCGCCAGCCCCCATCTCCCCTCCCCTCCCCTCCCCTCCCCTCCCCTCCCCCGTCTCCCTTTACCTTCCATCTCTATCCCATTACTCCTTTCACAGTTCCCCTTCTCCTCTCCCCTCTTGTTTCCCCTCTCTCGCCCCAACTCCCCTTCATCTCTTGCTCCTCGGTCCCTTCCCTTTGCATTCTTTCCCTCTCCCTCTTTTATATAAAATATATGCATATAAGTATACGCATATATATTTATATATATATATACATTATA
>NC_134780.1:79138608-79146108 GCF_046742065.1 Oratosquilla oratoria
AAAAAGAAGAAATGAGCCTGATTTTTTTCTTGTTTGTTTAGTATATATATTTTTTATTAATCTTATCCTGGACCTAAAGGCCACGAGCTGGTGGACTCTCCCTTTGTTTTCCGTAATAGGGAAGTGGAGCTCATGGCAGATCAAATAAGTTGAAGGTCTTCCGGTCCATAAAGAGGCAAGCTGCCATTGATATGCAAACGAATAAGCAAACAGGTCCATAAACAAGTTGTCTTTTCTTCTGGATTTCGCCACCCCACCCCCCATCTCACAAGAGTCCACCAACAAGTGCCACCTTCGAAAGTGATGGACTCTCAATAAGGGAGTATCTGTATTTTGACCTGGTTTGTGACCTAGGATTCCATTTAGCAGAGAGAGAGAGAGAGAGAGAGAGAGAGAGAGAGAGAGAGAGAGAGAGAGAGAGAGAGAGAGAGGGAGGGAGAGAGAAGAGAGAGAGGAAGAGGGAGGAAAAGATAGAGGGAGGAAGAGAGAAAAGGAGGAAAAGACAGAGGGACGAAGAGAGAGAGGGAGAGAGAGAAGAGAGAGAGAAGAGAGAGAGAGAGAGAGAGAGAGAGAGAGAGAGAGAGAGAGAGAGAGAGAGAGAGAGAGAGAGAGAGAGAGAGAGAGGGTGAAGAGAGAGATGGAGGGAGATAAAGAGGAAGGGAAAGAGAGAGGAAGAGAAAGAGGGAGGGAGAGAGAAGAGAGAGGGAGGAAAAGACAGAGGGAGAAAGAGAGAGAGAGAGAGAGAGAGAGAGAGAGAGGTAAAGGAAGAGAAAGAGAGGGATGGCGAGGGAGGAAGAGAAAGAGAAAGATAAGAGAGAGAGAGAGATGGAGAGAGGGATGACGTGGGTGAATGAGAGAAAGAGAAAGAGTGAGTGAGGAAGAGACAGAGAGAGATGGAGAGGATGGGAGAGAGAGAGAGAGTGGAGAGAGAGAGAGTGAGTGAGTGAGTGAGAGAGAGAGAGAGAGAGCCAGAGAGTCAGTGTGTGAGAGAGAGAGAGAGAGAGAGAGAGAGAGAGAGAGAGAGAGAGAGAGAGAGAGAGAGAGAGAGAGAGAGAAGTGGATGCAGCATTCGAGGGGGAGCTGGATAGAACAAGGGAAAAGAGGGGAGAAGTGATGAAAAAGAGTAAACGATGAAGGGGTGAATAGACTGGAAGAGAGGAGATAGAGGAGGATTGTAAAGAGAGGATGAAAGAAGCGGAGAAGGGTGAGAAGCAAGAAGAGAGAGTTTGAGCAAGAGGACAATGAGGAGAGAGAGAGCAAGGAGGACAAAAAAATGATAACGATAATGATGAGGATAAAGAGTCCCCGACTACACACTAACACACACAAAACAGGGGCTTCCAAAGTTGGAAAGCTGACAGTAAATATGAAAATAGATTGAGTAGTAGATACTAGCGTGCTCACGATAGTTTTACAAACCACGTAGAAACAGTTTATTATTGAATAATTAAATGTGGGTCTCTATCGCCAGCTCAAAGCAGCTTAAAATCCGGATCAAAATAATAACAAGGGGGGGCAAGTCCCGACCAAAGACTACAATATAATAAGCCTACGCCAGGAGGCGCTGAGTAGTTGCGACTGAAGCCGTCACCTTTGGCCTATTATGCGCTTGGACTCTTGGGTCAGGTCACAAATAGTCTCTGTTGGGGCTCGAAGAGGAGTGCGGGACTCGAACCCACAGGCTAAAGCAAGTGAGAGAGAAGCTAGCGCACTATCACGCTTCCTGAATTTACACACCCAAAAAAATAAAATAATCCAACCCTGATGACGAAGACGAAGTCCTCCAAGATCAATGGATTTAGAGTCACTGTAAAGATACAGACAGACAGGCAGACTCTACTCAGTAGAGGAGAAGTGACAACCACGAATAGAAGGAGAAAAAGTGTATAAAGAGGAAGAAGTGGACAGAACCTGAGTGAGCGAGAGGGAAAGACAGACAGACTTCGCTTTGTGGCAGAAGAGTTTCATCTGGGGAAGAAAGAATGGGTGGAGGGACCCAAGCAAGCAAGCAAGCAAGCACGCAGGGATGGAGGGAGAAGAGTGAGGGAGGGAGGGAAGAGAGGAAGAGAGGGAGGGAGGGAGAGAAGGGTGGTTGGAAAAACAATGGGACAAAGAAAGCTGTGAGAGCATACAAGAGAGGCAAGGGAAGGAACCTGAAGAAAGAAAGAGAGGAGGCGGGGGAGGAAGATGTAGATGAAGAGTGTAAAGAGTAAAGGTTAAAGAGCGGCCCCAAAGCACGCACGCACGTACGAACGCACGCATGCACGCACGTACCTGACGTGGCTACCGTACGTTGAGAGGCAAGGAAGAGGAAGGAAAGAAAGGAACGAAGATCACGAGAAGAAGGAAGAAATGTATATCCGACAATGTTAATGATGAAATAATGTTGACAACGAAAACACGAATTTCCAGCCATCTTGGTGAACGGAATATGCGTTGGAGACGAGAAGTCTTTACAGTGGCAACATCCTACGCAGAATTCCACATTTCAAACATAACATCCTATTCTCACACACACACGAGCTGACTTCTGTTGGACAAGGTCAAGACCAAGTGTCATGCCTTTTGTCACTTCATGATTGTGAACACGAACTCATGCGCAGCGTTTCAATGGATTAGACATAACATCGTTTGGTTCCCTCTTGCTAGAGAGAGAGAAGTGCGAGTAGTGCACTCGTATGAATATTACTGAACTCATGTATGTAGTGTGCATACTCATGTATGTAGTGAACTCATGCATGTATGTATGAACTTATGTATGTACTCATGTATGTAGTAAAAGCGGAAACGGACAAGAAAAGAAGAGGAAGAGTAGTGAAAGCTGAGAAAGAAGGAAGATAAGGACAAAATGACTTTAAGGCTGCAGCTAAAGAGCCCACGTGCTCTCAAGTAAGAGAGCCGTGCTCCCCGAGAAAAAGGGGACAGAGGAGGTACCAGGAGTGAGGGAGGAATGGTGGAGGAGAAAAGAAAAGGCGGCTGGAGTGGTGGTGGTTATGGGGGTTGGTGGTGGTGGTTATTGTGGTGGTGGTGGTTATGGATGTGGTGGTGGTTTGGTGGTGGTGGTGGTTATGGTGGTGGTGGTTATGGTTATGGTGGTGATGGTGGTGGTTATGGTTATGGTGGCGGTGGTGGTTGTGGTTATGGTGGTGGTGGTTATGGTTATGGTGGTACTTATGGTGGTGGTTATGGTTATGGTGGCGGTGGTGGTTGTGGTTATGGTGGTGGTGGTTATGGTTATGGTGGTACTTATGGTGGTGGTTATGGATGTGGTGGTGGTTTGGTGGTGGTGGTGGTGGTTATGATGGTGGTGGTTATGGTGGTGATGGTTATTGTGGTGGTGGGTATGGCTATGGTGGTGGTGGTTATGGTGGTGGTGGTTATGGTTATGGTGGTGGTACTTATGGTGGTGGTTATGGTGCTTGTGGAGGTGGTGGTTATGGTTATGGTGGTGGTACTTATGGTGGTGGTTATGGTGGTTATGGTTATGGTGATGATGGATTGTGGTGGTGGCGGTTATGGTGGTGGTGGAAGAGGAACGACAACACAAGTAGAAATAAATCAAATTAATCAGAATAAATACATAGAAATAAACGTACCCCCGGCCTGCCTCCGCGAGGTGAGGGAGGAAAGGAGATTCACGTGAAGTTGGACGGCAACGATGTCGAATAAGTAGAGAGCTCGTTTGGTGTCCCCGTAGTCCTCAGTTCGAGTCTTCCTCTCGGGCACTACTACCAATGCAACAGAATGTGTCTTGATTCAGCCTTGCAATCATGGGCCCTTTTCTTGGAGCAGCCGAAGAATGAACACGAAGTGTCTCGAGAAGTGAAGAATGAAGAGAAAGAAAATCGAGGGAAGGAACATTAAGAACCTGCAGGAAGGTCTAGCCGTCTGTAGTTACGAAGGCACTGTTGCAACCGTTCCTGTGAAGGGTGTTCACTTTCATCCTATATTACCCTACGCGTAATTAGTAATAGGGTCCCTGTCAGCGCCTAACACAGGCTATAGGATCAGGGTGGAGGTCATCTGAGCATAAGAGAATTCTGGGTGTACATAAGAACATAAGAACATAAGAATAAAGGAGACTGCAAAAGACCATAAGGCCTACACTAGGCCCACTAGTCAAGAGCCCAAGTCTGGAACCCGGGGACGTAAGAACACGGAACGCGTGAACAACCCGACCTCCACGACTCCTTGTGGAGGACAAAAGTCATCAACGGAAACACATTTTTGGTTTCGCGACGAACAAGAGTTCCGTGGCTTCCTCGTGACGTCATGCGCTAAGTGGAGCCGTTTTGGGCCCTCGGCGCGCAGCCGTTTTCTATATTTAGACCTTCCTTATGAGCAAGAGCCGGAGAAGGAGGCGGCGGCAGCAGCAGCGGTGGAAAATTAGGAGCCTGTTGCTTCCTCAAGTGCATACAGTTCCTTTCATCCCCAGGAGAGAGAGAGTGCCAGAGAGGCATACACACACACACACACACACACACGCATATAAAAAAATAAGAGGAGTTATTTTTAGAAAACTGTATGGTCCATGAGGGACCTAAAGATGGCTGCAGACAAATGAACAAATAAAAAAATGAGATTAAACAAATAAACGAGCGAGCCGTTTTCCACGAAATATGAATGAACAATTGGTAGCAACCCTGGCCTTGATTTGGTCAGACTACTTCAGGGATGAGGCGCAAGAGAGAGAGATTTTTTTTTTTTTTTTAAACTAGTCCTCTCTCCAAATATCGGAGAGTTCTATATATCTCCAATAGAAAGAAGTATATGTAGTAGTTATTTCGTTTCACAATCCGTCGTGCATTGGAATCGGGTGGCTTTGAGTGCGTGTCTGTGTGACGTGATCGGAAGCTTTGAGAATGGAATCAAAGAGTGCGTGGCACAAGAGATTAAAGGCTCTTGCATCTTCCTTTCTACTGAACTTGTCCACTCTGAGCACAATTTTCTCACCGATTCTATTCTTTTTTTTTTTTTTTTTAATTGTCTTGTGTTGCGTCTTTGGGAAAACGTACACCAGGAGACCTTTAGTTGCGATTTTATTCAGCCGAAGGAAACTTATAACGATTATATGGGTATATTTGAGGGGGGGAAATCCCATTTTGTGGAATCGTCTCTTTATACTGGCTAACCCCAGACGATTTGATTCGTCAGTGTGGTCAGTCTTGTAGCGAAGGAGTTTAACTCAGTTTAACTCATTTAACCCCCTCTCACCAATGAAGGGTCACTGACCTCCATCGCACTCTTCCTCGGGTCAGAAGAAGCAATGCAGTGAGGCACAGCTTGTCCACAGTAGGAAACCAGCAGCTGGAGTACCCCCACCTTTTCATGACACGTCATGACAAGGGTAGAGGAAAGGGAGGAGGCTTGAAAGGAAAGGGAACCAGGCGCATTAAAGGAAGTAGAAGGTGAAATGGCAAATGAACTTCAACATCTCTAAGTGTAGCGTGTTAAACGTAGGGCTACACAACCCCGAAAATAGATACAGCTTAGATAACACGCTTTTAGAGAAAACTGAGTGCGAGAGAGACTTGGGAGTTCTAGTGAGTCCGGACCTTAAAACCAGGAAACAGTGCATTAGCGCCAGGAATAAAGCTAACAGAACATTAGGTTTCATTGCTAGGACGGTAACGAATAGAAGTGCAGAGGTAATTATCAAACTCTATCTAGCGATAGTTAGACCCATCCTTGACTATGCGGTACAGTTTTGGTCTCCGTCCTACAGAATGGACATCAATTTACTAGAATCAGTACAGAGAAGAATGACCAAAATGATACATGGGCTCAGATATTTACCTTACGAAGAGAGGCTTAGGCAACTTACACTCTGGAAAGACGCAGAGTGCGGGATGATCTAATAGAGGTGTTCAAGTGAATTAATGGCTTCAACAAGGGTGATGCAAACAAGGTCATCATATTAAAACAACAGGGCAGGGCTCGCAGTAATGGATTTAAACTGGACAATTTTAGATTAATGAAGGAAATAGGCAAGATTTGGTTTACTAATAGGGTGGTCGACGAATGGAATAAACTTAGTAACCATGTAGTAAGCGCTGAAACTATCGGTTGTTTTAAAAAACGATCAGACAACTTTATGGATGGGGATGACAGGTGATGATGAATACGGAGCTGGCTAGTGTAGGCCTTAAGGTCTCTTGCAGTCTCCTTCATTCTTGTGTTCTTATGCTCTTATGTAGTCAGGGAGAAGAAGAGAAAGGCATGAAGAACCGAAGTGAGCTTTGCCACCTCGACCGAGAGTGCATATACATACCTGCTCCTTCCGATCCCCCTCCCCAACAATCTTTACACAGGGTTCTCCTTCACTTTCCTCACCAGCTCCTCTCCATCATTAAACAACAGCATGAAACTTTTGAGGATGTTGGAGCACGGAGGTGGTAAGCACACGGGACATACTGTAGCAGATTTGAACAAGATTGTCGTCTGCAAACTCACCTCACGCAGTGAGATGTGAGAAGCCCATGGTAAAGCAAAGACATGTCAGTTGCTGCAAGCCGCTGTTTTTTTGTTTTTTTCGTAAACCTTTATATCGGGAAGGTAATTTTAAGTACAAAAGCACAAATAGTAACACTTACAGAAACAAGATAAATGAAATTATTTCTAATGATAGTAACAATAGTAATCATATTGTTGATACTACTGCAGTAATATTTTTTATATTGTAATATCATTATTATTACAATAATATTAACCATATCATCACTGTAATATTGTACTATTTTAGTAGATTATTACCATAATAGTGATATTATTACTGTAGTAATACAGTTACTATAAGTAATATAAATGGTACTTAACATTTGTCTACATTTGTTACACTATTTTCAACAATTGTAAGAAAAGCCAAACAATGGAATTGCTATTTTTTATATAATATTGATTTATGTTTTTATTGTTCTTATTATCGTTTATCTAGTTATCTATTTTATCAATCATTCATCTATTTATTCAGCTCGGGTGAAAGATTCCAACTACTGCGTAAGCAATCAATGTGACCTCCACTTAACATCAACTCCCCCACATCAATCTCCACGCTCCCCAACCACCCACCCACACGCACCCTCCTCGCCCCCCTTCCCCCACCCCGTCTGAGTCATAACTTTACTTAAACTCGCGTAGGCTATCAATGGAAAGTGAGCACCCACCTCTGTGGGTGACATGTTGAATTTACCCGCTGTTCCACTTGGAGGCCTGCGTTTGGGTTTACGTGTGTGTGTGGGCGGGGGGGGGGGGGGGGTGGGGGTGGGGGTTAATTTAATCAACATCTCTCCTTGACTTCCCCTCCACTCTCCCTCCCACTACCACTCCACTTTTCCTGGTCACCTCTTCTGCTCTGTCTCTCTCTCTCTCTCTCTTATATATATATATATATATATATAATATATATATATATATATATATATATATATATATATCTGTATATATATATATATATATATATATATTATATGTTATATATTATATATATATATATAACCCATA
>NC_134780.1:79151108-79156108 GCF_046742065.1 Oratosquilla oratoria
AAGCCTCAGTAACGGTCGAAAAGGACTCAGTAATGGTCTAAAAAGACTCAGTAACGATCGGAAAAAGACTCAGTAACGGTCGAAAAAGACTCAGTAACGTTAAAAAATTACTGTAACGGTCGAAAAATACTCTATAACGGTCGAAAACACTCTGTAACGGTCGAAAAAGACTCAGCAACACATGTGGCAACATTGCCCGCCAACTTAGAATGAACAGCTTCTGAACTCGTCGTCCACGGGAGGAACATGGGCTGTAACACGAGCAAAGAGGGGGATCCGAACTCGTTCATGGAACAGGAAGAACGCGACCTCACGAACACTACGCACGACGACAACAAACAAGTCAGGAAAGGAAGACTTGGAAGGAGAAAGAGACATGGCAAAGACATGAGACATGGCAAAGACATGGCAAAGGTGGAACTGGAAGACGAAGAGGTACAGGAGGGGAAGACAGAAAAAGGGGCGAAGGAGGAGGAGGAGGAGGAGGAGGAGGAGGAGGAGGAGGAGGAGGAGGAGGAGGAGGAGGAGGAGGAGGAGGAGGAGGAGGAGGAGGAGGAGGAGGAGGCAGGGGGAGGGGGGAGCAGGGATTATGGTTTAGCTGGGAGACGATTTACGAAGAAAGGGTAAAGTTCGAGAGGGGACCTCGGCTGAGAAGAGAGACTATGTGTGTCAGTGTATGTGTGTGTGTATGCGTGTGTGTGTGTGTGTGTGTGTGTGTGTGTGTGTGTGTGTGTGTGTGTGTGTGTGTGTGTGTGTGTGTGTGTGTGTGTGTGTGTGTGTGTGTGTGTGTGTGTGTGTGTGTGTGTGTGTGTGTGTGTGTGTGTGTGTGTGTGTGTGTGTGTATGTGTATGTGTGAGAGAGATAGTGATAAAAATCTCATGTTTATGAGTGTTTATGAGTTTATACGTGTAAGCTTGTTTATGTACGATTTTCACGCGTAAGCCTGTGTATGTATGAGTGTCTGTGTGTGAGTCTACATAAGGGTACACACACTCGTATACACGCGCGCATGTGTACACGCACTAACCCAGCATCATACTATGACGCCATCCCAACACAAAGGAAAAATAGGAAGATGGCACGGCTTGGCACGGCTTGGCACGGCTTGGCACGGCTTGGCACTGGATCTTGGCACAGTGAGCTGGCACAGCAGGATTTGTTTCTCTGGTTTCCATGGCAGTGTGCCAGGGAGCGGATGAGGGCGACGCTCTGCGAAGGTGGGAGGGAGTGAGAGGAGGGACGAAGTGTAGATGCGTGTGGATGAGGGAGGAAGGAGGGGGATTGAGTGCGGATGACAGAGGAAATAAAAGAATTTCATCGTGGATGTGTTTGGATGCGTCTGGATGAGTTAAAAAAAAGGGAGAGGGTTGAGTTTGGATGACAAAAGTAAATAAAAAGGACTTCAGTGTGGATGTATGTGGATGAGGGAAGATGTGGCAGGGACTGGGTGCGGATGAACGTGGATGAAGGGGGAGCTCGGGACTAAATGTGGATGATTATGAATGAGGAAGGAAGTGCGGATGTAAGGAAAGACGGAGGAAGTGGATAGTCACCAGATGAAACAGTGGATGAGTGTGTGTGTGTGTGTGTGTGTGTGTGTGTGTGTGTGTGTGTGTGTGTGTGTGTGTGTGTGTGTGTGTGTGTGTGTGTGTGTGTGTGTGTGTGTGTGTGTGTGTGTGTGTGTGTGTGCGTGTGTGTGTGCGTGTGTGCGTGTGTGTGCGTATGTGTGTGCGTGCGTGTGTGTGTGTGTGTGTGTGTGTGTGTGTGTGTGTATGTGTGTGTGTGTGTGTGTGTGTGTGTGTGTGTGTGTGTGTGTGTGTGTGTGTGTGTGTGTGTGTGTGTGTGTGTGTGTGTGTGTGTGTGTGTGTGTGTATGTGGAGAGAGGAAGAGATAGAATGACAGAGAGAGAGAGAGCGAGTGGGGAGGGAGGAAGAGAAAGAGAAAGAGAGAGAGAGAGAGAGAGAGAGAGAGAGAAGAGGACTTCTCCATCTGATACATATTTTCCTGTCATAAAAATCATAACATCATTGACCCCTGCTAAGCACCGACGACGTGCATAATACCCAATTAACAACAACAACGCTGTGAAAGGCCATCGGTAATGGCACTTAATAACAACATTCACAGACGAGCCAGAAGAGAAGAAGAGCTACAACGACAAGCGTCCGCCATTTCTCATTGAGACAATAATCGACATTGTTGCTGAACGCGTCCATTGTACTGACACCTGTGTTCTCATCATAAGTTCATATACTACAACACTCACCCTTCAACTTCCTACCTGATTCTCCACACCCACCCCATACCCTTCCCCCGTATGGAGATATTGACTGGATAACTCTTATACTGTCTTAGTAAATCACCCTACGGACCGCAGTCACGCAGCGTATTGCCTTAAACCTTAATCAGACAACACATCCCGGAAAAGTTTTTCGCTCGGTCACACGTGACTCCAAGAATATTTCGTGACGTCATGCGGAGTGCCAACGTCACTTGTGACACCAACGACGTCACGCGAAGTGCCAACTACATCCTCGGCCGCTACCTCCGCTTCTTCTTCTGCCTCCACGTCGGTCGAGTGTATAAACATGCTTGCTAGACAGGGAATTGTGCATCTCTTCAAAACACATTGATTTCACAAAAACCTCTCTGGAAAAAGACTTTGCCTCCACCGTTACAGCGATGGGATTTTTACTCGCTACACAGAATATGACAAAAGACCACAAGCAGCCGATCTCAGAGATAATGCCTCCATCATTTACCGGATGAATTATTGCCGTAGACTACAAATAGCAAATGCTGTTTTAATAGAAAAATTCAAACCACCATTACAAAATAATGATAATGATAATGATAATGATAATAATTGCAACAACAATAATGGTAATCAAAAGCGTATAATAAATAAACAAATAAATGTAAAAATTATCTTGCCACTCCGTGCCAGTGCCTAGGTAGTAACGGAAGACCCATCCTGTCGTGACGAACTGGTCTCCCCGTATGAACGAGCAGACGACTTCATTCATCCCCTTTGACATCCTTTCTACAGCAAAGGAGTTAAGGATTTGTGCACTGACGACGTTGTTCCGCCCGAGCGCAGAACGAAGGAGACTGCAAGAGACCATAAGGCCTACACTAGGCAGTTCCATGTTCATTACGACCTATCGTCCCCATCCATATAGCTGTCTAACCGTTTCTTAAAATAACTGATAGTTTCAGTGCTCACTACATTACTACGTCTATTCCATTCGTTGACCACCCTACTAATAAATCAATTCTTGCCTATTTCCCTCTTAGATCTAAATTTGTCCAATTTAAATCCATTACTGAGAGTCCTGCCCTGTTGTCTTAATATGATGACCTTGTTTGCGTCATCCTTTGATCCACTTGAACACCTCTATTAGATCACCCCGCACTCTGCGTCTTTCCAGAGAGTATAAGTTAAGGTGCCTAAGCCTCTCTTCGTAAGGTAAATTTCTGAGCCCATGTATCATTTTGATCATTCTTCTCTGTATTTATTCTAGTGAATTATGTCTATCCTATAAGACGGAGACAAAAACTGTACCGCATAGTCAAAGATGGATCTAACTAACGCTAGAGTTTGATAATTAGCTCTGCGCTTCTATTCGTAACCGTCCCAGCAATGAAACCTAATGTTCTGTTAGTTTATTCCTGGCGCTAATGCACAATTTCCTGGATTTAAGGTCAGGACTTACTAGAACTCTCAAGTCTTGCACTCAGTTTTCTAAATTGAGGAGGAGGGGAAGAGACAGGAGGAGGAGGAGGAGGAGGAGGAGGTGGTGGTACGGGGATCTGGGTGCAATACGTCACAAAAGGAGTTGGTGGGTGGCGAAGGAAAGAGGAGGAGGAGGAGGAGGAAGAGGAGGAGGAGGAGGGGAAGTGGGAAGAAGGAAGGAGTGGGATGGGTTGTGGGGTTTTAGGTGCAAGACGTCATAGAAAGGAACAAGGAAATGGATGACGAAGGCAAAGGAAGAGGAGGAGGAGGAGGAGGAGGAGGAGGAGGGGAAGAAGAAGGGAGGAGTGGGATGGGGTGTGGGATTTTAGGTGCAAGACGTCATAGAAAGGAACAGGGAAATGGATGACGAAGGCAAAGGAAGAGGAGGAGGAGGAGGAGGAAGAGGAGGAGGAGGGAAAGAGACAAAGACTGGCTAAATGAAATGCGATTTATCAGTTCAATTACTGACTGTCAGGTCGCTTGTTACGCTGACAGTATAAATGTCGTTCTAAAATCGGAGTAAGCTTTGAGCAGTCGATTCTCTTCGGTTGGAAGGGGAACCCAAGTCGGCGTAAACTCTCACTCTCTCTCTCTCTCTCTCTCTCTCTCTCTCTCTCTCTCTCTCTCTCTCTCTCTCTCTCTCTCTCTCTCTCTCTCTCTCTCTCTCTCTCTCTCTCTCTCTCTCTCTCTCTCTCTCTCTCTCTCTCTCTCTCTCTCTCTCTCTCTCTCTTTAATCTGGTGACGTTAGCCTTCACTAGTAGTACTGAATAGCTTGTAATTCTTGAACAGGACGAAAATGATCAAATTTTCTTCGTTTCTTTCGGTGTCATTGTCGTATTTCGTCAAAATTCTTTCTCCCGTGTCCTCTACCTACCAACCGTACCCCTGCCAGACTGCAGCACTACTATCCATACACGACAGCGGCGATAGAAGCGCTAGTAAACTACTGTCCTTAACAAAAACACATATACCAGTAGGTAGGATCGACTACATAAGTATGTGTATTGCACGTGTAAAGGGGGCTTTACACGGTCGAACGGATCGTCGAACGCAGTTCGACAGACACGTGTTTAAAGTGATGTGTGAACGTGTGAACGGGGTAGCTGGTTGTCGAACACGTTGGTTAAACCCCCAAATACTCCGTTCACACGTTCACACATCCCTTTAAACACGTGTCTGTCGAACTGCGTTCGACGAACCGTGTAAACACCCTCTAAGAGATCATGTGGAGAATCGGGAGGAAAGAGAAGGGGAGGAGGAAAGT
>NC_134780.1:79163608-79166108 GCF_046742065.1 Oratosquilla oratoria
CAAAGATGAGGAACAGAAAGAACTCTTCTCTCCACTAGGCCAATGTGAAAGTTGGCAAAAAGGACCCCAATTGGGGACCCCATTGCCACACCGTCCACCCGCCTATACATTTTTCCATCTGGTCCACGGAAAGGGGGATTCTTTGGTGCAGGCTTCAAGTAGAAGACGCAGCAATATTTTCCGGGATGTCCAGGTGTTGATAGTGTGAACGGTAGACCTCGTCCAAGATGAAATCTATTGTCTCATCAACGGGGACGTTAGTAAAAAGGCTTTCGGCATCAAGAGATGCAAATAGGCCCGTGGGTGCTGTGGAGTAAATATTGTACTTGAAAAAGCTCAAAGATGAGCGAAACGTCGTACGGTAGCATTTTATTCCGCATGTGAATGTGTGTGCGCGCGTGTGCGTGTATGCATGTTTACCTAATTGTAGCATACAGTAATCGAAACACTCATGGGGTCCTGCCTCTGCACCTCCATCCTTCAAACTCTGCCTTGAATTAATTGACGTTGTCGACCTATCCTTTTTGTTATCATTATTCGGCACATTTACACATCTTTACGGGAAAATATGCCTTGCTATGTCTCTTAAGCCCCTTTCACAGAAAAAAAAATTCTAAACTTAGTCCGGTCAGAGGGAAGTGTCACAAGATGGGCCGGGGAGGGGGTGCATCAGAGGGTCTTTTAGCTGACATGAAGATGCCTGGGTATTTTTCTTCATTATGTGTTTGAATTTCGACAGTTGGGGATTATCTACGAAAAAAAGAAGCGCTAGTGATGGGTGGGGGCGTGGGGAGAGAGGAGAGGGGAGGATGACGGATAGCGAATACAAGGAGCAATGTTCTGGGTAGAAAGATAATGTCATAGAATGGCGAGGAGAACAGATGAGGGATAGGGTCGTGTGGCGAGAAGAGTCCTCATACTCTCCCTGTTGCATCGCTTTATGGGGCTGTTGGCTGGGAGTATTGGTGAGGAGTCGTGTTGGAGTGGCGGGCCGTACAGGTACTTTCAGGGTGGGTCACCATGGGTGTGACTTGAATTCGGGCTTCTTGGAGGCAGAGAATTTCGACTTCAAAGAGGGAATACTTCTCAGAATGGATAGGGTGTAGCATGGTTCTTTATAACGTTTCCAGGCTTGGTTGTGTCAAGGCATCAGAAATCATGTGCGAAGCCCAAGCAGTACATGCATATCCCAGTAGGGCAATGACATCTACCGTGTAGCCAAAGCGTTGAGAAAACTGCGACCTGGGTGAGGGTGATATTTCATTTTGAATCTCAATTACCCCCACGTGGTGCCGGTAACTGTGCTGAATTCGTTTCCGTTGATCGTTTGGTGACTCATTGTTGCATTATCACCCTTCAGCTTAATCATCTGAACAAAGAAACAATTACGATTCTCCCTTTGGGCAAAAATCCTCCTTCGATAACGTCATCCACTGCCATTGGTGCACTAGGCGCCAGGTTGTGTTCTGTTCATTTTGGCGACAAAGACAAGGTCCAGACTATGGACAAGGTCCAGACCATGGACAAGGTCCCCCCCACCCCCTCCGCGACTCCCATCCAGATGAACAAAATCGCCTGCCGTTATGCAAAACAAAAAGCAGCGACATCGTACTGAAGTTGTCAAAGAATTTTACAATTACTCTATGAGTGAAGGCTCGGGGTCGACGAAGGAGAAGCTGGGGGGGTAAACCATCTTTGGCTGTCGGGTCCTGCTGTAGAGGATCTGTCTTGAGACCCAAACAATGTGGTGGAGATCAGCGTGATCCCTTCATGCCAAAATAGATGGGAGGGATGGGCTCTTTTCATAGTGTGTATGTACTTTGACCCAACCATCCCCTCGTAAAAAATAGATCATGAGGTCATTGGTACAACATACATACTCTGCATTGACCAGTAACCCATTGTTGTTCAACCTCTGCTTCAATAAAATGAATACAAATACTTCCTTATGTCCTCGCATTGTTCATGTCATTGAGCTGTTCTTACTTCCTACCAGCCAACTAATTTCCTTAAGCAATCAAATCGTTCCCCTTAACCAGTCTGTCTTACCCATGTGTGTTCCTCTACCCATTTTAACTCTTTTCAAGAGACCACAATTACCATGTTTCTTTGTAACTCAACACTTTGTCAACTGACCACTATGTTCCACTCTTATCCGATCACTTTCTAACATCATTTCCGTTTTTCAGCGGAAAAACCCTCCAAAGGCCCGGAGCAGTGCCCCATAGAGAACACGACGTCCGCCAGCGCCCCGAGCGCTCTCCTCCCCTCCTCCTCCGCTACGAACTTCGCCACTATCCTGCTGACACTCATCGTGACCCTCCTCTACTCGCCCATGACCAGACCCTGAGTTCCCTTCCCCTGGGGGGACACCCGACCCGAGCGGAAGACGACGGCTTCTAGTGACGGGAGGGCGTCGGTGGTGGCGGTGAGGGTGGCGGTGGCGGCGGCGGCGGCGGCGGCGACGCCCACGGCGGCGGTGGTGGCAGTCATCTTGGTC
>NC_134780.1:79168608-79171108 GCF_046742065.1 Oratosquilla oratoria
GAAGGACAATGACAATGATTAAATTGGATATGAACGGTAACGAAAAGGAAAATCAAAGTTCGGAAATCCACGAGCCTTTTTAAGAAGAAAAAAAAAACAAGTTGACCATTACAATGTTGCTGGGCTTCAAATTATATTATTAGCATTACTCGTACTATCATTGTTGTTATTATTACTAGTATCATTATTGTTATTATTATCATTGGTGAGATTCTATTACTGAGGAGACTTGCCTCTATATATGATATAATCAGGTGAACTTTTGAAATATACATTAAAAGGTTTTACAGTGCCATTTAGTGTTGTACCTTGTGCGATGGCATTGATGATTATTTTTTCTGCTCACATTTCTCCGTCGTTACTTTTGCCAGTTGAGTCACGTCATATGCTATTGCTCACATCTATAACAACGTTTCCGACACGTACAACAAACTAAACATCAGTATTAGGGTCAAAAGTGTCATAAACATCACCACTACATCTTGAACAAGTATTCTGATGCAACATATCACAATATTACCCCCCAACATATAACTTTTAATACTATCTGATTCTATTACGGGTTGTTATAATCCTTAATGCTATACAACTACTTACTGCGAGAACTGGCCGAGAAACAATTATAATCCTGTTTCCGCACCTTAATTCTAGACTTTTTTTTTATCTATTTCCGCTGCCACCTCCGTTTTCGTCACAAATTTCTTGTGTGCCACTACTAGAACTTCTTTTTTACCTCTACGACTTGTACAACGACTGCTATACCCCACTACTGTAATTCTACAACTATTTAGACTGCCATTGCTATTACTAGTATTACTATTACTAATGCAGTTCGTATTTTATTGTTAGTACTGCCCTTACTGTATTACTACCACCACCACATCTATCACAACCACCACCATAAGTGCCACTGTTATTAGGCCTACTACTGTTGCTAAACCTGTTCTTAATGTTATTAAAAGTATAAAATCTCGTACTCTTACTCTGATGTGAAAGAAAAATATAAACACTTGCCTCTCTCCTATATCACTTCAACTTGTACAATGACACGTTTCCATAACAACAACCATCATACATGACACTTACCCAGATTTTCTAATTCTTTACTACAACTGCAAAGACCTTTTTGTTTTCAGTGCTAGCAGTGTCGTCACTATTGTTACCCATGTTCTTCTCGCCAGCAGTAATGTTACTATTCTCCCACTCTACCAAATACCCTCAACTAGTGGCCTCAGTAACCAACGCATTACACTAATCACTGCGCCATGCCTTAACTTCTGCTTGCGTTGCACTGCTCTCGGAATTGACTAGAAAGAACCCTCCTTCTCCAAATATCTACTGTAATACCCCCTTGACAATCTCAATCCTGTCTAGGTATTCTCATTTTTATTTTCTCTTGCTGTCAGATCCAGTAGAGTCCATCACAGTTTTGGAGTTAACTTCCTTACTCCCATGGGGCCACCACAGAGATGAAGGAAATAGATTGGAAGTAGTCGAAATAAGAAGGAACAATTCCACTCAGCACAAAACGGGTTAACAGAGACTGAGCAGAACCCTTCCACATGGAAATGAATGAAATACCTTGATGGCAGCTAGAATAAAAACTTAAATGTCGTCAGGAATGAAAGGGAGTTAATGCCCCCCCCCACATCCAACTCCACCCAACTCAAATCGACCTCCCATTCCAAAAGCAAGCAGTATTTTATTCAACCAATGCCCAGACCTCCCAAGGAGAAGATGGCATACAAGTCTCCAATTCACCAGACCACAGAATGGGGCAGCCTCCTGTCCGTTCAACTTGTCTGCTGTTGCTGTGGCACCCTGAAGGAAGCTAAAAAAGACTTCAATAACCTATCTACACACACACACTGACACACACACACACACACTTACACGCATACACACACACACACACACGCACGTCCTGCATGTCACAATAATTGCTGCCATGACGCTCAGGATAGAGTCGTTCTAAGTACATATTTTTGAGAGCTCCTCGCTCTTCAGCACCCAAAACAATTCCAAAATCTCCCTAGCAACTCCAGCTACATAAGTAAAAGTCACCCTATAGCAGTTGCAGTTACAGACTACACTCTACCAAGACCTGCCTCCTGACATGCCTCCCTCCCCTCCGCCCTCCCAACCCCAACTCAAACCCCTCCCTTTATAGTCAGAGCAGAATGGCTAATCACAGAGAGCGATGGGCTATCACCTCGACAGAAAAAGAGAGAGCTGGCTGGGTAATCTTGCACTATTCAGTGCTCTCCAAGACCAGCGTATTGGTGAACTCCCCCCAACCCCCAGACTGGGGACAAGAATGATCTACTCGCGTATCTCCCTGCTTTGGCAACTCTCCAAGTTCACACCTTAGTCCAGTAGCTTCTCCGTCTAGCCACGCTGTTGTCAGTGACGTGCTGTGACGTGACGTGAGTAATGCACGTGTACAAAGGTCAAGCCTACATGCTGGTGATGAACTGAGTGATTTCATGAGCCAGCCACG
>NC_134780.1:79176108-79181108 GCF_046742065.1 Oratosquilla oratoria
TAGCTATATATATATATATTTCACGTGTGTGTGTGTGTGTGTGTGTGTGTGTGTGTGTGTGTGTGTGTGTGTGTGTGTGTGTGTGTGTGTGTGTGTGTGTGTGTGTGTGTGTGTATGTCTGTGCGTACATATACACACACATACACACATGTACATACGAATGGAAGATTATTTCCTCCACCTACACTTTTTGTCATAAAATTCATTGTGTGAATGTGTGTATGCGTGCATATGAATGCATACAACATGTATATATATATATATATATATATATGTATATATGTATATATATATATATATATATATGAATGTATATATATATATATATATATATATGTATATATGTATATATATATATATGCATGTATTCAAGCACTTATTTACATGTATATGTAATCATGAATCAAATTGTGTTTATGTATAGAAGAATAAACATATATCTATGTACATGTATATTTATGCATATATGCTTTTACATTTAACTATTGTGTACACACA
The DNA here is from genome assembly GCF_046742065.1 of Oratosquilla oratoria. NCBI lineage: Eukaryota > Metazoa > Arthropoda > Malacostraca > Stomatopoda > Squillidae > Oratosquilla > Oratosquilla oratoria. Next base: position 79,176,607 of record NC_134780.1, read on the forward strand.
CACACACTCACACACACATACACACACACATACACACACATACACAAACACATACACACACACACACAGACACACGCACACATATATACTATATTTCACGTACCTATGTGTATATGTACACAACTACCTTCATATCTATACATATACATGCATTCCCATACATACATGCTGATATCCTTCTGCTTCCACACACATTTACACATGCATATACATATATATAGAAGTATACATATACTGTAAATCATATGGATATATCAGCATCTTGTTTAACTTTACGACTGGTATTTCAATGTACAGAATGGACATTAATATTCTTGCCTATCCAGTATGAAACATGATAGGTCTAATAAAAGAACTTTATTGTTGCTTCAATTTTCTGGAAGCGATGGCTTGCATGTGTGTGTACATACTACGAGGAGTCTGCCATTCTGTCCCGAAGGGTCAGAGGAGGCCAGCAATTACTCATTTTAAATCACTAATTGTTTAAGTTGTACTAATCTAGGCGAATTTATTTCTTTATCAAGTGCTAGACAATAAGAGGTTTCCTGCTACCCCATTATTATTATTATTATTATTATTATTGTCGCCGCGTTATTGGTGCTTGCAATTCCTTCATTAACCAATCAGGATGAGAGTTGGTATAGCAATGAACCAACCACTGCCGCAGTTTGATCCTCTGACGCAACAAACGAATGGCCAATAGGAACTCAATTTGGGGACATGACGTCAAAGAGTGAGAATAAGTAAATAAAATAAAAAATAATAAATAAAAAAAGAAAAAAACTGTGATGTAACCACATTGTTACCAAAGTGTGTGATGGTGACCCACGTTATATATATATATGAATATATATATAATATGATAAGTGGACATGCGAAAAGTGGTCTATATGATAAATCAGTGTGTCCTTGTAACTAGGAGCACACGCATATCCCTAATTAATTAGGCTAGTGTTGGAGATTGAGACAGAAAAAGCACTGGAGCAACGTCCTCCCTCTCACAGTGAAGAAGCCAAGGACATCTCATCGCTACAGAGTTATATATATATATATATATATATATATATATATACAGTATATATATACATATATATATATATACAGTATATATACATACATATATATATATATATATACATGTATGTATGTATGTATGTATGTATGTATAAAAATACTATAAAATAATAAAACTAAAAATAATGAAAAACGATTCATATATACGTATATATATACATATACATATATATGTATATATATAATATATATACTGTATATGCATATGTATATATACATATATACATATATATATATAACTTATATATACGGTATATATATATATATATATATATATACATATATATACATATATAAACATGTATATATAAATATATATATGTAAATATATATGTGTATATATACATACACACACACATATATATATATATATATATATATATATATATATATATATATACATATATATAAAGGAAAAATATGTTGACAAGAAACACATATGGTCTTTAACCTTTCTAATAAACACTATGGTGTCAAAAGATGGTGATCAAGAAGAGCAATTTAGTGGGTGTGAGAGGTGTGCAGAAAAAAAATACGTGTATTCCGTTGCATATATTATATATGATATATAATATAATAACAATATACCCATAAACAAAACCAAAGGCCCCCTTCTCAAACTGTCTATAAATCGGAGAACTTTAGAATTTACGTGCATACATATATAAATACAATATATATTTTGTTTACAATGATGATGAAAGATAAAAACAATTAAAAACACATTTCATTGCAACTTATACGCAGAGCGTGTCAGATTCGAGTTCTTTTTTTTTTCTCCTGAGGTGTGTCTGTCGTGTGAGATGAAGGTTCCTGTAGCTATTTGTTAAGTCCAGGTACGCGTGTGGACAAGAATCACAAAACACGATTATAGCCGCGTTGGGATCAAAGCCAGGTCGGTCAGATACAAACATTCCGAAGTGAAAAGTGTGAAGAAAAAGAAGAGGAAGACAGAAACAAAGGGAAGGAAATGAAAAACGAGGAACGAAGGATGTACAAGACGAAACACGCAAATGTACCTTTTCCCAGATAAAGGTAATAGTGGCACGAGTACCAAAAGTGTTACTCGAAGAATCACTACCCACTATTGGTGTACTGGGTGTGTGAAGGAAGGAAAGGAGAATGAATGAACCTAAAAAACAATCAACTCCAGAAACAGAAGTGTAGAAGGCATGCCTGAAAGGGAACTTGTCATTTAACCCAAGGGGAGCAGTGGCGTTACCAAGTTCTTCATAGTGGGAGAACTTCGACTTCGACTATACTTCGAGGACGTCACTAGGGAAAGACATGAAAGGTGGCCAAAGAGCAAAACGTCAGCTAGAGGTCAGATCCAGCACAGTCTTCATGGTCTTGCCACGTCATGGACCAGAAAGGGAGCCACTTTGAAGTCTTCAACCAAAGCTTCCTGAGGTCACAGTGGCCTTTGACTGTTGATTCCCAGGGCTGGAATGGCGGGTATGTGCAGGAATTCTGGTCACGTTGGACTGGAAACTGTGGAGGGTGTGCAGGATTCCAGAGAAGAACATATCAAGAAGGAACTTGGGATGTGTAGATGGGGCAAGACTCCGAAGGACAGCAAAGTTGCAAGAGGCTGACACTTCGTGACCAGAGGACTTCCTTGTAAGTTTGGAGCTCATCAGGGGGTGAGAACGATGGGGGCAATATGTGGGAAGGCTCTGAGATCTTCAGGACCTAATCAAGAGCCAAGACAGAACCTCTCCAACCTTGAAACTCCAGTGCAGGAGAGGACCTGAAGGTAGAAAGAGGAGGTATTCAGCCTCCCCACCCTCCACCCCACCCCTCGAGAGACCCTCTGGACACCTTCCAGATCGTCTGAAACAAAGACGATGAAGCTGAAGCCATCCACGGTGGTCCAAGTCATGAAATCACAATGAAATATGGCTCCTCGCGCCCTTTGTCATGCTTAATTTCTTGTGCAATATTAAACTTGTTCTCTAGGTATTAATTTGTATTTCGACTCTAGAACACTTCTTAAAATGTACACATAACTCGTGTCTCATCTTTTCTTGATAGATTTTTATGTAATCGTTTTTGCCCAAACAAGCTCTTTATCTCTCATCGGTCAACTCGTGCTCATTTATGAATATTCTTGTTCTGAATATCATCATTCATTTTTTGTAGGATTACAGATTTGTTCATTACAGCCTACAAGACTCTCATCTATTCCCCGGGAAAAGATCTTTTTGCTACAGGTATTGTCATTTCCTTTCATGTCTTGCCTGTTAATCAATATATTATAGCATTTTCACCCATGCCCTCTTAGTATCTCTTTGCTCCCGGGTGAGTTGATAAATTCTAGAGTTCACTCCAAATGTATTGGAAAAAGAATAAATCATTGTGGCAAGGCAGAAGTGGGGTCAGGTACTTAGCAAGCAAGCAAGCAAGGAAGGAAGGAAGCAAAGCAGGAAAGCACCCCCAGAACAGTGTAACTTGGTTGGCAGCGTCGTTTGTCATGACGCAGCGTCCAATAAAAAGACAGTCTTCAGTGACATGACGTCACAGATGCTAGGTGAAGAAAAATAGACTAAAGTTGCAATGCCAGGTCGCAGTCTGTCATTCAGAAACGACAACTTTGCTTACATCAAATTAGATGGTATTGTTGCCAAATATGCCGCATTTCATAGATAGATAGTCTGTCAGTTGGTCAGTCTCGTTAAGCTTCAGTGAAACAACTATAAGAGTTTTCTTTCTTCAGCATAATAGTAATCTCAGGAACAGACCAGTATTGCCATCCCATCCAGGACCACCTTTATGTCCTGCAGCTTTCACCATCCATGTGAAGCTTTGCCCTGATTGGTGGAAACGGTGGCGTACATGATTATGTCGGTGACTGTTCCTGGCTTGCTATTGGCGGAAGGAGCACCTCTCTCTCTATAGTTATGACGTGATTTCTTCAAGAAAAAAAAAAAAGTCATGCATTTTGTATGTCTCCCTCTCCATGTGGAGATAAAGATCTTTATATGATCGTGTGAGACAAATGCAAGATTACTTTGTGAATTATCATTATTATTGTTTTAGCTTTCAGTGTGTGTCCTTACTGACTATTGATGATAATTGTAATAGTAATGTAATAATAATAATAGTAATACCATGTTTTGATGCCTTCGAGAAATTTTATACCCGTTTTACATGCTCTTCAGATCACAAACTTTCTTAATGCTCATCACATGAAATTCCAGACCCTTCTGGAATCTTCAGATGATGTTTTGATGTTTTAGCCAAATTGCTTCATTTGACGTATAAGTGATCCCATGCATTGTGTTGAAAAGGTATAATCAAACGCATGTTTCCCAGCAGCGGCGGGTGTCTGTAGGTTGATGGGCAGTTGCCTCAACTAGCGTAACCTACACCGCAGCTATGAGGTCTCATGACTTTATTTGATGTTTATTCTTTTGTTAATACTCTCA
>NC_134780.1:79183608-79306108 GCF_046742065.1 Oratosquilla oratoria
CCCACCGCAGCCGCTGGCCGCCGCTGTATGTGTGTATGTGGGTATGTGTGTGTGTGTGTGTGTGTGTGTGTGTGTGTGTGTGTGTGTGTGTGTGTGTGTGTGTGTGTGTGTGTGTGTGTGTGTGTGTGTGTGTGTGTGTGTGTGTGTGTGTGTGTGTGTGTGTGTGTGTGTGTGTGTGTGTGTGTGTGTGTGTGTGTGTGTGTGTGTGTGTGTGTGTGTGTGTGATTCACCTTGGTTCACCTTTCACCTTGGTCTTTGGATCACGTGTTGGACTCGTGATCGACAGCTATCTACCTTCCGGAACAGAGCACAGAGCTCGTATGACCGATCCGTGTGTGTGTGTGTGTGTGTGTGTGTGTGTGTGTGTGTGTGTGTGTGTGTGTGTGTGTGTGTGTGTGTGTGTGTGTGTGTGTGTGTGTGTGTGATTCACTATGGTCTTGGATCTCGTGTTGGACTCGTGATCGACAGCTATTTCCCTCCCGGAAGAGACCTCAGAGCTCATATGTGACCGGGCAATGGGTAATGCTGTGACCTTACACGCACACACACCCAACTCCTCGCCCTTTAGAGTTGGAGTAACGACTCGCAGCGCAGCAATACTGAAATTATTTCAGCCCTGGTCGGGATTCGAACCCGGACCGCCGCATGTGTGTGTGTGTGTGTGTGTGTGTGTATATGTGTGTGTGTGTGTGTGTGTGTGTGTGTGTGTGTGTGTGTGTGTGTGTGTGTGTGTGTGTGTGTGTGTGTGTGTGTGTGTGTGTGTGTGTGTGTGTGTGTGTGTGTGTGTGTGTGTGTGTGTGTGTGTGTGTATTTACCTAATTGCAGTATACAGGAAAGGAGTAACGCTCGTTGGGTATCGTCTCTTATTCTCTAATAATTTACCCTTCCTAGCCTCAAATTCATGTATGGTTCCAACTTAATCTATGTCCTTGAGTTCCAATTATCATATTTGGGTTTTAACTCGTGTATTGTTTGAACTTGGGCTATATCACTTCCTAAGCTATTCCAGGTATTTATGCATCTATTTGGTAAAATGTATAGTGTAGGCCCTATGGTCTCTTGCAGTCTCCTTCATTCTTATGTTCTTATGTTCTTATGTTCACATCCTTTAGAGATGTGACCTTTCTTAATTTCCTTCCATGACCTCTTATAACCTTCCCATCTTTAATCAGGCGATATCTTATGTCAATGCAATCTGTCCCCTTTATTGACCTGAATGCTATAATCATGTCATCTCTTTCTTTTCGATCTTTCAAAGTTGTGTGTGTGTGTGTGTGTGTGTGTGTGTGTGTGTGTGTGTGTGTGTGTGTGTGTGTGTGTGTGTGTGTGTGTGTGTGTATGTGTGTGTTAATATGATTTTGAATATGTGCTGGATTCATAATCGACAGCTATCACCCTCCTGGATGGGTAAAACTGTGATCATGCCTTGCAGTGTCATTGAAGCTTTCAAGTCCTTAGTGGGGTTCAATCTTGGATATCCTACATGAGAGGTCAAGATGCTAACAACTACACACACACACACACACACACACACACACACACACACACACACACACACACACACACACACACACACTCGGTGGCGTAGTTGGTAGAGCGCTGAACTGCTACCATAGTGGCCTGTAGTTCTTGGTTCGAATCCTGCCCAGGGCCGAAATTATTCCGGCACCGCTGCGCTTCGGGTCGTTACTCTGACTCTCGTGGGCGGGGAGTTGGGTGTGTGTGTGTGTGCAAGGTCATAGCATAACCCATAGATTGGACCTACGAGCTCTGAGCTCTCTTCCAGGAGGGAAATAGCTGTCGATCACGAGTCCAACACGTGATCCAAAGACCAAGTGAATACACACACACACACACACATACACATGCACAAAAAAAAAACTCTGAGCTCTTATCCAGGAGGGTTAAGAGTTGATCACAAGCCCAACACATGACTCAAGCCCAGCCATAGGGAATTACACACACTAATGACAGCACAGAAATGGATTACAAAAAAAAAAATCACAAATGCCTTTCACACAGATTTGATTCCTTTCCTACTGAAGGGGTGACACAGCAGCCCCAGAAGTGCTACCTTGTCTGCGGTGGTCAATCTTCAACTCATCACATCAACAAAAGGCTAATGGCTGGTAGAGTCAATACCCAAAAAACAATATTAATAATAATAAAATGTAGGGCACTTCGTACAAAATGCATACCTCAATCCCATATGACTGCATAAGAAAATGCTATGAACAGTCATTATACTTGGTGGACAACCAGCACATCCGTGAGCAGAGCTACAACAGGTAAGTTCTATCTGATCTGTTGAAGAACATTCCAAAGCGGGTCCTTGTTTACCTCTACTACCCAGACTCCTTCCTTTATGAGTCACGAATTGACAAGCCAACTCAAGACACCTGAACCTGATGCCATCTTATGATGTGTGTGTGTATTTATCTAACTGTAGTTTACAGGAAAGGAGCAACGCTCATGGGGTCCCGTCATTTCCCATTCTTGACTCCATGCAAAAATACTATCTAGATGTTTTTGTAGTCTTCTACCATCTTCCTGGTTTTATACTCTTCTCGTGATTTTTGCATCGCCTGCAAACATGTTGGCATAGCTTCTTGTTCCTTCATCCATGTCATTAACCAGGCCCGTGCAGGGGGGGGGGTGCCCGAGCACCTACCCCTTTGCCCTGTGCCCCAAAAGTGCCCTTCACAAAAATATATAAAAATGAATGAAAAATTATTTCTCACAGGCTTTTCCCATTTTCTTACCATTCAGAAATTATAATGTGGAAAATGGTGTTGCACCCTACCGGCTGATAGTTGCCAAATACGAATGATACAAAAGAGTGAAGTGCCCAATTTCCAGCCCTTGCAATGTCTGTGCACGTTACTGTCATTAACATAGACAAGAAACATTATTGTGGAACTCCGCTCGTCACTGCTCTTCATCTTGATATCTTGTCCTTTACTACTGTCCTCATAAATCTTTCCTTCAAAAAGTCTTTAATCCCTTCTAGTAGTCTGCCTCTCAGTCCTAGTTGTATTTTACGGGAAGGGGAGCTATGCTTGTGATGTCCCGTCTCCATATATCGTTGTATCTAGACTGTTTTTAAATTCGTGTATCGTTTTTGCACAAACCACATTCTTATCTAATCTGTCCCAAACGTCTATTATCCTGTGGGGAAAGCTGTTCTTTTTCAGGTCTCTTCTATAATTATCTTGATTTTCTTTCCATGTCCTCTTGTATCTCTACTATCCCATTTTATTAGATCCTCTCTATCAATAGTTTCCATGCCTTTCATGATTCTATAAATAGTTATCAAGTCTCCTCTCTCTCTTCTTTGCTCCAATGTCTGTAGCTCAAGTTTTGCCAGCCTCTCCTCATATGATAGTTCTGAGAGCGTTGGTGCCAATTTCGTAATTGCTCTTTGTATTCTTTCAAGTTTTGTTATACATTTTTTTTTGTACTTGGTGATCACGTCGTCGCTGCATATTCCAATCTTGGTCTTATCAAAGTGACTAGTATTTTCTTCAGTATTTCTTCGTCCAGGTATGTAAATGCCACTTTGATTGATCTTATTAAGTTATAAGTTTCTCCAAAATTTTTGTTTATATGTTTCTCAGGGGACATATTATTCATAATAATGACTCCTAGGTCCTTCTCTTTTTCCACTTTTTTTTAATTTCTTCCTCTCTCAATGCATATGACCCCAGTACTCTTTTTTGCTTCTTCCAAATTCCATTATACTACACTTCTTAATGTTGAATTCCATCTCCCACTTCCTACTCCATTCCCATACTTTATTGAGATCGCTTTGCAGTGATTCACAATCTTCTTCGGTGTTCACTTTTTTCAACATTTTTGCATCGTCTGCGAAGAAGCTCATATAACTTTCAATTCCTTCATCCATATCATTAATATATATAGCAAACATTATTGGGGCCAGTACTGTTCCTTGTGGAACTCCACTAATCACCTCATCCCAATTGGAATGTTTGTCTCTTATCACCACTCATTTTTCTTTCATGCAAGAAGTCTTCCATCCACTTAAGTAGTTTGCCCTGTATTCCTCCTACAGTTTCTAATTTCTTTAGCAATTTCTTATGTGGCACCTTATCAAAAGTTTTTTTTTATGTCTAGAAAGGATCAATTAGCCCATCCATCTCTTTCCTGTATTATATCTATTAGTCTTGAATAGAAACACATCAGGTTTGTGACACATGATCTTCCTTGTCTAAATCCAAACTGCCTCGGATTTAGTACATTGTTGTTGTTTTTTTCAAATGCTTTACCCTAAAGGAAATGGCTGAGCTCACAGTAATTGTTCTTTGAGGCACACACACCCGTGGGATTCACTGGAGTCGACCAGGGTCCATTCACCATGCCAGATGGATTGCAAGGAACTGTATTCCTCGAAGATGCTGATGTTTTGTGACCAGCTTGAGTATGATGAAGAGACTGTTGCAAAGCTGGAACGACTCAACATTTTCCTGACGCTGTTCTACACATCAATGTGGATGATGTCAACATCTGCTGCGGATGCTCCCGTAAATGATCTTCAGCTCATCCAGGACATGTTGTGGTACAAGAGATCAGACCCACAGGTTGCTGAAGCAGTTCATCAGAAGATGGAAAAGTATAGGAGGCTCGTAGATATAGGTATAGATATAGGTAGACAAATGAGGTAGATACAGGGGTAAGTGGCGAGAATTTTATATTTATGAATTGGGTGTTAGATAAACAACAGTTCGTAGAGGAAGGAATTGCACAACCTCGCTCCCCGCCTAAATGTTTACAAACAGTCGCCAGTGACCCGATTTCATTGCTGTATAATGTTCATTTTATGCGGATGTAACAATATGTAAACTAAGTCAGGTGTGTATTGATTTCAAGATTGCTTGAGTAAGCAGTATTGCTTACGAGTTTGTATTCTAGAGGTCACTATACGATAAAATGCAATATTCATTGTTACATATTATCATTATATGTGAAATATATATACGGACAACAATGCCAGTAACAGTCATTCTCTTATCCGAACTGACATTATCTGGACCTCACAAATATTCGAAGCCACACGCTTTACCCCCAAAATAACGAGATTAACTTTATGAAATACTCAACGTATCCCAACATCCTCTGGGCCAGTTGGTTTGGAAATCAGAGCAATTATTGTATTTATCTGGGGAAATATTTATGAAGCACAGTCCCCTTTTTTTTCATACAAACATGGCTGAAGAATCAACAGTTATGTAATTATAAGAGTAAACTATTATAAAGGGTCTTTCTATCGATAATTCTACATCTTCTTAATACAATGAGAGTTAATGCATTTCCAGTGAAACTTAATGAACATTTGACACTTCTTAAGAAGTGAGAGAGTATTTTCTTACATATGAATACTTTCTAATAAGGCTTCACATACAATGGCTCAAAAAACAATATTTATTGACGAAGTATTTAAATAATTTTGCCAAAACAGGTAACTTTTTGGAAATAATAAATAAATTCTGTTTGTCCAACTGATACTGGAATCCTCTTGGAATCGTGTTACCACATAAAATTGTTGTTTAATCTTAAATTCTATAGTTTTATTTAATTTCTCGTGTTTAGAAACATATATTCTGACATTTTGTTGGCAAGTTTACCATACCTGAAACTTGTAATAAGGAAATCCCAAAGAAGTGGCCATTTTGGGCGCCATCTTTTTTTTTTTTTTTTTTTTTTAAGCATAAAGGGGATCACTGGGGACTTCTAGTATGTTATTGTGGCCAATTATCTAAAGATATCCTACAATTTCAAGCTTGCTGTGAATTTATTCCACACTAAGCCTGTTTTGCTACTGTTGAGCTATATGTGAAATCAATCATTTCTCCACATATTCATGTTGATTTTTTCGTTTTCTCATCCTCCTCTTCCTACTCCTATCCTTCTTTTCCTTTTTATATCCTTCTCTTCCTCCTGACATTCCTCTATTCTTTTTCCTGTCCTCTTTCCCTTCTCATTCCCATGTAACCGTGTTTCTTGACGAGTTAAACACCATATGAGGACGAAGCCTTTATTTGTACGACATTTCGCTTATTACAGCTTTTTCAAGCATATGTATCTCAACTTGTACTTGAAAAAGCTGTAATAAGCGAAACGTCGTACAAATAAAGGCTCCGTCCTCATATGGTGTTTAACTCGTCAATCTTGTCGGCAACTGCCATTTTCATGAAAACCGTGTTTCTATTTCTGTTCATATCTTCCTTTTCTTATTCTCCTCTTTATTTGCCTATCCTCCTCTTCCTCTTCCCGTATGGAGATGATCGACTTTTTGTTCAGGAATAAAAATGGCGTGAGAAGACTTGTGACCTTTCGCAATATCATTGAGAGGTCTGCAAACAGTAGGTCCCACCCCCTTAAAAAAAAATAAAAAATAAAAAATAAAAAATAAAAAATGGCGCCCAAAATGGCCACCTCTTTGGGATTTCCTTATTACAAGTTTCAGGTATGGTAATCTTGCCAACAAAATGTCAGAATATATGTTTCTAAACACGAGAATTCAATAAAAAAAATATAGAATTTAAGATTAGAAAAAAAAAAAAAAAGTGAAGGTTAATGTTCTCTGTTTCTGGCATAGCAACTGATCCAAAACCCAAAATAACACAGACATGGGTGACACTTGTGTTTCATTTTGAAATAACAAGAAACAACACAAAATAACCTCACATAAACCACAAACTAGCACTAGATTTTAGATACGACTATATATGCCAAACATAACAGCGCTACGAGATATAGATCGACATCAAACCAGACGGTAACGATAACAATTGATATTGCGGGTTTTGATAATAAAGTGAAAGTTCAACAGAAGAATGGGTGACGTTTCACTTCCCGAAGTGGCCTTCGTTTTACATAAATTTTCTTCACATAATTTTTGTTGACTTCAACACTATCCATAATGACCCTACGTTTCATCCCCAAGGCAGGCTATTGACCAATCAAAATCCTCAATAATCTTTCCCTTTGTGAGAATAAAATCACTTACTCAAAGGATGTATGAAGATGGGTTTTATCCCTTTGGCGTCAAGTTTACCCTCAGCTAAAAAATAAATTGCTCGACGACAGAAATATGTATATAAAAGTCAAGTCTGGTCGATGTAATGCATGCTATCCTGATTATATCAGTCTTTTACAAAATAAGGAGTGTATGAGAAGCTGTCGGTAGGAGACAGACAAAAAAAGAATTGAATAAAGATAATAAAATTCAGAAGCACTAGGAAAGTGCAAACCTCCGCCAAAGCAGACATTTGCCATGCATGCTTGCATGCATACATACATACACACATACACATACATACACATACACATACATACACACACACACACACACACACACACACATACACACACACACACATACATACATACATATACATACACACACACACACACACACACACGCACACACATACATACATACATATACATACACACACACATATATACACACACACATACATACATACGTACATACATACATATATGCATATATACATACACACATACATACAAACATACATATATACATCCGTTGTTCCTCTGAGCACGATTCCTTTTAGTTGTTGACGGACTTTAATAAATTAAAGAACGTGTACTGTATGACGTCACACTTAAGTTACGTGAAACCTCTATGACGTCACACTTATCTGTTGCATCCGTGATGCCACATATTAGTTACGTATAACAGCCAAGATGTTCTAACCTTTTTATGATGGTATCCCTTGTAAAAAAAATGGTAAAAATAACAAGTTTGTATGTAAATGATTCCTCTTTTGTCTTTGAGAGAAAACATCAACAAGTTTGTAGGTAAATGATTCTTCTTTTGTCTTTGAGAGAAAATATTACACACAGACCTTTGAGATGACTATGGGGGATCGTCTTTCACCTGTTTTAGCTAAGATCTATATGGAATATTTTGAAAAATATTTACTAAGAACTATTAAAAATGAAAAAAAAATTATTTAGTTCAGATATGTAGACGATGTTTTATGTTTGCGGCATAACAAGTTATCTACTGATGATTTCCTTATAAATCTAAAATGATTGATACCCTCCATTAACTTCACTCTTGAAATAGAAAATAAGAACAGGTTGCCCTTTTCGAATGTTAAAATAATTAGAGATAATGGTATTTGAACACAAAGCACTATACAAGCATGATATTAATTGGTCCAAGGTAACAATATTAGCCAAAAGAAAGAAGCTACATGGAAGAAATGTAATAGAATCTTGCTTAATATCAGGCACTTTTGATGAAAATATGAAGTTAAGCTATGGAGATTTTAAATGAGATAAATTGGTAACCCAAGTGGTGATGAAGATGTTTGGGCCAGATTGAATCACTTTGTGTTGGACAGGTCGAAGGAGGTCAGACCTTCACCCCCGCATTGTATTTTCTCCCCCACCCCCTTTCCTGCTGTTGCTAACTGATACCTATATTCAAACAAGAAAAAGAAAGAGAAAAAAAGAAAAAGAAAAAGAGAAGGAGGAGGGAGGAGGGAAGAAGAAGGAGGGAGGAGGGAGGAGGGAGGAGGGAGGAGGGAGGGAGGAGGGAGGAGGGTGGAGGGAGGAGGAAGAAGGAGGAGGGAGGAGGGTGGAGAAGAGTGGAGGGAGGAGGAGGAGGGAGAAGGGAGGAGGAGGGAGGAGGAAGGAGGAGAGGGATGGAGGAGGAGGGAGGAGAGAGGAAGAGGGAGGAGAGAGGAAGAGGGAGGAGAGAGGAGGGAGGAGGAGGAAGGAGGGAGGAGAAGGAGGGGGGAGGGAGGAGGGATTAGGGATTAGGGAGGAGGAGGAAGGAAAGAGGAGGGAGGAGGTAGGAGAGAGGAGGTAGGAGAGAGGAGGTAGGAGGAGGGAGGAGGAGGGAGGAGGAAGGAAGAGGAGGGAGGAGCAGTGAGGAGGAAGGAGAAAGGAGAAAGGAGGAAAAGGGAGGAAGAGGGAGGAGGAGGGAGAAGGGAGGAGGGAAGAGGAGGGAGAAGGAGGGAAGAGGGAGGAAGGGGAGGAGGATGGAGGAGGGAGGTGGGAAGAGAAAGGAGGGAGAAGGGAGGAGGAAGGAGGAGGGAGGAGGAAGGAGGAGGGAGAAGGAAGGAGGAAAGAGGAAGGAGGAAGAAGGAGGAGTGAGGAGGGAGGAGAAGGAGGAAGGAGGAGGGAGGAAGGAGGAGGAGGGAGGAGGGAGGAGGAGGGAGAAGGAGGGAGGAGGAGGGAGAAGGAGGGAGGAGGAGGGAGGAGGAGGGAGGAGGAGGGAGGAGGAGGGAGGAGGAGGAGGAGGAGGAGGAGGGAGGAGGAGGGAGGAGGAGGGAGGAGGAGGGAGGAGGAGGGAGGAGGAGGGAGGAGGAGGGAGGAGAAAGGAGGAGGAGTAAGGAGGAGGGAGGAGGAGGGAGGAGGGAGGAGGAGGGAGGAGGGAGGAGGAGGGAAGAGGAGGGAGGAGGACAGAGGAGGGAGGAGGAGAGAGAAGGGAGGAGGAAGGAGGAAGGAGGGAGGAGGAGGAAGGAGGAGGGAGAAGGAAGGAGGAGGGAGGAGGAAGGAGGAGGGAGGAGGAAGGAAGAAGGAGGGAGGAGGGAAGAGGAGGGAGGAGGAGGGAGGAGGAGGAGGAGGGAGGAGGGAAGAGGAGGGAGGAGGGAGAAGGAGGGAGGAGGAGAGAGGAGGGAGGAAGAGAGAGGAGGGAGGAGGGAGGAGGAGAGATGAGGGAGGAGGAGGGAGGAGGGAGGAGGAGGGAGGAGGGAGGAGAAGGTAGGAGGAGGGAGGAGGGAGGAGGAGGGAGGAGGGAGGAGGAGGGAGGAGGGAGGAGGAGGTAATAGAAAAAAAGGGGAGTGTGTTTCTGTAAGTGTCCTTGTATATGTGTGCGCGCGCGCACGTGTACACATCATGTAAGAGAAAAAGAAAGAAAAAAAAAAACTACCACCGATAGCGGTGCCCAAATTCATCGCCACACATCAGCCCGCACGTCACATAATCTGTGTCGCACGAACTGGGCAGCCGCGCAGGACCTCCGAAGAGGATCCTACCTCGGGGAGTTTGGGAAGCAGACTTCAAGAACCCGGGTCGACGAGCCAAGCGAATGTAATCGCTACGAGGGATCCCCGTGACCGACACCTTTACTCGCAGTGGCGGTAGGCTGCGTGGACCAAGGTCCTGGAAGTCTCTGCCTCCAGGGCAAAAGACAAAAAAGGAAGGAAGAGAAAATAAAATAAACAAATAGAAAAAATAAATAAATAAAGACGAAAAGGGAAGAAGAAGAAGAACCTTTTGAGAGGATCTTCTCCAGCGCCGAGACCCAGAGCCTGAAAAGGTCTCAGGGAAAAACGAGCACAACTCGAGCATAAGGCCATTGTAAGAAAATTAAACGAAACAAAATGAAACTAAATGAAACGAGACGAAATGAAATGAAACAAAATTAAATGAAACGAAACGAAATTAAATTAAATTAAACAACAAAATAGAATAAAAACAAAAGATAAATAATATCGGTTCTTCACGGTCGAGATTCTCAAAGTCGAGAGGCGATGAGCCCCAAGGACAACCTCGACCCATAGTTGAAGCATCATCAGTTGAATGTTGCGTAGTGCAAGGATTTGCACTCAATTGGACAATAAGACTGCTCAACTTTATTCCTACTGGCAACTTCTGCGACGGCACTGGTGCCAAAATGCAATAACCTTGCTGTTCCTTTAGATCCATCATCGACGTGGAGAGCGGGGTTCCTGAAGCCTTGGTGACTCCTGGCCGTGGCTTGCGACCTGGAGGAGCGCAACGTCCATGGTGGACATCGACCGGCGGAAACCCTCATCACGTGGACCTGGACCTGTCCGTAACCGAAAGGGAATGGACGCCCCATGGTATCAATTGATAGTCTCGAATGGTTTGGAATAAGCCTAGTAAGCCGGCAAATAGTGCTTAAGAAACTCACGTTTTGCCTCGGAATTCTGACGTCAACCTTGATCAACGACCTCACGGATATGGACCCTGACTATTGAATAATTCTAGAGCCTTCTCCAGGAAATTTTTGCCAATGGCTACATAAATGTAGGAACACTTAGAGGAAAGGAGGAACTGATTTCACTGATAAAGGAAAAGAAAGTCGACATACTTGCTTTATGTGAAACAAGACTTGCAAGAAAAGGCAGAAGGGTTCTGCAGGAAAACTATCAGTTAGTATATAATCGAAGAGCAGACACCAAACATGGAGTGGGAGCATTATCACATGGCGAACTAGCACAAAGAATCACGAGATTGGAGCAGAAAAACGAGAGGATTTTGGCTTCCTGACAGCAAGGTCGACCGGTTAAAAAAGTGAAAAAATAAATAAATAAACAAAGGAAAGTATTCTATGAATCCCTCCAGAAAAATGTAGTTTTCATGGGTGATCTGAATGGACACATTGAAAAAGACCGCAAAGGATTTGGTACGGGTATAATAGTATACAGCAAAATACACCGACAAACTCATAATTCGTCTTATGTAATAACAAGATTTTTCAGAGATTCAAAAACATAATATTGATGTCATGCGGTTCAGACCACAGGCTAATTGTGGGCAAACTAAAACTTGCCAAATCAAAACCTGTAAAGAGTATTGCCATAAAACGATTTTTTTAAACAACTATATGAGAGATGAAGGCTATAAAGAAACATTCCAATGCAGATTGAGAGAGAATAGAGCCGAAGATGCTGGAAGAGAAGGTTTGGTAGGACGCCTTCCATTCGGCGATCACAGGACTTGACAAGGGAGTTATGCAATACTTATACAGTTGGAAGAAAAAAGAAACACTCTAGTGCAGTGTTTCTGAACCTCTTTACCTTTGCGTAACCTTTAAAATAAATTGTATGTCTCAAGGAAACCCTGCGCAAAGAAAAGTATATATCATGTCTTTCTCATTTTATTTTCATCGTAACAATAGGTTAGATAGGATGATGTATACAATACATTATTACAATAAACAAGAATATGTCGTGCGTGTTTAATTATATTACGTATATGAAATTAAATAAAAAACAAAAAGTGCATTAGCTTATCTCACTTGTTCTCGCGGAACCCTAAGGGACCTTTTGCGGAACCTTAGGGTTCCGGAGAACTCTGGTTGAGAAACGCTCCTCTAGATCGAAAATAGTAAAGAAGCTGTCAAAAAGAAATTTAAAAAATCTGAAAATGGATGAGCGCGAAGAGAATAGAAGATTGAGAAAAGTATGTTGAAGCTAGAAGATAGGCAGAGAGAGTGAAAAATAAGTATCATTACTCGCAACATTTCTAACTAATAGGTTTTTATCATGCGGACGAAAACAGTATTTGGAAAACGTAAAATTGGAAGCTGACAAATCATAAGTTTTTATTCTCATCTGGACCAATAATATTCACTCTCATATTTGGCATTTGCCCTTTCACAGCACCCGAGTTTATTGTTGGAATCATAGTCATGTCAGTAATCTCGTGGACCTCTCACTAAAAGAAATTATTGTTAAACACTAAAGTCATTCCTACCATATTTTGCTTTCTTTGGGTTTATAAAATCTTAGAAAAATTTACTTTTGTGGGGGTAACTATACTATTTGCCATTTCTGCGTATCAGAAAGAATTGAATGTGACCAGTTCTTCTACAGCTGGAGGGGTGGGGGTTGTGGGAATATACGACCTTTTCCATAAAATACAACTTAAATATGGCCAATGTCTGATTGAAATAGTATATGTAAATAGAGCTCAAATAGAAGCTTTCACAAAAACTCGATAAAAAATTCAAATTCTCACAAGAGAACGAGAGGAGGTTAGGGAAAGAAATATGGCTAGGGAGGAATATGGAAGATAATATAGAAGGTATGGGAATGTAAAATAATGTAGGAGAGAGAAGATTGGGGAGAAGGAGGACAGGACAGGGAGAGGGAGAAAGATATGGAAGGGTGAGAAAGATGTGAGTAACGGAATGTACGAGTATAGGGAATGGAAGGAGAAAGGGAGAGATAGGGACAAGGGGGTAAGGAAAAACAAGGGAAAGAGTGATGGAGGTTACTGAAAACATAAACAAGAGGGACAGAAGGGAATGAGAACTGGAATTGGAGACGTGGTACGAAGTGGGGGAAGCCGGGAAGGGAAAGAAGGAGAAGAGGAGTTGAAGGAAAAGGGGAACAAGAAGAAAATTACTGGAAATGGAGAGAGAGGAAGATGGTTATGGTCTTGGCTGGCCAGTCTTCCATTGAGGCAAGTAAGCAATGTAAGCACTTAATTCTTTTGGGTAATTGCACAAAGTATGAAAAATATATTCTACTTACTTTTCTTTTTATTTAGCTAAATCATTTTGCTTACTTGCATTCAGGACATCATCCAGTTCTAAGACAGTACCAACACAGAATAGGCCTGGCCACAGGACCAAACTACCCAAGATGGAACCACCACACAAAAGACACCGGACATATTCTATACAACCCCACACACTAGCAATCCCTAGACAACACAAAATGTCCTTCCTGTGTGAATTATGGGCCCACCCAGTGGTTGTTGCCGGTTGCCAAGGGGATGTGGGTAAAGCATTTGGAAAAAAAAGACAATGTGCTAAATCCAAGGCAGTTTGTATTTAGACAAAGAAGATCATGGGTGACAAACCTGATGTGTTCCTATTCAAAACTAATAGATATAATACAGGAAAGAGAAGGATGAGCTGATTGTGCATTTCTAGACCTGAAAAAAGCTTTTGATAAGGTGCCACATAAGAAATTGCTAAAGAAATTAGAAACTGTAGGAGGGATACAGGGCAAACTACTTAAAATGAGAGTGCTGATAAGAGAAAAACATTCCAATTGGGATGAGGTGATTAGTGGAGTTCCACAAGGAACAGTTCTGGCCCCAATAATATTTGCTATATATATTAATCATATGGATGAAGAAATTGAAAGTTATATGAGCTTCTTCGCAGACGATGCAAAAATGTTAAAAAAAAAGTGAACACCGAAGAAGATTATGAATCACCGCAAAGCGATCTTAATAAAGTATGGGAAAGGAGTAGGAAGTGGGAGATGGAATTCAACATTAAGAAGTGTAGTATAATGGAATTTGGAAGAAGCCAAAAAAGAATAGTGGAATCATATACATTGGGAGAAAAAACAAATAAAAAAGTGGAAAATGAGAAGGACCTGGGAGTCATTATTATGAATAATATGTCCCCCGAGAAACATAAAGAAAATTTTTGGAGAAACTTATAATTCAATAAGATCAATCAAAGTGGCATTTAAATAGCTGGACGAAGAAATACCAGTCACTTTGATAAGACCAAAATTGGAGTATGCAGCGACGACGTGGTCACCAAGTACAAAAAAAAATGTATAACAGAACTTGAAAGAATACAAGGTGTATTACGAAATTGGCACCAACACTCTCAGAACTATCGTATGAAGAGAGGCTGGCAAAACTTGAGCTGCAGACATTAGAGCAAAGAAGTTCCAGTTCAACCAATATGTTGTCACTTTTACTTATTAGTGTCTTATATTCAATCTTGTCCACTATTTCGGGTTCTGATGTAATTATTAGGTCCAGTCTCGATGGTTCTTTCTCATTTCTCTACCTAGTATTCTCTTGTCATTGTATGTTATACAACCATATCAAGTTGCACAATCCCCTATAGGTCGTCTCCATCCTTCACTCACATCTCTTCCCAGCAGATTTCTTTACAATTTAAGTCACCTATTATAACTATTCTTCCTCTATCTTCCATTATCTTATTTAGCGTTAACCTTGTGTCTTTTAACATATTTTTGTGTCCTCTCCCTTCCCACGAAGCTGTTTTAGGAGGCACATAATTTACCACAAAATTCCTGCTCTTCTTGTCCCTGTCCTCTATTTCCATCATAATCATCTCTACTCTATTATTTCCATATGTAACATTCCTCACATTTATAATCTTCTTCGTTAGGAACATAACTCCACCACCTTGTTTTACTTCTCTGTTTCTAATCCAATAATTATATGCACCAAGTCCTACACTGTTGTGTGGTAGTGGACCTTTCAGTTTTGTCTCTACAATTCCCATTATGTTCGGTTCTTTTTCCTTCAGGTAATTATTCAGTTCATTCAAGCCATCTATATTTGTGTAAAACACTTTTAATTTTCTGCTACCTCCATCCTGTTTTCTGTTTCCCTTCCGTTCTTCTCTGCTATGAACCATTTCCTCACTTTCATATCCACTACTCTCCAATAGAATTTCTCTTTGACTCTGTTCTGTTCTCGGTTTTTTTTTTTTTTCTTAGCTTCCATTCTTTTTGCTTTCTCGTCCTCTCTTTCCTCTTTATTCATCTCTCTTTTTATCCATACCTGTTTATATAGATCACTTTTTGCTAGTTTCCCTGTTTTTGCTAAGATATTCTCTGCTGTCGTTTGTGACCTGAATTTAACCTTAATTGGTCTGGTCTTATCTATATTGTATTTCCCTAGTCTATATATTTCTTCAATTTCTTTCCCTGTTTCTTGTTCATCTTCTTGAACTACTAATATCTTGTTTACTTTTTCCTTCTCCTCCTTTACTCTTGTAGTCCTATTTGGATTATGCTTCTCTTCCATCCCTAATATAATTATACATTTCTTTTTATCCGCTAAGTCTCTTACTATATTCTCCTTCTCTCTCATCACTTTAATAACTGTGTCCTTAGTTTGTTCTTTCATCTGTTGTTTTACTATATCTCTAAATTCAATTTTGTTGTTCTCTTGGACTTTTCTCCAACCCTGTACCTCTTTTGCTATGGACTCTTTATTCTCTTTATTATTATTCTTTAATTCCTCATTCTCATCCTTTACTTCTTTTAACTGTCTTTTTAATTCTTCTATTTAGGTTTTGGTTCTCCTTCTTTAGTTCTTCCAATTTATCAACTCTTTGTGTAATCCGTGTAAGTTGACTGAACCTAACCTCCCACTGTTCGTTCATTTTCTCTAGTTTTTCCTCTAGACTTGCTAATCGGGGGAGGTTGTCATCTCCCCCCTCATTAAATCCATGGAAATAATTATCTTCACCTTCCATTGCGCTGCTCTTATCTATATTTCTAATTTTTACACCTCTGTCGTCTGTGCATCTCTTGACATTCCTTCTGACTTCCAGGGCCCGTTCATCCCCTTCCTCATTTCCTTCCATTTTCCTCAGTAATCATTCCCCTTCTCCTTTTTCTTCACCTTCCCACTACACCACGGGCTTTCCTCTTCAAAAACCAATACAACACAGGTACTTCCTCGTCGTTGAGATCCTCGAAATTGTATTTTTTCCTGGAGTTCCAAACTTCGCTGTCACTTCGATTGTCGTGTGTCTGTGGTTGTGTGTGATTTAGCATTGTCTTTTGATAAGATATTGACCCCATTATCAACAGCTATTACCCTCCCAGATGAGAGCTCAACTTATAAATGCTGATCTGAGGGTAATGGTGTAATCTTACACACCCCAAACTCCCTACCCACAAGAATTGGAATTCCAGCTCACAGACCAGAGATACTGAAATTATTTCAGCCCTAAACAGGAATTGAACCGACTGCTGGAGTAGCAGTTATGAACACTACCAATGTGCCATCAAGCTATGTGTATTTACCTAATTGTAGTTTACAGGAAAGGAGCAACAATTGTTGGGTCCCATCTATTCTCTAATTTTCTAACATACCTAGACTCAAATTCATGTACAGTTCCAACTTAATCTATATCTTTGATTTACAATTATCATATTTAGATTTGAACTCGTGTATTGTCTAAGCCTGGACTATATCACCTTCTAAGCTATTTCACATATTTATGCATATATATGAAAAACTGTTTCTTCACATTTTTAGACATGTGGTCTTTCTATACCCCCATGACCTCTTAAAGCCCTTCCATCTTTAATCAGATCACTTCTAGCTAAAACCATACCACAAAGATGCTCATGAATCCATATCTACCCAAGAGGCAAACCTCTCCCATCAGAAAGGTGACATAGCCCAAGCTTAATCAATACACTAGTTCAAATCTAAATATAATTGGAAATCAATTGTATAGATTAAGTTGGAACCATACAAGAATTTGAGTCTATGCATGTTAGAAAATTAGAGAATATGAAACAGGACCGAATGAGTATTGCTCCTTTCCTGTATACTATAATTAGGTAAATACTCACACTCACATAGAAAGTGCATGGTAACAATAGATGAGGAATTTCAATGCATCATCAAAATGATCCAAAATGTCACCAGCATACATGTCACAAATATCCTGGACCAAGCTAATGTTTCCACTGCAAATACAACTTATGTTGCTGTGTCAGTTAGCTACAGCCTGTTGTGCTGTACTGTAGACAGCTACCCACACTTTGATGGAGGGGGGGGGTTGTTCTTGGAACCTCTAGGCTAAAGTTTTGCCATAGGGGTATGACCTGCTTTCACCCACCTTGAGTGAGATATGCCTGGTTGATTATACAAAGAAGAATAAGGAGTACGACAGGGTTGTCAAGTTTATTTACTCCAGTGGGGCACATTTCATCAGAGTATACTGTACGCACAGCAGATAATTATGAGCAAATCAATACCACTTATTGAGAGAGTAATATGATAATAATGATGATAATAATAATAATAGAATTAATAATAATAAAGAAAAGTAAATTGAATCTACACTCATGTTCACATGTAACCTAAAAACAAAGGTGCAAAGGAAATCAACCTATTATTTACCTTCAACTCAAAGGCACAAATAGTCATGTAAATCTGTCACTAGTTTATTGCAACCTTGCAGCCTTGTATTCAGGTAATGCAAGTGTTCTGTCATATCTACCATGAAACCTCAATCTTGAACCCATTCTTTCTTTCAGTTCCAACAAATCTCTTCCTTTCTTATGCATAAGCCATTGTATTTCACTTTTTAATTCATAAAAGCACTTCAGCATGACTCCTCAGCTTAACCACTGAACATCAGCATGATATGGCAGTCTGCCCTCGAGTGTGAATTTCCTTCAATAAGCTGTTGAACTGTCTGTATTTACCTATTTACCTAATAGTAGTATGCAGTAAAGGAGAAACACTCATTGGGTCATTTCTCCTATTCTTTAATTTTCTATCATACCTAGACTCACATTCATGTATGGTTCCAACTTAATCTATATCTTTGATTTCCAATTATCATATTCAGATTTTAACTCCTATCATTTGAGGTTAGGCCATATCACCTAAGCTATTCCATAAATTTATACATCTATTTGTGGTCTTTCTCAACTTCCTTCCATGACCTCTTAAAGCCCTCCCATCTTTAAGCAGATCTGTTCTGTCAATGCAATCTATCCCCTTTAGTGACCTGAACACTGTAATCATGTTACCTCTTTCTCTTCAATCTTTAAAAGTTGGTAGACCCAGTACTTTAAGTCTTTCCTCATATGGTATATCTGCCAGGCTGGGGGCAAGTTAGCCTATACCAACATAGATGCAATGATCTCAGGACTGAATGATTTAAATGATTACCTGGCATCAGAAAAAACGGACATAATGGGAATAGTAGAAACCAAACTAAAAGGTAACCTACCACCTAACACTGTGGGACAAGGACTATACAACTGCTGGATGAAGAATAGAAAGGAAAAACAAGGAGGGGTAGTACTATTTCTGACCACGAAAGACTTAAATGTGACAAAGTTAATAGAAGAAAAAAACAATGTAGACTCAATTATGATAAAAGTAGAAAACAGTTACCTGAAAAGTAGAAAATTTGTAGTAGTGTGTGTGCCCCCTAAAACACAGTCCTGGACAGAATATGATCATTCCAAATTGTTGGAGGATACTAAACATGAACTGATATACTGAAAGGAGGAAATACAGTAATGGGTGATTTTAACTCAAAAGAAATATGTTGGGAAGAAATGACAGCAAGGGGTGGAGAGGATATATGGGGCAGCATACTACTTGATATGACCATTGAATACACAATGACTCAGTGGATAAAGGAAAATACCAGATGCAGAAACAATGAGGAACCTTTGAGGTTGGATTTAATACTTATGTCGGAACCTAAAAAATTGTAGACAGAATAGATAACAAAATACCAATAGGAAAGAATGACCATGTACTAATAGAATTTGAACTAAGAGCAAAAGGACCTAAGAAGAGGAAACATAGAATAGGAAGACCAATGTACAACAAAACGAATTTTGAGAAACTTAAAAAATTCGTTCGTAATGCAAACTGGGAAAAATTCTTAAATGAAGAAACAAGGATGGAAGAGAAATGGAATATACTAAAAGAAATTTATGAGGGTGTGATCAAATATGTACCACAACAGCAAGAAAGAACATACATAAAGAACTGGTACAACAAAAAATGTAGTGAAGCTAAGGATAAAAGAGACAAAGCCTGGAAAAAAATGGAAAAAAGACAAAAAAAACGAGCAAATGGCAAGCATACATCAAACTAAGAAACAATTATGTAAATATACGTAGAGATGAAAAGAGAAATTATGAAAAGGAAATAATAGAAAAATGCAAAGAACAACCAAAACTATTTTACAGATATACGAACGATAAACTAAAAAAACAAGTAAGAAATAGAAAAACTGTGCCAAGGAAGTCATGAATATACAGAAGAACGGGAAATGGCAGAAGTTATGAACAACCACTTCAAATCAGTATTCACAATTGAGAACACACCTAAATGTGAGGGAATAGAGAGACAGAAATCCCCCCCAATGAAGGAAATAACTGTAACAAAGAAGGAAATTAGCGACCAAATAAAAAACCTTGATGTCAGAATTTGTAGTGGTTTGGTTCGAACAAGCCAGGGAAAATGAAATTCACTTTGGTCTCTTATTCTAATCTCTTTGGTAAAACCACAAGTAATAGCCACTGGTTAGTGGATCTGATCAGTCGTAGCTGGACGGTGAGCCTAACGTCAGAGGCGGTGGCGGCTGATGACGGCGAGGCTCGATGGGACTGCTACAAGACTGGACGAGATGTTGTTGCTGCTGCCGTGGCTATTACTATTCTGCCCTGACTGGCCGCCACTGCCCTATTTAAGGGTCGCTCGCGGCTCAGCGTAGTTGGCAAGAGAGGTCGCTAGCCGCTCGAGAACCATTTGCTGGCTCCTGATTGGCTAGCTCATATTCACCTCTTGCCAACTATGGGAGGTGTATGACCGCCTGTGGCTGCGTCACTACATCAGAAAATCGCATGGTCCGGATGGAATTGCAAATTGGATACTGAAAGAATGCGTAGAAGAATTAACAGATAAAATACACACTATAATCAAATGCTCGCTCAAAGAAGGAAAGGTACCACAAGACTGGAAAAATGCAAACATTGTACCAATATATAAAGGAGGAAACAAAGAAAATCCAACTAACTATAGACTGGTCTCCCAACAAGCACAGTAGCTAAAATATGTGAGAAAGTGATCAAAAGTAGATGGGTTAAACACCTGGAAGAAAAATCTATACTAAACCCAAACCAATTTGGATTTAGACAAGGAAGATCATGTACAACAAACCTGATCTGCTTCTACTCAAGACTAATAGATATAATAGAAGAGAGGGATGGATGGGCAGACTGTGCCTATCTAGACCTACAAAAGGCATTTGACAAAGTACCACACAAGAAATTAATAAGAAAATTAGAATCAATAGCGCAGAGTCGTCCGCAAACAACAGTTGGCTCACCTCCCACTTTTCTCCATTCTCTTTAAACATCTCCTGTCCCTGACCCACTACCCTTGATTTTAACTCTCGAACCACCACATCCATGTATAATTTTAACATCCAGGGCGAAATAACTCATACTTGACGAAGTCCCAACTTTACCTCGAAATACTCAATCTCTCCATTTCTTATACTGAAACATGCTCTACTACTCTCATAAAAAACTCTGACAGCTTCCAGCTTTTCTTCTATCCCGTATATCTGCAATACCTCCCACAGTGCCTTTCTGTCTACCCTGTCATAAGCCTTTTCCAGATCCATAAAAGCCCAAAACATACCCTTCCCCTTTCCTATAGCTTTCTAACATATCTATCTTACTACAAAAATCTTCTCTACGCAACCTCTACCTCTCCTAAACCCACACTGTTCCTCACCAATTACTCCCTCTGTTCCTCTCCTAATCCTCTCAATCAAGATAAGCCTTCCCAACTGCACTCAACAAGCTAATTCCTCTGAAACTACTACATTCACACATGTCCCCTTTTCCCTTGTAGAGTGGAACTATACAGGCACTCCTCCAGTCCTCTGGCACTCTACCCTCTCTCCAACAAACATCAAATAACCTCACCAACCATTCCAGCATCACTGTACCTCCTTTTTTTAGACATTCTGCATGGCATCCATCCAGACCAGGTGCCTTACCTGCTCTCATCATCTTAACAACTGCCTTCACTTCATCCTTCCTTATTTCTCCTCCATTTTCCTCACTCATTCTCATTTTCTTAGCATTTCCCACTGCAGCTATCTTTCCCTCCCTATCCTCTTTCACATTTAGCAACTCCCTAAAATATTCTGCCCATCTTCCCTTATTACTGCCTTCTCTTCCATTATCATCTCTCCATCTGCACCCTTTACCTTTTCTTCTCTACTTGATTCGCCTCCTCTTCCTCTCTTAATTTCTTTCCAAAACATCTTTTTATCACTTTCAAAATTTTCTGTCATACTCTTACCCCATTTCACATCTGCTCTCCTCTTTGCCTCATTTACCTTTTGTTTTACTTCTTTTCTTTTCTTTGTACCTCTCATACGACTCCCTCGTCCTATTTTGTAACCAATCTGTGAAAGCTCGCTTCTTCTCTTCTACAACCTTCTTTGTTTCCTCATCCCACCATTCACTACCCTTCCTTCTATTTCCTCCTGTCCTTCTTGTTCCACACACCATCCTTACACACATTGTGACTCTCCTTGAACCATCCCCATTCCTCCTCCACACCTAGCTCTACTCTATCCTTCACTCCCTCCCACTCCTCCTTCAGCTTCTTTTTGTACTCCTCCTTTTCCTTTTCATTCAGAGTTCACTCTAAGAACCTCCCTACCTTTTGTCCCTTTCCTTTCTCCATCTACCCTCCACTCTCAACTTACCTTCCACCAAAAAATTATCTGATATTCCCCCACCCTCTTCCCTTAGCACATGTACATCCTTAACTCTTCCTATCATAATCCTATTTACCACTACATAATCCATTAACGCTCTATCTACCACCCTCTCCCATGTGTACTTATGCTTGACTTTCTTCCGAAACACTGTATTTGCTATCATCAACTCTCTTTCTAGACACATTTCCACCATCAACTCTCCACTACGATTCTTTCCTGGAACTCCATCAATTGGACCATTTCCTACCCTAGCATTAAGGTCTCCCAGTAATAACACATTGACATTTCTCCCTAAA
Organism: Oratosquilla oratoria; assembly: GCF_046742065.1. Classification (NCBI taxonomy): domain Eukaryota; kingdom Metazoa; phylum Arthropoda; class Malacostraca; order Stomatopoda; family Squillidae; genus Oratosquilla; species Oratosquilla oratoria. The sequence goes on from NC_134780.1 coordinate 79,205,974, forward strand.
TCCTCTATGCACTCATTTAAATCTATCCAAAAGGCCTCCCTTTTTTCTACACTCTTCTCACTGCCAGGCCCATATACACTTACAAAGACCCACATCTCCTTTCCCAGTTTCACCTTGATCCACATTATCTTTGAGGGAACCTCCTTCCACTCCACTACACGTTTACCTATCTCTTCATTTACTAGAATAGCCACCCCTTCCCTCCCTCACCCTCTCTTCACTCCTGATAACCTCCCACTTACACTCCCAAACTTACACTCACCCTTCCCTTTCAACTTAGTTTCACTCAAAGCCAAAACATCCATCTTTCTTCTCACAAAGTGTAAGTGTAACTTAGTATAAATAAGGAAATTACAGTTGTTAGTGACACAGTGGTATGTTGGGCTTTCATTTTTGACTCATCAGTTTGAAGACACCAGCTTGATACTCAACAGCAGTGATTGCTGATTGCTACTTGCCCTAGCTATCTGAACATATTGGACAAATGTGATAGTTCTGCCCACAGCTATGTACCCTTGTCACAAACTCATTATCTTAGTTGTTCTAAAATGTAATTCACTTTACTATCATGGCAAAAGTATGGGTAATGAAAAACACTAATGAGAGTGAATGTTTTATTTTTGATCATAGAAACACTCAAATGTCACAGAAAAACAAAGGAAACTGTTGCAGGGAACAAGACCATGTTACATTCTGGACAGCAACATACAATGCATGCAAACTCAGACTATGAACTACTATTATGTTATCACTAATATCAGTCATATCCAATATGATTTAGCAAATTAAAGACATATGGCATTCCTCTTTTTTTTTTTTTTTTTTTTTTTGAAGAGTAGTCAATGAAACTTAATGAAAGTAGTCAATGAAACTTAATGAAAGTAGTCAATGAAACTTAAAAAGGTAGTCAATGAAACTAAAAAGGTCACCTGAAGCCAACAAAACTTAAAATTGTCAAGAAATTTCCAAATGGTTGCCTCATTCCAGCATCAGAACTTGTAATAGGCCGAGTGTCTGTACAACTACAATAATGAAAAAAATATATATTACAATAGTCACAAAAATGTATATATTTCATCCTCCAAAGTCAAAATTACTCTGACATGTGCCTAGATGCTTATTACATGATAACCCTGTACTGCCCAGAAGTTCATATATGCTGTACATAAAATAGAATCCCACAAGTGTAGTTCCATTCTCGTATGCTACATACATACATATACCATGGGCCTTTTCCCCATTACAAGGGAGGTAGCCAAAATCAAAGGCATAAATCCACTCCCACCCATTTCATCCCAACATACTTTACTTCCATTCACTACCCCTCCCTCCCTCTTTTCTTGGCTCCTCCTGGATGATGGATCATCTCTACATCTTGCCCACTGCCCTGGTTCAGAAGCAATGTAGCAAGACACAGCACATCCAGCAAGGCCACTTCATTTAATCGGCAACTCCCCCCTCTCCATCCCCTCATGCAGAAAAAGAGAAAATAGGAAGAAATCCCTTTGGGCTGAGTCAAAATATCATTCACACATACTCTCTAACCCCCCCCCATCCCTAACCCACTCTCTTCCATGCATCACAGTATCATCCATACACAACCATTCTCCACTCACCCCTATCTTTAGTCTTCTTCTGTTCTTCTTCAAGACATTCCTCTTTCCCAATGCCCCTTTTACCCCATCCATCCATCTCATCCTTGGTCACCCCCTCTCATATTCACTCTTTCCACCTCTGCCTTCCACACCTCTTTTACTGATTTTTTTTCAACCATTCTTCCATGTGTCCAAACTATCCAAACACTCTTTCATCAACCCTATCTTCCAACTCCTTTTCCACTCCCACTATCCTCATTTCTCACTCTATCCAGCTTACCCACCCCTACCATACTTCTCAGACATTTCATCTCAAACACATTTAAACTCTTTCTTCTTTTCTTATGTTCCATGTTTCTGCCCCTTACAGTGCTGTCAGCATAATCATCACTTCATACAATCTCCTCTTACTATCCATTCCCAAATGTCTATTTCTCATTACACATTTAATCCCCTAAGGCATTTACTTGCTTCTCTCAATCTATATTCTACCTCCCTCCACTCCTCCCTTTCCCACCACATTCACACCCAAGTATCTTAGGCTATCCACTTCCTCCAATCTCTCTCCCTTAATACTCACTTCCAATTTGCTACCACATTCTCCCATTGTACATCTCATCAACTTACTTTCACCCACATTTATCTTCAACTTCCTTCTTTTGCACACATTCCCACACTCCGTCATTAACTTCTTTAATCCCTCCTCTGATCCTGCTACAAGCATACTGTCATCAGCAAACAACTGGCTTATCTCCCATTTTTTCTCCATTTTCTTTATCCAGAGGAAGGGAAGGTGAATCAAGTAGAGAAGAAAAGGTAAAGGGTGCAAATGGAGAGATGATAATGGAAGAGATGGAAGCAAGAGGAAGATGGGCAGAATAATTTAGGGAGTTGCTAAATAGGAAGGATAGGGAGGGAAAGATAGTTGCAGTGGGAGGTACTAAGAAAATGACAGTGATAAATGAGGAAAATGGAGGAGAAATAAAGAAAGATGAGGTGAAAGCAGTTATTAAAATGATGAGAGCAGGTAAGGCACCTGGGTTAGATGGGTGTCATACAGTGTGTCTAAAAATGGGACGTACAGTCATGGTGGACTGGCTGGTGAAGTTGTTTAATGTTTGTCTAAAATAGGGTAGAATACCGGAGGACTGGAGGAGAGCTTGTATAGTTCTACTTTACAAGGGAAAAGAGGACAAGTGTGAGTGTACTAGTTTCAGAGGGATAAGTTTGTTGAGTGTAGTTGGGAAGGCTTATGGTAGGGTTATGATTGAGAGGATTAGGAGAGGAACAGAGAGAGTAATAGGTGAGGAACAGTGTAGCTTTAGGAAAGGTAGGGCTTGTGTAGATCAGATTTTTGTGGTAAGGCAGATTTGTGAGAAAGCTTTAGGAAAAGATAAGGATGTATTTTGGGCCTTTATGGATTTGGAAAAGGCTTATGACAGGGTAGACAGGAAGGCACTGTGGGAGGTATTCCAGATATATGGGATAGGAGGAAAGCTGTTAAGAGTAGTCAAGATTTTTACAAAAGTAATAAAGCCTGTATTAGAATTAGAAATGGAGAGAATGAATGGTTTGAGGTAAATGTGGGCCTTTGCCAGGGATGTGTTATGTTACCTTGGCTGTTCAATTTATACATGGATGGGGTGGTGCAAAGGGTAAATGCAAGGGTAATGGTCCAGGGATTGGAGATGGTTAAAGTAAATGGAGAAAATGGGAGATAAGCCAGTTGTTGTTTGCTGACAACACTATGCTTGTGGCAGGATCAGAGGAGGGAATAAGGAATTTAGTGATAGAATTTGGGAAGGTGTGCAAAAGAAGGAAGTTGAACATAAATGTGGGTAAAAGTAAATTGATGAGATGTACAAGGTGAGAATGTAGTAGCATATTGGAAGTGGGTATTGAGAGAGACTGGAAGAAATGGAGAGCTTTGGATACTTTGGTGCAAAATGTGGCAGGAAAGGGAGAAGTGGAGGTAGAATGTAGATTGAGAGAAGCAAGTAAATGCCTTGAGGGATTAAAAAGTATTATGAGAAACAGACATTTGGGAATGGATGCTAAGAGGAGATTGTACGAAGGAGTGATTGTGCTGACAGCATTGTCTGGGGCAGAAACATGGAACATAAGAATGGAAGAGAGGAATTTGAATGTGTTTGAGATGAAATGCTTGAGAAGTATAGTCAGGAGTTTTTACGGGAGTAGTAGAGCATGTGTCAGGATTAGAAATGGAGAGAGTGAGTGGTTCAAGTAAAGATGGGGCTTCGTCAGGGATGTGTTATATCGCCCTGGCTGTTCAACTTATACATGGATGGGGTGGTGCGAGAGGTAAACGCAAGGGTGGTGGGTCAGGGACTGGAGATGGTTGAAGAAAATGGAGGAAAGTGGGAGGTGAGTCAGCTGTTGTTTGCGGATGACACTGTGCTTGTAGCAGGATCGGAGGAGGGATTGAGGAAGTTGGTGACAGAGTTTGGGAGAGTGTGTGAGGGAAGAAAGTTGATGGAAAATGTGGGTAAAAGTAAGGTGATGAGATATACAAAGGGTGACAGTGGCAGCAGACTGGAAGTGAGCATTATGGGTGAGAGACTGGAGGAAGTGGATAGTTTTAGATGCTTGGGTGTGAATGTGGCAGGAAAGGGTGGAGTGGAGGTGGAGGTAGAATATAGATTGAGAGAAGCGAGTAAATGCCTTGGTGGATTAAAAAGTGTAATGAGGAATAGACATTTGGGAATGGATGCTAAGAGGAGATTGTATGGGGCAGAAACATGGAACATAAGAAAGAGAGGAGTTTGAATGTGTTTGAGATGAGGTGTCTGAGAAGTATGATGGGGGTTACTAGGCTGGATAGAGTGAGAAATGAGGAGGCGGGGAGGAGAACAGGAGTGGTAAGGGAGTTGGGAGATAGGGTGGATGAAAGAGTATTGGGATGGTTTGGACACATGGAAAGAATGAGTGAAGAAAGACTAGTAAAAGAAGTATGGAAGGCAGATGTGGAGGGAGTGAACATGAGGGGGCAACCTAGGATGAGATGGATGGATGGGGTAAAAGGGGCATTACGAAAGAGAGGAATGTCTGTTGGGGAAGGACGGGAGAGGACAGAAGACAGGGATGAATGGAGAATGGTTGTATATGGATGATGTTGTGATGCATGATGTGGAATGGGTGGGGGGGGGAGGTAGTATGTGTGAGAAAAATTTGACGCAGCCCCAAAGGTATTTCTCCCCATCTCCTTTTCTGCATGAGGGGATGGAGACGGGGGGGTCGCCAATTTAATGAAGCGGCTTTGCTGTGGAGGTGTTGTGTTTTGCAACACTGTTTCTAACCCAGGGCAGAGGACAAGATACAGGGATGACCTGTCATCCAGGAGGTGCCAAGATGAGAAGGAGGGGAATGGAGTGTATTGGGGATGGAATGGGTGGAAATAGTTTTTATGCCTTTGTTTTTTGGCTTATTCCCTTGCAAGGGGGATAAAGCCTTTGGTATATGTATGTATGTAAATCCAAATATTCAAAGACCCTCACAGCTATCATTTGAAAATTGCAGCACAAATAAGTGAATATGGAAAGTAACATTTCTATATTCCATTACAATCTGAAATTAGTTCAAGTCTACCATAAACAGTAACTGAATGGTTTAAAGAAGTCTTAGCAACACAAAAATAACAAACAAAAGTATTCAAGGTCATGACAATATTCAACTGCAGGTCATAACATAGCTATACTAAGTATTTTCAAAATAAAGCATTAAACATAGTTCCTGACAAACACAAATTTGTCAATATGTATTCACACACATACATGCACAAGCACAGATATATCTAATACATGTAAATACAAACCAAATTTACTTTGATACACAGTTTTCATTTAAACAATTGAGCTTATATTGGAGGGAATAAAAAATAACAACTCTATATCTCATCAAAGTCGGAAGTTTGTCCTTACCCAGCTGTAAGGACTTCTCAAATTGTCTGTGAAAGGCTTCAGATACATGAAAGTAATATACAAAATCATACAAGGTCATGACAAACTTAAATTTAGGTCATCGTTTGATCATACAGAGCACTTTCAAAATTAAACATGAAACACATTTCCTAACACATGAGCCACAACAATTAAACTATTTCAGAACCACATAATCTTCAGCCTCATTACACCTAGAGTATAAGGGCAGTAAAGCTATCACATGTATCTCCAGCATAGCTAAGAGCCATACTAGAGGGTAAATAGGCAAGGAAGGTTAGTAACCTCGCCTCACAAAATATAACTAGTTAGAAGGAAAGCATGAAGGAAGGACCACAGGATGAAACTTTGGTGGCCTACAAAACTATTAGGGGATCCCTTGTCCTCCCATGCTTTCCCAGCTCAGTTTTGGGGGTAATGGTAATTAAGCTGAACAAGTCTTTTTTTGCAAAATTTCTGATACGTTGTATTTACCTATCTGTAATGTATAGGAAAGGAGCAAGGCTCATGGCATCCCATTTGTCACCAAGAGTAAAAGTATTAACTCTTAAAAATCTTCAAAAGAAAGAAAAAAAAAAAAAAAAAAAAAAAAAAATCTCTTCCAAAAATAATTATTAAAGTTATGACTGATGAGATAAGATGAGAGGGAAAGAAGGGTGGTGGATGGGAGTGGAATAGGTGGGAGTGGGTGCATGCCTTTGGATTGGCTACCTCCCTTATACAGTTATATGGGAGAAGAGGCCCTTGATGATATGGATAGATAGTGACAGTGTAAGGCCAGTTTTTTTTTAAGGAATATTATTTTCGTAAATTGCGTTTTATTCTTAGTGTAGTGCGTACGGGCGTAATGTAGCTCCGCCCACCCGTGACGTCACTAAGACGCGTTCGGACGGAGGCGTAGATTAGAGCAATTAACATTAAGAGGATTAGGAAAAATTCCAAACCTCCAGTTCAGGATCCCACTTGAGGAATAGTTAGGGATAGATTTTAGCAGCTATGGGTTACATAGAGAGGTGAAATGAAGTTTCACTATATAACGTAAGAGGGGGAGTTGGTAGATTTACGCAGGGATGCGAACGTAGAGGTTGGCCCACTGTCCCGTTATGCGTAGCTAGGATCAGTGTAACGCCCTACCTCCTCCCATTTACAGGTACGTGAATACGCTCTGTAAGAGTAATAAAATCAAGTGGCGATATCTGAGATTTATATGAAATATTGATAATAGAGTAGATAGACATTAGCATTAAGGAGTTTAGATGAGTGTAACGCCCTACCTCCTCCCATTTACAGGGAGAAGAGGGTTGTTAAGGGAGTGTAAACACAGACCACTTGTTGCTTAGAAGGGGGGAGTTAGGCAAAGGTGTCACGTATATTCAATAGAAACCATTTCTTATTTTTTTTCGAGTGCAATTCTGACTGAGATCGTCCTCTCGTAAGAATACGTATTTTGAGGGCGGTGTCTATAATAGATTTAGATAGACAGACTGTGGCCAGAAGGTTGGAGCGTAATAACCACGCCCTCCATACGCGTTCGTGACCTACTTAAGAGTTCCCATACCCACCGACTCGTAGTTCCTTAACTGCGTCATATATCTACCTCGCACATTCGGGTACTTATACATTTCAATCTGCACTCAGTCTGTATGCAATATTGTCTAGTGGAAAATATCCACAATATATTTTTGTATGTTTTTACTTTTCTACAGTTTAATAATTAATTCGCAGAAAAACCTAACCTACATTCTTTCATTACCCAACTGGGACATCGTTGTTGTAGTGTCACGGGAGGCTACTCGCTACCCAGAACCAACCCCTAACGACCTGAGAGGGAGGAGACGTCTGATAGACAGGATTAACTAATGGTTCCTTCATTGATCACACATATTCCTTATAAGCGATTGGGTGGTGGCAGCGTATATCTTTTTTTTTAATTCCCAATCCGTACTTATATGGATATTGTTGATCACTCTCATTCGAGGAGCTCTTGGTCGAACCCTAGTCAGACGAGGCGCCTCAACCACCTCGCCCTTCCACCCCTCAGTTATAAGACCTTGATAAAAGTCGTTCGAGACGCTGCTCGCCGTTACATTAGTGGAGACGGCACTACATTTTTGGCCGCAGCGGTGGGATTTACGCTATTAACCAACCTGAAGCCCACTTATCTGTTTGTCTTAAAAGCTTGTGTACCTTTCGGATTGACAGTAGTGTCATCACAGACAGGATAGGTCCTCGACAGTCACTAAGTAGGAGTATAAAAGTAATAACGAATGAAATTGTGAGGGGAAGTGATGTGTTAAGGTGTACGACCTTTATAGGACTAGGCATTGTTAAAGTCAATCAAGTGAAGATGGAAAACAAAACTGAATGGGAATCTAACTCAGGAGAGGAAGATGAGGTGAGAGCAAGGATGGAAGATAGACCCGAATGGGGGTCTAACCCAGGAGGAGAAGGAGCAAGGGTAAGGACGGAAAACCGACCTGATCTGGAATTTCACCCAGGAGGAGACCAAGGAACAGGTGCTACAAATGAATAAAGGGGTTAGTGGAGAACTATTAGATGTAATAGGTACGCTGAGGAACGTAATAGACATACAGGTACACAATAGTTATCAGGCATAGCCCTAACGGATATGGTGTCCGGGACGCAGGGGTATAGGTATATTATGACATTAATCGATCACTACAGTAGGTTCGTTAGGTTCTTCCCATTGAGAACAAAACACCACCAACACATACTACACTCCCTAACCCAGTTCTTCGCAGACTATGGCACCCCAGAGAGCATCATAACAGATAATGGAGCAGAATTTACCAACACGGCTTACAAGAAGATGTGTGGAGAACAGCAAATCACCCTACTCTACACTACCCCATACCATCCCCAAGCGAATTTAATGGTGGAGCGGATGCATCGAACGTTGAAGAGCATCCTGGCAACACTCTGCCAGGGCCACCCGAACCAATGGCCGGGTCTACTGCAGGCCTGTCAGAGGAAGATGAATGGAGCCACACACACCTCCACTGGACATACTCCCTACTTCGCCTTCTTCGGAAGACACCCACCCAGATTGGCCAGCAACAGACTCCCAGGTGTAGAAGGAACGGAAGATGAAGCAGAGATTGCTCATCGAATCATCCGAGAGACCCACCACAAGATGACAACGGAGTACCGGAACGTGGCTAACCGCAGGAGAGGCGAGCAAAAGGTGGAAGTGGGAGCTTTAGTATGGATCCGGAAAGAAACTACGATGCCGGGTACCTGCCGCAAACTGAATCCCAAGTGGGAAGGACCCTATACAGTGGTAGAGGTGGTAGCAGGACATAGTGTATATGGACTAAGAAATCCCTTCACAGGGAAGGAGACAAGGAGGGCCGCTGCTCAAGTGAAACCTTACTTTGGTTCCGAGGAGTGGCTGGTGGAGCCTGTAGAAAGAGAGTTTCACCCGGACCCGGAAGTGGAAATACTACCACCAAGGATGCGTCGTGCACCAAGACGGCTCATCGAAGAATACTGAAGAAAATGAATTGGAACAATCCGCCCAGTTGGCGCTATGCCTAGTGACTTAAGGTGCTAAGATGACATTAACTGCAATAGTAGTGTAGTGATCATACCGTGCCATTAATATCCAAAGAGAAAAACGAATGCGTGCAATCAACCCGAAGGTGCTCTCAGTGTTCCTATGTGTTAAGTTAAGATGTCTTAGGATTAAGGCATACTTGTATTGTGTATTTAGTTGTAACACGCCTATATTCTTTATAAATGTGTAAGGTTAGTCTTAGGATTAAGGGATACATGTAGTGCATATGTAGTTGCAAAGAGGAAATTTTAGCAACAACCAGGTGAAGGAACTTAATGTTGACTTAAAGGGAGGATAAAGACATACAGAACAGTCTAGGAGAGAGGTTATACACGATGGTTAGCGAGGACTCTCATTTGGAGTAGTATGGGTAAATGGGGAAATTCTTTAGTTCGAGTTGGGATCATGAACCCAACTCAATTCACAATTGCCCGCTTGACAGGGGTGTAAGACTTCAGGACCTGGTGGTCAATCGCCGATTGCCCAGAAGTGAGCCCACAGTAGGAGAAGTGTGCCACCCATGGGGCGAAACCACAAGAGAGAGTCGTGGCTTAGCTCGGTCGTAGCGGCTATGCATGTCCAGTCAAGTAGTATGTAAGAGGTCAATTGGGGAACCCAGCCAATACGAAGACTGATGGGAAAAGTCCAAGGAGATATCCACAGTGAATCGGTGTACCCCTGGGTCACCTGAGTTTCGTACACCTACGAGTGTGCTGAGGGGAGAGACCCTCGTTGAGCTATCAAGAAGGGTAATCACTCTCTGATGACAGGATGTAGTTTTTCATTTCAGGGGGGATTTGAACCACACCAAGTGGAATCCTTCACGTGATGTTGCGGAATTTTTCTTACAGGGGGGCGTAGGGCCGTGTAAGGCCAGTTTTTTTTTAAGGAATATTATTTTCGTAAATTGCGTTTTATTCTTAGTGTAGTGCGTACGGGCGTAATGTAGCTCCGCCCACCCGTGACGTCACTAAGACGCGTTCGGACGGAGGCGTAGATTAGAGCAATTAACATTAAGAGGATTAGGAAAAATTCCAAACCTCCAGTTCAGGATCCCACTTGAGGAATAGTTAGGGATAGATTTTAGCAGCTATGGGTTACATAGAGAGGTGAAATGAAGTTTCACTATATAACGTAAGAGGGGGAGTTGGTAGATTTACGCAGGGATGCGAACGTAGAGGTTGGCCCACTGTCCCGTTATGCGTAGCTAGGATCAGTGTAACGCCCTACCTCCTCCCATTTACAGGTACGTGAATACGCTCTGTAAGAGTAATAAAATCAAGTGGCGATATCTGAGATTTATATGAAATATTGATAATAGAGTAGATAGACATTAGCATTAAGGAGTTTAGATGAGTGTAACGCCCTACCTCCTCCCATTTACAGGGAGAAGAGGGTTGTTAAGGGAGTGTAAACACAGACCACTTGTTGCTTAGAAGGGGGGAGTTAGGCAAAGGTGTCACGTATATTCAATAGAAACCATTTCTTATTTTTTTTCGAGTGCAATTCTGACTGAGATCGTCCTCTCGTAAGAATACGTATTTTGAGGGCGGTGTCTATAATAGATTTAGATAGACAGACTGTGGCCAGAAGGTTGGAGCGTAATAACCACGCCCTCCATACGCGTTCGTGACCTACTTAAGAGTTCCCATACCCACCGACTCGTAGTTCCTTAACTACGTCATATATCTACCTCGCACATTCGGGTACTTATACATTTCAATCTGCACTCAGTCTGTATGCAATATTGTCTAGTGGAAAATATCCACAATATATTTTTGTATGTTTTTACTTTTCTACAGTTTAATAATTAATTCACAGAAAAACCTAACCTACATTCTTTCATTACCCAACTGGGACATCGTTGTTGTAGTGTCACGGGAGGCTACTCGCTACCCAGAACCGACCCCTAACGACCTGAGAGGGAGGAGACGTCTGATAGACAGGATTAACTAATGGTTCCTTCATTGATCACACATATCCTTATAAGCGATTGGGTGGTGGCAGCGTATATCTTTTTTTTTAATTCCCAATCCGTACTTATATGGATATTGTTGATCACTCATTCGAGGAGCTCTTGGCCGAACCCTAGTCAGACGAGGCGCCTCAACCACCTCGCCCTTCCACCCCTCAGTTATAAGACCTTGATAAAAAGTCGTTCGAGACGCTGCTCGCCGTTACATTAGTGGAGACGGCACTACAACAGCAAAGAAAAACTAATGGACAAAATATATAACATAGTAAGATGCTCACTCAAAGAAGGAAAAATACCAAAGGATTGGAAAAATTTCAACATTGTACCAATATATAAAGGAGGAAACAAGGAAGAACCAACTAATTACAGACTGGTCTCCCTAACAAGCACTGTAGCCAAAATTTGTGAGAAAATTTTCAAGAATAGATGGGTAAAACACCTGGAAGAAAACAATATAATAAACCCCAAACAATTTGGATTCAGACAAGAAAGGGATGGATGGGCTGATTGTGCTTTCCTAGACTTACAAAAAGCCTTTGACAAAGTACAACACAAAAAATTGTTTAGAAAATTGGTAAACATAGAAGGGTGACAAGGCAACCTACTAAATTGGATGGAGGATTTCCTGCATGGTACAAGAATGAGAGTAGTTCTCAGAGAAAAGTATTCCGGTTGCAAGGAGATGACTAGTGGAGTCCCACAAGGATCTGTATTGGTTCCAATAATGTTCACTATTTATGTGAATGACATGAATGATGATGTGGAATGTTACATGAGCTTCTTTGCAGATGATGCTAAATTTTTTAGGAAAGTAAAAACCAAAATGCAAATCACTGCAGAGACCTGAACAAGGTTTGAAAATGGAGTCAAAGTGGGAAGTGGACTTCAACATTAAGAAATGTAGCATAATGGAGTTCAGAAAATTTAAAAAAAGAATATCAGGACAATATAAAATTGGAACTAAGGAGGTAAAGAAAGTGGGATCTGAAAAAGACCTGGGAGTAATTATCTCAAACGACTTGTCCTCTGATAAACAAATAAAATTGTTAGAGAATCCAATAACTTGCTAAGATCAGTAACAGTGGCATTTACCTATTTGGATGAAAAAATTATTAAAAAATATTAGTCACATTAATAAGGCCTACACTGGAGTATGCTGCAACATTATGGTCACCCTTTCAAACTTGTCATATGAAGAGAGACTGGCTAAATTGAAGTTACCAATTTTGGAACAAAGAAGAGAGGCAACCAACTTACCATCTAGATTCATGAAAGGCATGAAATAATTGTTAGGATGGACTTACTAAATTGGAACCAGAGAAACACAATAGGACACAGAAACTAAAACAGAATAATTATAGAAGAGATCTGAAGAAAAACAGTTTTCTACACAGAATGTTGGACACTTGGAGCAAACTGGACAAAACAATAGTGTGTGTAAAAAACATACACAAATTTAAGAGCAAACTAGACACTGTGAGATACAAAGGCGGGACACCAAGAGTGTGGCTCCCCTTCCCATAAGATTCAACTAGGTAAATACATGTACCAAAATGCCCCCAAGAGGTGTCTGAATCAAAGCATATACCAATGCCACAACCATCCAAATGCCATTTGCTGTCCCTTTGATCTAAGCTCCATGTGGATGTAGGGTCATCCCTGTTCCACAACCATTACTCACATCAGGGGCAATGCAGCAAGACACAGCACCTCCATAGCAGGATACAACAGCCAGAGCTGGTTTACCCCCACAATTTCATTATGTGGCAGCCTTTTCCCCTCACCACTCAAGAATTTATAAAACAGACAAGAGAAATAAGATAAATATGTAAACACATACATACATATACCAAGGGTTTTTTCCCCCTCACAAGGGAGGTAGCCAAAGTTTAAAGGCATAATTCCACTCCCACCATTTCATCTCCATATACTCCACTCCCATTCACTAACCCTCCCTCCATCCCTCTTTTCTTGGCACTTCATGGATGATAGGTCATCCTTGCCTCTTGCCCATTGCCCTGGGTCGGAAGCAATACCACAGCAAGGCCGCTTCACTTAATCAGCGACCCGCCCCGCCTCCGTCCCCTCATGCAGAAAAAGAGAAGACAGGGAGAAATTCCTTTGGGCTGCATCAAAATATCATTCACACATAACCACTGCCTAACACCCCCATCCCCTACCCACTCCTTTCCATGCATCACAGCATCATCCATACACAGCCCTTCTCCACTCACCCCCATCTTCTGTCCTCTCCTTTCCTCAACAGACATCTCCCTCTTTATATGTAAATGCTAACATTTTATCCATTCATGTATACATATGTTCTTGATTTACTTAAACAACATAATGGATGTAATGACAAACTACAATATCCTGTGTGTAGATGGTGCAAAAAATCATGATGGTAATAGAAAATGAGGAAGACTAAATTTTTACAAAAAAGATCTAGACAGAATAGATGACAAGAGCCAATTGCAGAAAATGAACTTCAATGTAAAAAGTTGTAAAGCATTGGAAATGGGTATAAGTAAAGAAACCATCAATAAATAACTCAATGAAAGTGAAATAATATTACAGACAAAAGAGGAAAAGGATCTGGGTATGTTGGTCATGGGTAACTTGTCACCACAAACAGATCAGCATGATTATGGGTTCCACATACAGATTGTTGATGTACATATGAATGTCCTTTCACTACATAAAAAGATGACAAAAAATAAATAAATAAATAAATAAATAATACAAAACCTAATCTGCCCCTGATATTCAATGGAGGTGTCATCTCCATACAAAATGAAAAATGAAGGATGTTAATAAAACCAAAATATTACAAAGAATCAAATTCCCAGCAGTTAAGCTGGCAAACCATGTGAGGAAAGATTACAAGTATACAACCTCCCATCTTTCATGTCCTACACTAGCAGATACCTGTCATTGGTCCCAGCATCAATCAATCAATCCATTGCCCCTGATCTTTCTTGCACAAGACCCACAACCTCCAGGAAACCAGCCCCTGGGCAGAACAATCGGTCATTTAGAGAAGAGATATTGTGTTGTTGTCTGTGGATTGTAAGTGTGGGGCATTGTAATACGAGGTGTTCTATGTCTTCTGTGTGGTGGTTTCACCTGGGGCAGTTTGAGTTTATGGCCAGGCCTATTCTGTGTTGGTGCTGTCATAATGCTGGATATTGTTATGAGTGCAGCCATATCAGTATGGTACTTGTTAGGTGTGGCAGGATCTTTTCTGTGGGGGCTTATATCTGGGAATTGCTGTTGGAGTATTGAGTTTGGTGATCTTTCTTTATCTTTAGTTATCTGGTTCCAGTATCAATCAATATGGAAACAAGGGTGGTGGAGTGGAATGGGTAGGAATGGATGCATGCCTTTGAATTGGCTACCTCCCTTGTATGGGGGAAGAAGCCATTGGTATATAGATAGTATCAATCAAGTAATAGTTGCCTCAATTTTCAATAAGTGGTAAATCTGAAGCCCTACAGCAGCTGGCAACAGTCTTCAGAACCTCCCACATATCTCTCTGAGAAGCAATTTTGGACTGCTGTCTGTAGTGTATCAGTGTGGGGTTGTTAACTGTAATAGGAAGAGACCAGTTACCAGTTGTTAGCTCCCCATGTATTAAGTGTAATAAATACAGTTGAAGTTCATAGAGAGATCTAGGGTCCAGTTCATAGTTTGAGGGGTCAGGGCTACACCTGATGGAGATGAGATTAGTAAGTTCAGAAAACGAAAAGCTTCCTGTCCATTTTGCAAGACCATCAGATGCAGATACCCATCACTGGTCTCTTTGGACCCATAATTATAAATCTACAAAGGCCAAAAATATTGTTAAATTTATCTTCCTTTCTGTTATCATTAATGACTCATTTTCTAACTGAATGACACTTTTTCACTTAAAATTTTCAACTTGAAAAGGAACAGTTTCCCACACAGAGCGATTAATACATGGAACAAATTAGACAACAAAACAGTATGTGCAAACACTATACAAGATTTTAAGATAAAACTTGATGCGGAGAGATACAAAGATGGGTCACCACGAGCATAGCTCCCCTCCCGTATATTACAACTAGGTAAATACAACTAGGTAAATTCCTTTCCACTTCAACTTCCTATCTTGGATGTTTCATTTCCTGATTCTGATGTATGTGTTATCCTTGATTCTTGATCTATGCTCCCCTTAAATTTCAGTTTCTTGAGACCTCCACTGTTCCATCTCTTTGAAGATTTTTTTCTTTTTACTTGTACCATCCTCCAACTATTCAAATTATTCCTATTTTTCTGATTTACCTCATTTTCCAAGCCTGGTCTCTGCATATGATCTACTGTTTGTTGTAATGGAGAAGGAATACATAAGAAAGTGAACATGAACACAGATCATGCACTACTACTAAGCATTTAGACAAAAATGAAGGTCTAGATGCCTAAATAGCTCATTTTATACATGTAATTATGGAAATAATAAGCATTTACAGCACATTTATTTTCCAGATGCTACCAGAATCAGACCTATACTCCATTTCAACAAGAAGTTACACTCGACTTATGCCGTGCACCTCGGTACAGTTGGTAGCCCCGCAGAATCATGCTCCACAGAGGCACTAGCAACACACAAAGTCCTCACCTTCTTCAGAAAATATCATATTTCTCCACTTGCATACATATACCAAGGGTTTTTTCCCCTTACAAAGTCAAAGTCAAAAGGCATAATTCCACTCCCACCCACTCCACTCCCATTCACCAACCCTCCCTCCCTCCCATTTTTCTTGGCTCCTCCTGGATGACAGCTCAACCCTCTATCTCACCCGCTGCCCTGGATCACAAGCAATGCACCAAGACACAGCACATCCACATCCACACGTACTTTGTTCATAAGATAGGAAAATTTTGTTTCAATTATTAGAATGAGCAGTCATTCTACAACTATAAAAAAAAATTAAAAATTCAATGGGGTAAGTAACTAAGTTATTATGTGGAGCTGAAGTAAAAAAAAAATAATAATAATTTATCAGTTTATACAAATCTTTACTTATAATCAACGTTTTCAGCAATTATAGGTGTAGAGTAAAACATGTGTTTTCCTATTTAAACAACTATTGAACACAATGGTGCATTCAGATTTCACACAGAAAGCCATACAAAATTAAGGAGTTTTATAAGCATTTCTTGTCATAACGCTCATGGTGCAAAGGAGGGAGGGAGGCATGGTAGTTTGTAACTCCTTCTCTCCTCCTCCTTCCAACTTATACATTACTTAATTTATTATAAGAAAATATTCATTTTCCATCATTCTTACCTAGACTATTTTTATGTCATGCAAATTTATCAGTAATCTGTGGAGATGGTAGGTAGTATTTGAGTGTACTCAAAAAGGTAAGAAAAATAGATGTAAGCAAGCTACATAGAATAGTATGATTGTGGATTATATAATTTACACTATAAAACATAAAACAAAAATGTTTATCAAATCCCAGAGTAAAGTAACAACATATCAGCTGGTATAGGGTATGAAAATTGGCGGGAGTCTGCAGGAATATCAAATGTACTGAGCTGCACGGCAGAAATCGAGAGTAATTTTTATTGGGATGGAATTTAGTTAATAAGAGTGTTAAACAAGCAATGCTGAATGCCTGCCCCCCCCACTACCCAATATCACAAGGCAAATAAATATTCTACAAAAACAAACAAGTTGCTCACCTTTCTCCATTTTTTCAATCTGTAAATCTTCCAAATCTAAAGGACCAAACATATCATCTGAAGAATAACTAGGTGAGACAGCTTCAGCCGCACGTAAGGGCTCGACAATGCCAGAAATGCCTATATGAGGTCTGCTCACTGTAAAACTGCTGGAAGTTTTGGCAGTTCCAAGAAAATCATCCATCCCTTTAAAAGTGGATTGGAATGCTGCCTGATTTGTAGGCAAGTTAAAATGTGACAGCGTTGCAGGAACACTGCCAGCCACAGTCTGAGAACTTTGATCAAAGAGCTCCATGTCCACAGGGCTCTGATAAAATCTCCAATCTGGTCCAGTTATACCATGGAAGGCACATTTAGTTGGCAATTCATCTGGCAACAAATTCTTAAAGGATGGAAACACTTCACTTATGGTACTTGTGTAGAATCTTGACAAAGTTTGAGATCAAGGGTATGAGAGAAAAAGAGAAAAATACATTAGTATCATTAATATAGCTAGAATGTAATTTTTATCATTCATCCATTAAAATTAAAAAGAAAAAAAAAAAATCATAATTAGCACTGTCATAATCTAAATATTGCAGTGACTAAACATCCCTAACACAGAAACAGAAGACTGGATGAGTCTTCTTGGAGAGAATGTGTCCAGACTTGAATGCAGGTGGACAAGAATGATCGTGTGTTTTTTGGTATTCCCCACCCACCCTCTCAGTTGATATCTGGGAGTGCCTCTACTACTACTACTACTACTAATATTACTCCTGCTACTACTACTACTACTTCTACTACTACTACTACTACTACTACTACTACTACTACTACTACTACTACTACTACTACTACTACTACTACTATTACTACTACTATTACTACTACTATTACTACTGGTGCTACTACTACTGCTACTACTGTGGTGACGTGCCGCTGGTCAAAACCAGACTGGCCATTACACAACTCGAGCTCGGCCTTTATACTCCATGTAGTTGCCAAGCATAGTTCGCAAAGACATCTAGGCTAGCCAGCCAGCAGCCAATCAGAAACTTGGGAAAGCTCCCTGGGTCCCCACCAGCCTCCTTTAAAAGAAGGCCACCTAGCCAAGACGATCAGTACTCTCCCGGGCACAACGCCAAGCAGCAGTTCTCTCCAGCAAGTCGCCTCGGGACCAGTTCTCCCCAGCAAGACGCCTCGGGACCAGTTCTCTCCAGCAAGTCACCTCATTCCTTCCTGTGGCCCTTCGCTCTCAGCCATGACACTTGAAGAAGGCCTCACTCCGGACCTTCCCTCTACAAGCCCTCGTCCATGGCCTCCGAGCTTATTAACCATTAAATCTTAGTTTTAGTGTTATTGTGAGTCTCATTTCCCTGGCTTGTCCGAACTGGACACAACCACAACAATGTGGTGACCCTGAGTGAGGACAACCAGGAAGATGGCAGGCTCATAGGTTAACTTCACGCCCAGGCATGCCCAGCCCAGCCCCACCGCCCCGGCATGCCCAGCCCCACAGACCCGGTCTGCCAAGCCCCGGACTGCTCTGGCCAACCCCATTGCCTGAAAACATCACTTACACACTAAACACGTAAACATGACTGGCACCTGAATGTGGACGCCGTAGCTGCCGCACCACAGCCACTGTCACCAGTGCAACCTGAGCCGCCAGTGCAGCTGCAGCCATCACAGCTGCCACCACTACAGCTGCAGCCACTGCCGCCTCTACAGCCACACCCACCACCACTGCCACCATTACAGCCACAGCAACCACCATTGCAGCTGCAGCCACTGCCATTGCAGCCGCAGCCACTACCATTGTAGATGCAGCCACTGCCATTACAGCCACAGCCACCACCGCTGCCGCCATTGCAGCCGCAGCCACCGCCACTGCTGCCATTGCAGCCGCAGCCACGACCACTGCCGCCATTGTAGCCGCAGCCATCACCGCTGCTGCCTTTGCAGCCGCAGCCACCACCACTGCCGCCATTGCTGCCACAGCCACCACTACTGCCACCATTCCATTGCAGCCACAGCCACCATTACAGCCGCAGCCACCACCGCTGCCACCATTGCAGCTGCAGCCACTGCTGCTACCACCACTACAGCTACAGCCACTGCCACTGCCGCCACTACAGCTGCAACCACCGCTGCTGCCGCCACTACAGCTGTAGCCACTGCCGCTGCCACATTACTCACACCTCACCCTACCCTCCGTGGCGCTCGCTCCCAAAGGAGGGGAGAGGGGAGCATTGTGGTGCTACGCTGCTGATCAAAACCAGACTGGCCATTACACAACTCGAGCTAGGCCTTTATACTCCATGTAGTTGCCAAGCATAGTTCGCAAAGACATCTAGGCTAGCCAGCCGGCAACCAAACAGAAACTCAGGAAAGCTCCCTGGGTCCCCACCAGCCTCCTTTAAAAGGACGGCGCCTAGCCAAGACGATCAGTTCTCTCCCGGGCACAACTCCAAGCAGCAGTTCTCTCCAGCAAGTCACCTTAATGCTCACTTCCAGTCTGCTGCCACTTCCACCCCTTGTACATCTCATCACCTTACTTTTACCCACATTTATCTTCAATTTTCTTCTTTTACACACTCTCCCAAGCTCTGTCACCAACTTCCTCAATCCCTCCTCTAATCCTGCTACAAGCGCAGTGTCATCCTTTAAACATCTCCAATCCCTGACCCACCACCCTTGCATTCACCTCTCTCACCACCCCATCCATGTATAAGTTCAACAGCCAAGGCAACATGACACATCCCTGACGAAGTCCCACCTTTACCTCAAACCACTCACTCTCTCCATTTCTGATCCTGACACATGCTCTACTACTATCGTAAAAACTCTTGACAGCTCCTAGAAGCTTTCCTCCTATTCCATATATCTGCAATACCTCCCACAGTGCCTTCCTGTCTACCCTGTCATAAGCCTTTTCCAGATCCATAAAAGCCCAAAATACATCCTTACCTTTTCCTATAGATTTCTCACATATCTGTCTTACCACAAAAATCTGACCTACACAACCTCTACCTGTCCTAAATCCTCCACTGTTCCTCACCAATTACTCCCTCTCTTCCTCTCCTAATCCTCTCAATCAAGATCCTCCCATAAGCCTTCCCAACTACACTCAACAAGCTAATTCCTCTGAAACTACTACACTCACATTTGTCCCCTTTTCCCTTGTAAAGTGGAACTATACAGGCACTCCTCCAGTCCTCTGGCACTCTACCCTCTCTCCAACAAACATTAAATAACCTCACCATTCAATCCACCATCATTGTACCTCCTTTATTTAGACATTCCGCATGGCATCTACCCAGACCAGGCGCCTTACCTGCTTTCATCATCTTAACAGCTGCCTTCACTTCATCCTTCCTTGTTTCTCCTATTTTCCTCACTCATCACAGTCATTTTCTTAGCACTTCCCATTGCAACTACCTTTCCCTCCCTATCCTCCTTCACATTTAGCAACTCCCTAAAATACTCTGCCCATCTTCCTCTTACTGCCTTCTCTTCCATTATCATCTCTCCATCTGCACTTTTTACCTTTTCATCTCTACTTGATTCGCCTCCTCTTCCTCTCTTAATTTCTTTCCAAAACATCTTTTTATTACTTTTAAATTTTTCTGTCATACTCTTACCCCATTTCATGTCTTCTCTCCTCTTTACCTCCTTTACCTTATGCTTTAATTCTATTCTCTTTTCTTTGTACCTCTCATATGACTCCCTCATCCTGTTTTGTAACCAATCTGTGAGAGCTCACTTCTTCTCTTCTACAACCTTCTTTGTTTCCTCATTCCACCATTCACTACCCTTCCTTCTATTTCCTCCTGTTCTTCTTGTTCCACACACCATCTTTGCACACTTTATGACTCCCTCCTTGAACCATCCCCATTCCTCCTCCACACCTAGCTCTACTCTATCCTTCACTCCCTCCCACTCCTCTCTCAGCTTCTTCTTGTACTACTTCTCCTTTTCCTTTTCATTTAAAGAGTTCACTCTAAGCACCTCCCTACCTTTTGTCCTTTTTCTCTTTCTCCACATATCCTCCACTCAATTTACCTTCCATCAAAAAATTATCTGATATTCCCCCACCCTCTCACCTTAGCACATGTACATCCTTAACTCTTCCTATTATACTCCTATCTACCACTACATAGTCCAATAACGCTCTATCTACCACCCTTCCATCCACCACCCTCTCCCATGTGTACTTATGCTTGACTTTCTTCCTAAACACTCTATTTGCTATCATCAACTCTCTAGACACATCTCCACCAACTCTCCACTACGATTCTTTCCTGGAACTCCACATTTCCCACCCACTCCATCAATTCATTCATCTCCTACCCTAGCATTAAGGTCTCCCAATACTACTACATTGACGTTCCTCCCTAATCCCTCTATGCACTCATTTAAATCTATCCAAAAAGCCTCCCTTTCCTCTACACTCTTCTCACTACCAGGCCCATATGCACTTACAAAAACCCACATCTCCTTTCCCAGTTTCACCTTCATCCACATTATCCTTGAAGAAACCTCCTTCCACTCCACTACACATTTACCTATCTCTTCACTAGTACAGCCAGCCCTTCTCTCCCTCTCCCTCTCTTCACTCCTGAGAACCTCCCAACTACACTCCGAAACTCACACTCACCCTTCCCTCTCAACTTGGTTTCACTCAAAGCCAACACATCCATCTTTCTTCTCATATACTACCTATCTCTTCCCTTTTACTCTCATCTGTACCACATCCATGCACATTAAAAGACCCAAACCTTAGGGTGCTGGTTGGAAAACTCCTAGACCCTCTTATGCCTTTACATTTTTTAGGAATGTCCCCTGTGGGGCTACAGGGTGAAGAATGCCTGGTCCCAATCCCCATCCCATTTTTCTTGCCTCTTACAATCCAAGTGGGAATACTTGGTGGCAGCCTTCTTTTCCCCCCACCACAGGGTAGGCAAAACAAGGAAATGAAATTCAGAGAAATGGTACAGGACAGCAACAAGGGGTTGGGGGACAGCATAATGGAGGGACAGTAGCAGTATAATAAATGTTTCATCATTTCTCTGTGAGCAGAGTCCTCCTCTATCACAGATAAAATTATGTAGGGCTCTGGTCCGTAGGGGCACCCCATATAGACCCTAAAGTATCAACTACATGCTACTTTGTCATAACAACATGCAGCCAATACCCCAGACAGGGGTATTTTTTAAAATCAGAAATCTAATATGCAGCTTTACAGCCTCAAACCATCTCCACTACTGACTTCCTACCCAAGAAGTGATAATCTAAGCTACTCAGTCAGCAACCATCCCAAATAATAATCTATCTATATACTAAATGGCGTCATTCCCCTAACAAGGGAGGTAACCCGCCAAGGCATGCACCCAATGTCCACCCATCCAGCACCCATTTGTTTTCCTTTTAAAATAATAATAAAATAAAAGTAAAATTAATAAGAGCAACTCACTCAAATTCATACTGTCTTGTCTGTTTCCCACTGGATTCCTGGGAGCTTGTCACAACATCTTCCTCTGGGATGAAATATTGGCCTTCTTCATAATAGCTACACAATATCAGGTCATCCAATGTCATCACACATACCGGGCAATACAAATCAACATAACTCAAATTTAGTCTTTTCAGGTTCTGCCTTCGATTTCCATGGTTTACACACAAGCGAGTCTTGAAACTACTTTTTGAAACACTCAACAGTCTCAAAGCTCTTCTATGGCCTGCTAAAACTTGAGAATGGCAATAGCTTGACTTAGGCTGTGAGAAAAGACTATGTGACGGTTTCACTGACACTACTTCTTCAACAGGCTTTTCAGAGAGGAGAGAACTACAAACAGAAACTGGATGAACTTCTGAGAGTATATCACCATTTCTATCAAGTATGGATGGGTTCTCTGTGGCCTGTGCTTCTCTTTCAGTTTTTTTGGAATTAAACATACATGTGGATGGATTCTCTGTAGCCTGTGCTTCTCTTTCAGTCTTCTGAGAATTAAATATACATGTGGATGGATTCTCTGTAGCCTGTGCTTCTCTTTCAGTCTTTTGAGAATTAAGCATACATGTGGATGGATTTTCTGTAGCCTGTGCTTCTCTTTCAGTCCTTTGAGAATTAAAGCAGTGATAGTTTCTTTCTTGATCTTTTCCATCCTCTGGCGTGTCAGGCAAGGAACATAAGGTAAACCCCTCTCCTGAGGAAGAGTCACTTACTCTCCCCCCAACATTATTGTGCTGAGACTTGTCTAAACTGCTTCCCTCAGTAGCTGCAAACTGATTCATCAAACTACGATTACATCCCCGATGGTGCCCAGGAACATCAGCCACTTGTGCACTGGGTAGAACATAACATGATGAATCTAGAAGATGTGGCACTTTGCAAGGGGAGAACACTCGATGATACCGGACTTCAACAAGAACATTTCCAGTTCTGGCACTTTCAGGAATTGGAACCAGTGCATATTGAATTCCAGACAACTGATCTTGACTCACTTTGATTCTCTGAATCCTTGGTGTATAATCAGGGGTAAAATCAATCACTGTGCTTCCATATCTGGAATCTGTTACACATCTAAAGTTATCTTTTTCCCAGTTCAGGTGTGTACCAATTCTATTGCACGGGGAGCTCACAATAGGTGATTGAATTGTAGAGATTACTTTATCTTGACAAATTCTAACATTTTCCTTTGATGTTTTCCTTTCATCCACTGACAAAATGGAACTTGATGCACCTGCCATAAGCATCCCTGCAGCTGTAACTCTAGTCATGTACTTTGGCCCATTACCTAATACATTCACTTCATTACCAAACTCAAAAACATTTCTTTTCCTCTCACCTTCAGAACACTTTACAGACTGTGTACAATTTGGAATGAAAGAGGCCCTAGTCTCTGAGGTAACAGTTTTAAAGATAGTGCTGCTTTTTACATCTGGACTTGAGAATGGAGATATATAGCCTTCTTCAGTAATAGGTGGGCTTGTCTCAACATGTCTCAATCTTTTACAGCTCTGACCTCCCAACTCTAAATTCAAGATATCATTTGTGCTCAAAATGTTCAAATTGTCTCTAGCTATGCTACCACCTTCACGGGTATCCTCAATTTGAGGATCCTTACATTCAATGAACATATTTCCAGTTAATTCTTCCCTGACTATTTCTCCGTTTCTTTCAATGACATCGTTGAGACTTTCTTCACTATTGTTACAGTTACTATGCTCTGGAATGCATTCTTCATGATTGTCTTCCATTACACAAGTTACATTTTCCAATGGTATAATACAGTCATTTTTCAAAGATGGATCAAAGTCCATATAAACTCTTCTCTTTGTTTCTACTTCTGATTTTCTCCAAGGTTCAATAAATGTTAACTTCTCTTCGTGTTCTTTCCTTACATCTGCTGGCACTATCAACTCTTTACCTGATTGTGTACTACTTTTTCCAGCTAACCTGCTAATCTTTTCATACTGGTTATTTTCACTGCATGTAGGATTTTCCTTTTTCAGTTTGTGAGTATTTGTTCTGGTTTTATTTTTTTTCTGTGAAGTAGTCTTCCCAAGGTTCAAAAACTTATCTTTGGCCTTTGATGAACCACCACATTGACTCTCACTCATCTTTTTTACAATTTCTGAAACTTAAATAAAACTACTGTTATACATAGGTTATCTTTACAATACTATATTCACTATATATCTATATACTAAGGTTTTTTCTCCCTTATAAGGGAGGTAGCCAAATCAAAAGGAAAGTAACCACTTCCACCCATTCCACTCCCACCCATTCCACTCCCATCCACCACCCTTTCCTCTCTCTCATCTTAGCTCCTCATGGATAAAAGGTCATCCCTGTCTCCTGCCCACTGCCCTGGGACAGAAGCAATGCAGCAAGACAACACATCCACAGCAAAGCTACTTCATTTAATCAGCAACCCCTTCTCATGCAGAAAAAGAGAAGATGGTAGAGACAGTCGAGACCCCTTCAGGCTGTGTTAAACTATTATTCATGCATAACCACTCCTAACCCCCTCCCCCAACCTCTCCCTTCCTTGCCTCACAGTATTATCTATACACAGCCATTCTCCACCCATTCCTATCTCCTGCCTTCCCCCTTGCTCAATACCCCCTTTCACCTCATCCATCCATCTCATCTTTGGCCATCCCCTCATGTTCACTCCCTCCACCTCTGCCTTCCACACCTCTTTTACTAATTTTTCTTCACTCATTCTTTCCATGCATCCAAACCACCCCAATACTCTTTCATCAACCCTATCTCCCAGATCCATTTCCACTCTCTCTCTCCTCCTCACCTCATTTCCCACTCTATTCAACCTAGAAACCCCTACCATACTTCTCAGACATTTCATCTCAAACACATTTAATCTCTCGGCCTCTATTAAATTCCATGTTTCTGACTCATACCGTGCCATTGGCACAACCATCCCTTCATGTAGTCTCCTCTTTGCGTCCATTCCCAAATGCCTATTTCTCATGACACTTTAATCCCCAAACGCATTTACTTGCTTCTCTCAGTCTTTAATTCACTTCAACCACCATCACTCCACCCTTTCCTGACACATGCAACCCCAAATACCTAAAGGTATCCACTTCCTCCAGCCACTCTCCTTTAGAGTTTACTTCCAACTTACTGCCGCCCTCTCTCTTCGTACATCTCATCACCTTATATTTACCTACATTTACCTTCAACTTTCTCTTATCCTATATCCTCCCAAACTCTATCGCTAACTCCCTTAATCCTTCCTCTGACTCTGCAACAAGTGCAGTGTCATC
The DNA here is from genome assembly GCF_046742065.1 of Oratosquilla oratoria. Lineage (NCBI taxonomy): Eukaryota > Metazoa > Arthropoda > Malacostraca > Stomatopoda > Squillidae > Oratosquilla > Oratosquilla oratoria. Next base: position 79,231,570 of record NC_134780.1, read on the forward strand.
AGGAAACAACAACTGGCTCACCTCTTACTTTTCTCCATTTTCCTCAACCATCTCCACTCTCCTCCCCATTACCCTTGCATTTATCTCTCGCACTATCCCATCCATGTACACATTGAACAGCCATGGCAACATGACACATCCCTGTTGGAGTCCCACCTTTACCTCAAACCACTCACTCACTCCATTTCTCATTTCTAATTCTAATACAGGTTCTTTCTTGTAAAAAAAATTTGACTGCCCTTACTTTTTTCCTGCAATCCCATATATCCGCAATACCTCCTACGGTGCCTTTCTGTCAACCCTGTTATAAGACTTCCAAATCCATAAAGGCCCAAAAAACATCCATATATTTTCCTAAAACTTTCTCAGATCTGCCTTACCATAAAAACCTGACCCATGCAACCCTTACCTGTCCTAAATCTACTCTTCTTCACCAATTACTCCTGTTCCTCTCTTAATCCTCTCAATTAAACGCCTCCCATATACCTTTCCAACTACATTCAACAAACTGATCCCCCTAAAACTAATACACTCACATTTGTCCCCTTTTCCCTTGTAAAAAAAAGAACTATACAGGCATTCTTCCAGTCCTTCGGCACTCTACCCTCCCTTAGACATACATTAAACAATCTCACTAGCCAGTCCACTATTATTTCACCTCCCTTATTCAGAAACTTCGCATGGCACTCATCTAATGCAGGTGCTTTATCTGTTCTCATTATTTTCAAAACTAGTTGCACCCCATCTTTTCTTATTTCTCCTCCATTTTTCTCTCCCACAGTAATTTTCTTAGCACCTTCCATTGCTACCACTAATCCCTCCCTATCCTCCTCCATATTCAACAGCTCTCTAAAATACTTTGCCCACCTTCCCCTTACCACTTCCTCTTCTGTTAACATTTGTCCATCTACACCATTTACCTTTTCTTCTCTACTTGACTAACCTCTCCTTCCTCTCTTAACTTCCTTCCAAAACATTTTTCTTTTATCACTTTCAAAATTTTCTGTCATACTCCTCTCCCACTTTACATCTTTCATTTTTTCCTCCTTTATCCTTTGTTTTGCTTCTCTTCTTTTTTCTTTGTACCTGTGGTGGGGGGAAAGAATACTGCCACCAAGTATTCCCACTTGAGTCATAGGAGGCAACAAAAATGAGACAAAGATTAGGACTAGGCATCCTTCTCCCTGTATCCCCAACGGGAGACATTCCTAAAAGAAAATTAAGGCATAAGAGGGTCTAGGAGTTTTCCGACCAGTACCCTAAGGTTTGAGTCTTTTAATGTGCATGGATGTGGTACAGATGAGAGTAAAAGGGTAGAGATAGGTAGTATGTTTGTGAGAAGAAAGATGGATGTGTTGGCTTTGAGTGAAACTAAGTTGAAAGGTAGGGGTGAGTATGAGATTAGGAGTGTAATTGGGAGGTTCTCAGGAGTGAAGAGAGGACAAGGGAGAGAAGGGGTGGCTATACTAGTAAGCGAAGAGATAGGTAAATGTGTAGTGGAGTGGAAGGAGGTTTCTTCAAGACTAATGTGGATGAAGGTGTAACTGGGAAGGGAGATGTGGGTTTTTGTAAGTGCATATGGGCCTGGTAGTGAGAAGAGTGTAGAAGGGAGGCTTTTTGGATGGATAGAGGGATTAGAGAGAATTGTCAATGTATGTACCTTTCATATGTTTTTCTTGTCCTACTTTGCAACCAGTCCCTGAATCCTTGCTTATTCTTTTCTACTACCTTCTTTTCATCATCCCACCACTCACTACCCTTCTTTCTATTCCTTCCCATCCTCCTTATCCCACATACCATCTTTGCACACCTTCTCCATCCTTGAAACACTCCCATTCCTCCTCCACTCCTACCTCCATCCTTCACCACCCACACTTCTCTCAGCTTCTTCTGGTACTCGTACTCCTTTTCCTTCTCATTTAACCAATTTACTCTAAACATCTCTCTACCTTCTGCCCTTTTCCCCTTTCTCCTCCTATCCTCCACTCTCAACTTTCCACCAAAAAATTATGATATTCACTCCTGAGAACATGGACATCCAGAACTCTTCCTAATCTTTTCCTGAATACCGTTACATAGTCTATTAATGTTTAAACCCCCCTTCCACCCACCACCCTCTCCCATGTGTAATTACACTTGACCTTTTTCTTAAACACTGTGTTAGCTGTCATCAACTCTCTTAACACTTCACCATTAATTCTCCACTATGATTTTTACCTGGCACTCCACATTTCCCAACCACTCTGTCTATTGTTTCATCCCCTACTCTATCACTGAGATCTCCCAAAACCACTACATTGACAATCCTCCCAAAACTCTCAAAGCACTCTTTTATATCTATCCAAAATGCCTCCCTTTCCCCTTCACTCTTCTTACTACTCGGCATGTGGTTACAAAAACCCACATCTCCCTTCCCAGTTTCACCTTATCCACATTAACCTTGAGGAAACCTTTCATTCCACCACACACTTACCTATCTCTTCACTTACTAACAGAGCCACTCCTTCCCTCCCTCATCCTCTCTTCACTCTCAACACCCCCCTCCCCACTACACTCCCAAACTCAAAATTGCCCCTCCCTTTCAACTTATTTTCACTTAATGTCAACATCCATTTTCCATCTCACAAAGATACTGCCTGTCTCTTCCCTTTTACTCTCATCTGTACCACATCCATGTACATTAAAAGACCCAAACCTTAGGGTTCTGTTTGGAACACTCCTCCCAGACCCTCTTTTACCTTGACTTCTCATAAGAATGTACCCCTCAGGGTTACATAAAGCAGGATGCCTAGTCCTATCACTCTGTCCCATTTTAGCTGGTTTTACAACCTCAGTGGGAAGACTCAGTGGTAATATTCTTTCTTCCCCCTATCACAGGAAAGAGGCAAAAATAGAAATATATACTCAAAGAAGTGGTACAAGACAGTATTAAGAAAGGGGAGACAGCATAACGAAAGGCCAGTCACAGTACAATAAAGTAGCATCATTTCTCTTTGAGTAGAGAGTTCCTCTAACATAGACAAAATGATGTGAGGCTCTGGTCTATAGGGACACCCCATATAGTCCCTAGTCACTGCATGCTACTGCACAAATTATACCACACAATAACGTGCAGCCAATATCCCAGATGGGTATTAATGATAATGAAATATGTTCTAGCATTTTTCAGCTCACATATTTATAGGAAATTTTGATGGCTCAATGACAAATGCATATTCTATTATCTCTCAAGTTTCGAGAATTTCAATAATTAAAACAAAAATGATGTTTGAAAGTATACCAGTGCTTCTAGTAACCATTAATTTTGATATTTTACAACTTTTCAAATACTGGAGAATTATGAATTATGCCTGTGTCAGTTTTGAAAAGAGAGAACTATTTGAACTAATTCTCAATTTGCTACCAATGATCTCTGAGTCTTACCTTTCGCTCTTGTAAATGAAGACATCTTGAAAATATTATCAATGGTATCAATACTGGTATTCAAAACATTATTTCCTTCCTTAAAGAGGTATTCCTTGAGATCTTTTGGGCATTTACTATACCCCTTTCTACCAGGGATATAAATCTGCAAAATATTTCATCACAATTATGAACTAGACATACAAACCTATAGAAAATAATTCACCACTGATTTGGGATGAAAAGGCATCATGAGGGCATGGAAAAGATAACCACATATCCGGAGGATGTTAAAAAAAATTCAGTTTTCTTTATTGATGCATAAAGATAGAAGAATAAGAAAAAGAAGAAGAGTACAGGGTGGGGCAAATCAAATGCCTGAGTTTTGAAAGGCTCGCTAAATGGCTGTGGTAGTGATGGTAAGGTGTGTGGTCGCGTTGTGAGCACCAAACCCCGCCGTTTTCAGTAGCAGCCATGCCTTGGTCAGGTGAACATCGCGGCTTTGCAGTGCACACGTATCTCAAAAATGGCCATTCTGTCGTCGCCACCCAGCGAGCCTTCCTCCTGCACTTCAACATTCCACGTCATGGTCCCATCCCTAATGGCAAGGCAATCAGGCATTGGGTTGAAGCATTGAAAGATAATGGTTCCACAAGAAGACCTAGGGGTAGTGGAAGACCAAAAACAGTAAGAACACCAGAAAATGTGGCCTTGGTTAAAGCAGCTGTCAAACAGTCACCAGGGCGCTCTGCCCAGAAGCATTCACTTGCATTGGCCATGTCTAACCGATCTTTAAGGCGGATATTGCGTTAAGATTTATCATTCCATCCATATAAAATATTGATTGTTCAAGAATTGAAGCCCACTGACTTTGAAAATCACAGGAATTGCTGCCAAGAAATGTTGAACCACATCCCTGAACCGGCAACTTTTTTCACCAGTGATGAGGCCCACTTCCACCTTTCTGGAAGCATGAATAAGCAAAATTGTCACTATTGGGCTGAAGACAACCCAAGAGAACTTCACCAGAGACCATTCCATTCCCCTAAAGTTACTGTTTGGTGTGCAGTTTCCAAATTTGGGGTAATTGGGCCTTATTTCTTTGAGGAGGATGGAAGATCTGTGACTGTCAACTCTCAACGTTATATTGCAATGTTGGAAGACTTTCTTAAACCGAAATTGGAAGACTTAATTGAGGAAACAAATCTGGGAGACATCTGGTTCCAACAAGATGGAGCAACAGCCCACACTGCTCAAGTTGCAATGGTCAACTTGTGACAGATGTTCCCGGCACGCCTCGTCTCTCGGAGGGGTGATGTCAAGTGGCCCCCATGCTCACCTGATTTAAGCATTTGCGACTTCTTCCTGTGGGGATACCTGAAGGAGAAAGTGTTCAGAAGTTGGCCACACAATTTGGAAGAATTGAAGATGCAAATTCGGGAGGAAATCGCTGCAATACCCCTTGAGATGTGCCAAAGAGCAACCGAAAACTTCAGACATTGCCTTCAACAGTGCATCGCTACAGATGGCCACCACCTTCCTGATGCCATCTTCAAAAAGTGATCACACAAACGGCATTGTATATTGATTTGAATAAAACAAATAATTCTGTAAGTATTGTTTTACTTTTCCTAATAGCCTTTCAAAACTCAGGCATTTGATTTGCCCCACCCTGTATAAGAAGAAGAAAAAGAAAAGTAGAAGAAGAAGAAGAAGAAAAGAAGAAGTAGAAGAAGAAGAAGAAGAAGAAGAAGAAGACGAAGATGATGATGACACACACACACCTAGGGAAGTATTAAATTTTCAATTATTGTTCACACTGTGAACATACCTTGACATCCACCTTAAAACCCCTTTTGCCTTTCCCATGATAATGTCTAGGTTGAACAATTCTTCTCCAACCTTCAGGAACACCTTCATTATCTTCTACTGCTTTTCCCGACACTGGAAGGACAGCATATGAAAATAAAAAGCTATTAATAAATAAATAAAAAATCAACATGTCTGTCTTTAGCAAAATGATCTAGCCAGTGACGGTGATTTGATAACAGTCCTCGACAACCTGATTGGCTGAGAGTGGTGACGTCACAGCAACGGGGACAACTGATTGGCCGAGAGTGGTGACGTCACAGCAACAAAGACAACTGATTGGTCGAGATCAGTGACATCATGGCAACGGAGATGATTGATTGACCACTCACAAAGCGAGCAGCGCCATAGGCCAAGCAGGGTGAAGCCATGGCAGCAAAGCTGGCACTTGTAATTATATAAAAAAAATATAAAGAACAATCACAATAAGCTCATATGCTGATTATACACATTAAAATGAATACATACATACACATAGATCATTAGAAGGAAGGGTAGTGAATGGTGGGATGAGGAAACAAAGAAGGTTGTAGAAGAGAGGAAGTGAGCTTTCACAGATTGGTTACAAAATAGGACGAGGGAGTTATATGAGAGGTACACAGAAAAGAGAAGAGAAGTAAAGCATAGGGAAAGGAGGCAAAGAGGAGAGCAGATGTGAAATGGAGTAAGAGTATGACAGAAAAATTTTAAAGTAATAAAAAGATGTTTTGGAAAGAAATTAAGAGAGGAAGAGGAGGCAAATCAAGTAGAGAAGAAAAGGTAAGAGGTGCAGATGGAGAGATGATAATGGAAGAGAAGGCAGTAAGGGGAAGATGGGCAGAGTATTTTTGGGAGATGCTAAATGTGAAGGAGGATAGGGAGGGAAAGATAGTTGCAATGGGAAGTGCTAAAAAAATGACCATGATGAGTGAGGAAAATGGAGGAGAAATATGCCCCTTTTACCCATCCATCTCATCCCAGGTCGACCCCCCTCAAAGTCTACAAGCAATGCTAAATTGATTACTAAATAACAAAAGCAATATTGTTCATACCCAAGTGTTCAACTACACTTTCAGACAGACAAACAGAGGGTAGTTTTTCTGATGCCTTTTCAAATCTTTCTTGTGATTCACTTTGTGTCAAAACTTTCAGTGATCCTTTGTAATCCTTCTGAGCAATAGATCTCTTATTTTCAAACTCAGTATTTTGATTTCCTATCACAGGTTCCGTCACATCCCTTTTCACAATTGCACCAATTCTTTTTACAGACACTTTTGAACTGCTATTGTTCTTAACTTTACTAGAACTTGGGGTAATTAAATTGTTATCTATAATGTGTTTAGATGTTCTACTATGCTTTCTTTGTTTATCAGTATCTATGTTCAAATTATCTGCACCACCATTTCTTTTATCAATTTGTTTGGACATTTTATTAGATGTCTCTTGTTTACCAGATCTTTTTGTATTATCATGACAGTCTTTACTTCGCTGTGGATTTACTGCATTTTTCCCTTGCATCTGCCGTGAACCAGTCTTTGTTTTTTTGTACTTTGTTGTCATTTCAAAATCATTTTCAAAATCTGAATCACTTTGTAAAGAATGAATCAAATTATTCAAATGTGTTTCAAGTGCTTCTTCAATCTTTTTTTTGCCATTCTTCTTTGAATGCAAAGGACATTTTTTTTGCTGTTTTTTACTTGAACACTTGGTTGCATCAAAACCTCCAGGGATAACATAACTGTCCTTTTCTTCATTACCGACCGGGGTTATTTCTTGATTTTGAGTATCTACTGGCTGAGGCTTATTATCAGAGGTAAATGCTATACTCTGCAAACTCTCTCTAGTGGCACTTTGGTCATTACCTAATTCCACACACTTGGACTCTGTAATCTTTTTTCCTAAAGGCTTATCCTGTGATCTAGGTCTCCTATTAGAATGTTGGCTGGGCTCAAGAAATTCCAGTTCACAATTCTCAAATGAAGCTCCTATGGGATCTAACAAAAATGAAACTTGTTTCACCGTTCCTTTATTCTTACTGGCCTTGACATTTGCCAACTGGTCTTTTGCCAGACTGCTACCACCCTGTGATCTTTCACGATTCTTTTCTTCTTCACAAGCAGATGAAGTGGTTGATCTAAAGGATCTGTCACGATGTCCATACTTCTGAATTCTAAAAGTGTTTAAACTTTTTCCTAGGCTATAATATATGTTAGTGCCAGGCTTCAGTTTACTCTGATCACCATCTGGGTTTATTTGGGAACTGGAACCTCTAGTCTTCTGCAAAGTCTTAGTACACTCATTTCCTGAAACTGATTCCGTAGTTGTCCTTTCAGAATTTAGAATGCTTTTTTTATTGTGCTTTTCCATTTTTTTCTTGCCCTTCTTTCCATCTGTGCACACAGCACTATTGGTTACCTGTTCTAATCTTGCCTTCATTTCATATTCATGTTTGACTATATGGTCAACTTTCTTGCTTGACCCATCTCCAACTTCTTTAACATTTTCTTCATTCTTCATTTCTAAATTTCTCTGTGTGATGGTACTTCTATCATTTTTGCTTGAGGTTCTTGAGGGTTTTCCATTTATATCCGTGTTTTCCTTTACTAACTTTTCCTGGAACTGTTTTGTAATCACACTAAGAGTGTCGACAGCTGTGACCAGATCTGCTTTGATGCTTTCAAGCACCTCCTTTGACCCCTTTTCCTGAAAGTAAACAATATGTTAGCCAAGAATGAGATACATGGATAAAGTGAAGAGAGCTCTAGAGACACATGGTATGTCTGTCAAAGAAAGAGAGAGTGGAAAAGATAGATGCATATGATGGATGATTGTGAATGGATAAAGGGATGGTGCATCATGAAGGAATGTTATTTTCACCTGCTTAATAAATAAATGCATGAGAACTGGGTGTGGGTGGGTGGGTGGTTTGCTGGGGGGAGGGAGATGTAAAATGGTGGGAGTAAACCAGATCCAGCTGTTGGGCCCTGCTGTAGAATTCCACAGCTGTGCCTCACTGCAATGCTTTTGACCCGAGCAGTGTGGTAGGGTCAAAAAGTGGATAGTTTTAGATATTTGGGTGCAAATGTGGCAGGAAAAGGTGGAGTGAAGGTGGAGGTAGAATGTAGATTGAGAGAAGCGAGTAAATGCCTTGGTGGATTAAAAAGTGTAATGAGAAATAGACATTTGGGAATGGATGCTAAGAGGAGACTATATGAAGGAGTGATTGTGCCAACAGCACTGTATGGGGCAGAAACATGGAACATAAAGAGAGGAAGAAAGAAGGAGTTTGAATGTGTTTGAGATGAGGTGTCTGAGAAGTATGATGGGGGTTACTAGGCTGGATAGAGTGAGAAATGAGGAGGTGAGGAGGAGAACAGGGGTGGAAAGGGGGTTGGGAGATAGGGTTGATGAAAGAGTATTGGGATAGTTTGGACACATGGAAAGAATGAGTGAAGAAAGACTAGTAAAAGAGGTATGGAAGGCAGATGTGGAGGGAGTGAACATGAGGGGACGGCCTAGGATGAGGTGGATGGATGGGGTGAAGGGGGCTTTGGGGAAGAGGGGGATGTCTGTTAAGGAAGGACGGGAGAGGACAGAAGACAGGGGTGAATGGAGAATAGTTGTATTTGGATGATAATGTGATGCATGAGGTGGAATGGGTGGGGGGATGGGGGGTGAGGTAGTATGTGTGAGCAAATTTTGACGCAGCCCGAAGGGATTTCTCCCCGTCTTCTCTATTATGCATGGGGGGGGCGGATAGGAGGGGTCGCCGATTTAATGAAGCGGCCTTGCTGTGGATGTGCTGTGTCTTGCAACACTGCTTCTGACCCAGGGTAGTGGACAAGGTGCAGGGATGACCCGTCATCCAGGAGGTGCTAAGATGAGAGGGAGGGTGGAGGGGTGTGGAGTGTATTCAGGGATAGAATGGGTGGGAGTGATTTTATGCCTTTTCCTTTTTGACTACCTCCATTGAAAGGGGGAAAAATGCCTTGGTATAGGTATGTATGTACATATATATATATACATATATATATATATATATATATATATATATATATATATATATATATATATATATATATATATATATATATATATATATACACACACCAAGGGTCCCCTTATTTGGGAGGTAACCAAGTTAAGATGTATGCACCCACTCCTATCCATTCCACTCTAATCCACCACCCTTGTTTCACTCTCATCTTAGCTCCTCATGGATGAAGGGTCATCCCTGTCTCCTGCCCACTGCCCTGAGTCAGAGGCAATGCAGCAAGAAACAGCACATCCACTGGAAGGCCACTTCAATTAAGAAATATGTGGGAATAATGTATTACTATAAAATACCTATCATATCTTTTCAACAGTTTCAAATTACAAATCATAATAGCTACTGCTATTGGATGCGTAATTATACACAACTTATAAATACTGAAGTCACATAAATATATCACAAAAATACAAATATTCACAATAAACTTACCCATTTTTTCCTCTTCATGTCAGTGCATTCAACATCCAATGACTGCAATGCCTCTGGTACCAACTGAATATAAAAAACCAACTTAGTATCTACATAATCATCACAACAACAATATTTACCTTGCCTAGAAAGTCTGTGCAAGGTATTTTTTGTCTAGGTTCTTTATTTGTCAACAACATCAAGGTAAAATGACTGGACCAATTGACATGTAACTTTAAGTAAAGATGGGCAATGGACTCTACATCATACTATAGTGACAGCATAGGGCAGTCAAAGTTTTTGGGACTTCAGGGGTACCCCTATGAACCAGAGCTACACAGCATTTGTCTATACCAGACTAATCTCTGCTACATTTTACTTTTGCTATTGCTCCTTTCTCTGTCTCCATGAATTTCTCCTTTACCACTTAAGTTTTCACCTCTCCTGTGGTCTATCTATCTATCTGTCTATCTATACACCAAAGGCTTCTTCCCCCTTATATAGGATGTAACCTGTCAAGGTATGCAACCACTCCCTCCCATTCCATTCCCACCCATAACCCTTGTGTGGGGTGGGTATATGGTGGATGTATACTTTGATTCAGCCATACCACTTTTAGGGAGAATATGGGGGTAAAAGCTTCTTGGTGTGTGTATATACTTGTATGTCAGAAATAAATGCTTCATTCTCACATGGTGGTTACTCTACACTTATTTATTTATTTTTCTTTTCTTTTTTGGAGGGGAGGAGGGCATTTGGCACTTTTATACATACACATATATGCTTACAACTCTGAATATAAATATAAATGTGTGTGTGTGTGTGTGTATATATGTATATATATATATATATATATATATATATATAGATATATATATATATATATATATATATATATATATATATATATATATATATATATATAAACTTAAACCCACTCTCGGAAAAAAATAAGCTGAGATACAGAGTAAACCGTATATTTCAACCATTGACTGTGATCCTCTTCAGCAAATACATAGGGTAGGGAACAAGAAGATATATACAGAGGGAAACTACAACAAAAGGGAACTAGGGAAGCCTCAAGTCATATCCTCTTGATGGGGTCAGGCATTTTGTTCTTTAGAGACAAACTTTTTTACTGCCAAGCTGGTGATAGAATATGGTGATCAGTGAACTTTTGACATGTTAAAACTTGGAAAATGTTTGATGAATTTTAACACATCAAAAGGTAAATGGTCATTAGATTCTATCACCAGCTTGGCAGTAAACAAATTTATCTCTAAGGAACAAAATGTCCTACCCTATCATGGGCATGTGATGTGAAGCTTCCTTAGTTCCCTTTTGTTGTAATTTTCCTCTGCATATATCTTCCTGTTTCCTATCCTATGTATGTATCTGCTAGAGAGGACCACAGTCAGTGGTCGAAATATACGGTTTACTCTGTATCTCAGCTTATCTTTCTCCGAGAGTGGGTTTAGATTTTATTTTACTCTTGTGCTACTACATCTACATTATTCAATATATATATATATATATATATATATATATATATATATATATATATATATAAAGATATCTATATATATATATATATATCTATATATATATATACACACACATATACCAACCCTTTTCAATTCTTCCAAGTCCATCTTAATAAGCACTTCAGCTGCTTGAGTCTTGAAATCTTCATCAGGTCCTTGGGTTCTAACTCGACACAGTGTACTCAATGGCAAGACTTGGCTAATAATCTTCTTAACTTTCTTTTTGGCCTTCTTTTTGCTTTCCCTCAGCCAAAGGCTTCCCAAGAGTACTGCATACCACTGATCAACCTCACTGGTTTGCTTGACTTTTGGCAGGTAATCTTGGAACACGCTGCTATATATGTAAATAATATTATGCACTTCTTTATCAGCTACAACTTGTCTGTGTATTTCATCTACTCGAATTCAACCTCATAATGAGAATAATCTACCAAGAACAATAATAGACTACTGTATGTATTCATGTATTGGTAAAGTTTTAAAGAAAAAAGTTTCGTGCAAAAAAACTGGGGGTCAACCTTTCCATAAGTGATATTTTCATTGGATTGAAAATGTGCATGATAGGAAGAGGTACAAGCAACTTTTAACTTCAGACATGAAGAATGTAACTTACCAGTTATTACCAGATAATGTAAGTAACCTTATCTAGTAGTATATATACCATGGGCTTTCTCCACTTCATAAAAGAAGGTAGCCAAGTCCCACCCATTCCACTCCCATCCCAACCCTTGCTTAACTCTCATCTCATGAACAAAGGGTCATCCCTGTCTCCTGCCAGCTGCCTGGGTCAGAAACCCGGGCAGTAACTGGTAATTATCTTTATGCCTGACCAGATGCTTGGAACTTATAGGAGGCAGAAAGGGAGAGCCTAAATGTGGCTGTGATGAAGTCTTTAAGAAGTATGAGAATTACAAGACTGGATAGGATAAGAAATTGAGGTGAGGAAGAGAGTAGGGATGGACAGGGAGCTGGCAGATAAGGTTAATCAAAGAATACTGGGATGATTTGGGCATGTGGAAAGAATATGTGGTGTGACGTGTTGTAGTATGAGGAGTTTGGAAAAAGCAAAAATAGAATATCAGGACAATATAAAATTGGAACCAAGGAGGTAAAGAAGGAGAGATCCAAAAAAGATTTGGGTGTAATTATCTCAAACGACTTGTCCTATGATAAACAGATAAACAAAATTGTCGGAGAATCCTACAACTTGCTAAGATCAATAAAAGTGACATTTACATATTTGGACAAAGAAATTATTAAAAAAATATTGGTCACACTGATAAGGCCTAGACTAGAATATGCGGTGACATTGTGGTCACCCAATACCAAAAAGAATATAAAGAAAATAGAAAGAATCCAGACAGCAGCCACAAAAATGACACCTGCACTTGCAAACTTGTCATATGAGGAGAGACTGGCTAAACTGGAGTTACCAACTCTGAAGCAAAGAAGAGAAAGAGGTGACCTACTGACCATCTACAGAATCATGAAGGGCACAGAAATACTCGATAGAGAGTACTTGTTAAACTGCAACACGAGAAGCACAAGAGGACATGCAAAGAAAATGAAAAAACATAGCTACAGAAGAGAACTGAAGAAAAACAGTTTTCCACATAGTGGTGGACACCTGCAACAAACTGGACAATGAAATAGTCTGCGCAAAAACCATTTATGAGTTTAAAAGCAAACTAGACACTGCGAGATTCAAAGGCGGGACACCACGAGAGTAGCTCCCCTTTCCGCAAAATACAACTAGGTAAATACTGGACAGCAAATGGGTTTTGGATGGGTGTGAGGTGGGTGAAGAGTGAGTATTGACAGACTTTGCCACCCCTTCAATGGGAGAAAGGGCCATATACTATTTTAGAAATATTATTGTTTTCTTAATTAATATTTTGGAGCCCTGGTGAGTTATGTGTAAATCTGCATAATGGAATGTCAAGATTTGAAGGATTTACTAGACCTCACAATGCATTCAGTGATAATACAATAGTCTGCAGTATTCCTACTTCTATCATGACCTTAGCTCTAAATACATACATATACAAATATATAGCTCTAAATACAAACAAAAATAAATGATTACTTGGCAAGATTGGAGATCACATGGCTCTGGATTGATGCATCTAAATGATTTTCTTCAATAAGAGTGATTCCTGCCTGTACTGCAACATTAGTTGCATGCAATACATTTCCATCTGCAATTACATATATATGATTAGATAAGATTCTGTAAAACATGATAATACTTTATTTCTCATTTGTTCCACTAACAAAAATTACATTCATTGTGGTGTGACTGTTGTAAGTAAACTAATCAAAATGACTATATTACTAACTACAATTTGATCTCTAACAAAATTACAATTACGTTTTTTTTTCTTCAAATGCAATCACTTTTGGAGATGAAAGCAAAGTTAACAACTAATCTATTGACTCCAATCGTACATATGCTGGGACATTGTGACAAGTTGATGAAGATGGAAAAAGAAGTCACGGGTCTAGTTCCGACTTTCTGAGTATATTCCTGACTGGTTTCACTCTATGCTTCTTCAAAGGAAGCATAGAGCAAAACCGGTCAGAAATAAACTCAGGAACTCGGAACTAGACCCGTGATTTCTTTTTCCACCTTATAAGGGGGTGGCCAAGTCAAAGCATATACACAGTCATGGGAGAATATTAAGAAAGACCACCTATCTACAGGATGTGAAGAAATACATTTTCCATACAGATGCATAAATACTTGGAATAGCTTAGGAAGTGACATAGCCCATACTCAAACAACACATGAATTCAAATCTAAATATGATCATTGGAAATCAAGGATATAGATTAAGTTGGAACTGTACATGAATTTGAGCCTAAGTATGATAAAGAAAAAAATAGCAAATAGGAGATGGGACCCAACAAGCATTGCTCTTTTCCTGTATACTACAATTAGGTAAATACACACATTCCAATCATGACTCACATACTAATATTTGATACCCAAGCTCAATTAAACATAAGTAGAACCACTCACCAAAGAAATCTAGTAAAAGTTTCAAATCCTTGTCAAGGTGAGAAAGAAAATCACTAACATCTTCATGCCTGTGGAACAAAGTCAGATAAAACATCCCTTTGTGTAAAAGAGAAAAGTAAATGAATCTTTACATAAAACTGGTATCCTATAATTCACATTAGCTCCTATGTAAATTTACACAAAATCACATGTACCACAATTCATTTCACTCCTTGTCTGCATTAAAAACAAATTAAAAATCTATTCTCATTTCTGATTTCAGGCACAACAAATAACTAATCCACAATAAATGTCTGTGTCTGATCTAATTCCTCTTAACTATGGTCTGTGCACTCAACAGAGTCCATTCTTCAAGGTGTAGCATACACTGTGTTTTACCATTAGCCATTCTGCCAAATTAACCTAACTACATGCCTCTCTCTCTTATTTCCAATCTATGTGCTCTTTCATTTTTTTAATATGTATTCTGTACATAGAAGGAAGCTGTGTAGTACAATTAATATCACTTTTTAGGATTATAACAATTATATGAATAAATTCTATGACAGATAAAGCACTTTATCCCCATGTTGCCACTCCAAGTACAAGTGAAACAAATGGGATGGAGGTGGGTAGGGTGACAGTGACAATCCGACATAATTGGAGATCAAATTAACAAACAATACACTCCAGGGAATTCTCACCTTTTGCCCCACCCTGAACACTCTTTGGAGCACACACACTTCTAGAACTCCTCTCTCCAATCGACCATTTTCCCCCAAACATAAAAACAATTAAAATATTCACCTGAATGCAAGGAGAACCAGCCTGAGAAACTGTGATCCCAATTCATTAATGGCCTCTTTCACATCTATGATTCCATGCTGTCAAAAACAAAGTATACACGTATACCAAAGGCTTTTTCCCCCTTACAAGGGAGGTAGCTGGTAGCCAAAAAGAAAAAGGCATAAAAACCATTCCCACCCACTCCATCCCTAATACACCCCACTCCCCTCCACCCTCCCTCTTATCTTGGTACCTCCTGGATGACGGGTCATCCCTGCATCTTGTCCACTGCCCTGGGTCAGAGGTACTGTCACAAGACACACCACATCCACAGCAAGGCCACTTCATTAAATCAGTGACCCCCCTCTCCGTCCCCTCATGCAGAAAAGGAGAAGACTGGGAGAAATCCCTTCGGGCTGCATCAAATTTTTCTCACACACATTACCTCACCCCCCCATCCCCACACCCATTCCACCACGTGCATCACATCATCCATATACAACCATTCTCCATTCACACCTATCTTCTGTCCTCTCCCGTCCTTCCTCAACAGACATTCCCCTTTTTCCCAAGACCCCTTTCACCCCATCCATCCATCTCATCCTAGATCACCCCCTCATGTTCACTCCCTCCACATCTGCCTTCCATACCTCTTTTACTAGTCTTTCTTCACTCATTCTTTCCATGTGTCCAAACCATCCCAATACTCTTTCATCAACCCTGTCTCCCAACTCCCTTAACACCCCTGTTCTCCTACTCACCTCCTCATTCCTCAATCTATCCAGCCTAGTAACCCCTATCATACTTCTCAGACACCTCATCTCAAACACATTCAAACTCCTTCTCTCTTCTTCTCTTATATTCCATGTTTCTGCCCCATACAGTGCTGTTGGCACAATAACTTCTTCATACAATCTCCTTTTAGCATCCATTCCCAAAAGTCTATTCCTCATTACACTTTTTAATCCACCAAGGAATTTACTTGCTTCTCTCAATCTACATTCTACTTCCACCTCCACTCCACCCTTTCCTGCCACATTCGCACCCAAGTATCTAAAACTATGCACTTCCTCCAGTCGCTCTTCCTTAATGCTCACTTCCAGTCTGCTGTCACTTTCCACCCCTTGTACATCTCATCACCTTACTTTTACCAATATTTATCTTCAGCTTTCTTCTATCACACACTCTCCCAAACTCGTCACCAACTTCCTCAATCCCTCCTCTGATCCTGCTACAAGTGCAGTGTCGTCCATAAACAACAACTGGCTTACCTTACACTTTTCTCCATTTTCTTTAAACATCTCCAATCCCTGACCCACCACCCTTGCATTTACCTCTTGCACCACCCCATCCATGTATAAGTTGAACAGCCAGGGTGACATAACACACCCCTAACAAAGTCCAACCTTTACTTCGAACCACTCACTCTCTCCATTTCTAATTCTGACGCATGCTCTACTGCTCTTGTAAAAACTCTTGACACCTCCTAGAAGCTTTCCTCCTATCCTGTATATCTGGAATACCTCCCATAGTGCCTTCTTGTCTACCCTGTCATAAGCCTTTTCCAGCCTTTTCCATTATACTACATTTCTTGATGATGAAGTTTACTTTCCACTTTTGGCTCCATTTCCAGACTTTGTCCAGGTCTCTTGCATGTCTATTAGCCCCGAGTAAAAACAAATCAATTAGTGGTACATGATCTTCCTTGTCTAAAGCCAAATTGTTTTGGATTCAGTAGGACAAAAATTATATTAATAAAATAAGGCTCCAAATAAAACAAAAGACAAGTTAATAATGGGCAACATGTCAAGCCAGTGTTGCTCTTTTCCTGTATGCAGTGTTACAATTAGGTCAATTAGGTAAATACTTCATTTCAAAAACATTTACAGCATGCTCTTCCTTTCTGCATCCTTCAAATTCCAAGCCTGTTCTATTTAGTACTAAGGGCACAATCACTCCTTTGTACAATCTCTTTGCGTTCATCACCAGACACCTTTTCACAACACCTTCCATCCCCACCTACCCCTAGACACCTGTGAAAGATTAATGATAACGATATGGTTTAATGTCACAAACCACCCCCTATCAAAAGACTAGGACGGTGCCCCAGAAGACTTTAGCATGGAATTTAATAAACCATGACATTAGTCCAATTTTGCCAGTGGCAGGGTTCGAACCACCATTCCCTCGACCTTTGCCACAAGTAATGATGCCCCAACCCACTAGGATGAAAAATTAATACTACCTTCAAAATATGCTGGCAGTCCTCCCTTGACAGATCTTGTATTAATTTCTGTAGTAATCTGACAATGCACAACAGCTGAGATTCATCAAATTTTGAACTTGTCTCAATGCATGATAGAAGCCTGAAATAAAATTGGGGACAATGGTCCCCCAATATAAAATAAAACATGATCAATATTATCATGATTCTATTTAATAATTAAATCGATAGCAATAAAATTAGCTAAGTAGGACAAAAAAGATATTAAGAAATTAGGTCTCTAAATCAAACAAAAGACAAGTTAATAATGGGCAATATATCAAGCCAAACCATTTTCTCTAATTCAAATTTCATTAGTATATAATGTTTAAATAAATTTTTAATGTCAGGAATTAATTGAAGTAAAGAATATTTAAGATAAGTTCCCCTCATCACTTCATACACACAAGTTAATATAAAGCAATCAATCCATTACTCTTTGGTATCCTGCATAAGACCTGCTGCCTTCGGGTAACTGGCAACAGCCTCCAGACAGAACCATAAGTCGCTTAGATATAATGTGATGTTGTCAGGGGATTGTTAGTGTGGGGCATTGTAGTATTAGATATTCTGCATCTGTGTGCTGGTTCCTTGTAGGGCAGTTTGAATCTGAATCTAAACCAGTTTCTCAACCAGGGTTCCGCGGAACCCTAACCTTCCGCAAAAGGTTATAGTAATAATGTAATATAGACATCATCCTATCTAACCTATTATTACAATGAAAATAATATGAGAAAAATATGGTATATGTTTTTGTATTTTTTGCGCAGGGGTTCCTTGAGACATACAATTTATTTTAAAGGTTACGCAAGGGTAAAAGACTGAAAAACACTGATCAAAGCCAAACTAAAATATAAAAAAGGGATATTATTATGGTCCAGCAGTAGAAAAATACTGTTCAAATTATATATTCTTGATAGATACATTAAGGAAATGTTTGGGATATAAACAGCTTTTAATAGATTCATACCTGTATAAAATGCACTACAACTAGACCAACACCTATTGAGTAAAATTCAATAGAGAGATCTAGATTGTAACACAAAGCAACTAACCTTAGTAAATGACTAAGTAAATCCTTACACTCTTTGGCCAACTGTTTCCGATACATTCTGCAAAATAATAATTTAATCCATCATTGGCCCCTTTCCTTATAAAGGGTCAGACAAAATAACCTAGATGCAGCTACAGTAACAATGAAAGTGTCACATAAAGGAATTAACAGAAACTCACAACAACCTGTCAGGATAGTCACAGTGCACTGATAGCTAATACTAAGGAAGTATGCTGGTCTTGTCTTGTTCACTTAGCTGTGATGGTGACTGTTACCTGCCCCAACAGTCCAAGCATATAGGGCAAAGGTGCTTTTGGCCAAAGCTGTGTACCTCCTGGATCCTCACCACCTTTCTGTGAATGCCAGGATGCTTCTTTATGCTGCTGCCCCCTCCCCCAACATGCCCTCATGGTGAAGGTTAAACTGTCTCAATTGTCTCCCTAGTATGCAGAAGGGTGGGGGGATGCAACAGATCATATGATGGGGTGGTAGTGTTCTATGTGGGTACCGGGCTCATTTTTGAAAGATATGTTGTAATGTTTGTAATGGCGAGGGATGTATCATGCAGTTTCGAGTATGGTCTATGGAGTTATGCCAGTTGAGATCCGGTCTTCTCCATCAATCATATCTTTTTTTTCTAATTCACTTTCGGTTATGTCTTCTTGGCTCTTTCAGGACTTGACGCATTTGTTAAGGAACCTCATTTCCCATTGGTATCATCATTTATGCCAACCATTTTTATCTCAAAACCTGGCTTTGGGAAACTCACCGCTCATTTGGAAAAAAGAACGAGGATTCATGAAAATATAAAAATGCTAATATTAAAGTCATTACATTGGAAAACCATGTCTATATATTCTACGGACTACTGTATACCATTACCTGATGGTAAAAAGTTGTAGCCTACTTGAAGAGAAATGATATCCCGAAATCTTTAGCTAGGCGACATTTTAGCTCAACAATTTCATCAGTTACATACTTTCAATCCTTGTAAGGAGTAAGACTGGATTGTCATATGAAATAATTTTATGGATCATTTATCTTAATTCTATATGCTTTATACTCTAAGCTGCAATTTCTTTCGGTAAAATGAAAATGTAATTAACTATTAGACCGCTTTTCGCTAATAGACACTAGTTAAATTGTCTTCAAGTTTATTCACCGTTATTGGTCAGCTGCAAGCAGTACATTTGCTAAATTATTTTCATAATTTCACATGTATTCAAATGTATTCACATGATCACGACTGAAAATATAATTCCCTCAATTTTATTTTTTTACACATTATACAGCACACCGGTTTTCCTATTGGTAATCCTAAATATATATATATTTACAAAGTGTGCTCTTGAACAACAGTGGCATATAATCTCCTTAATCTCTTTATAATGGAAGTGCTTATGATAAATGAGTATTAATAACATCTTTAAAGTTTATTGAATAATCGCATAGGAAAGCTATCTTGATTCATGTTGTATTCTGTAATCTGTATGAGCTTATGACTTCATAACCGGCATAGCTAGTGAGGGGCCATGCCAGTTAGCACTCCTGGATCTGACGGTGATATTCTTAGAAAAAAAGATATATTTCCTTATACAGGGCCCCGACATGGGTAGGTGCCGCCCCACCACACACTACCACCACCTTCCACCTCTGATGGTCACTATATAGCACGATTCACATGGAACATTCATCCACAAAACAATGTTTATACACACATCATTCATACACACCATTCATGATAAATAACCCATGTATCAAAAGAACATTAGGGGGAATTTGCTTAACCTTCTTTTCACCAAAAATGCCGACCCCCCCCCCCCCAAAAAAAAAAAAAAAAAAAAAACGTGCCGCCCCGTGGTATTGCCCTCTCATTGTCGGAGCCCTGATCTTATTTAAACCATTTTAAGGGTAAAATTTACATAAGAAAATATCTATTAAGAATATCATCGTAAGATTCTTACGGTGGTGTTCTTCAATAAAAAAAAAATACCTTATATATAAACTCTTGGAAGGGAAAGATTTATGATATTTATTTAAGGAAATATATTTTTTAAGAATACCACCGTTAATGCCCAGCGCCAACGCTTACATTAAAATTAAAAACATCTACGAAAGGTTAGATGAATATATTGATTACCCAGTATTTCATTTGTATCTATCACGACACGCTATACTGCAAATAACCGAAACAGTCCCTCTCGCCTAAATTAATGATTGAGTGTTCAGAATGTATCACAGAAATTAATGCAAGCCTGGAGCAATTTGAATAAAATGTAACTAACTACATGTTGCTGGGGGTAATTGCAAATCTTATTTTCAAGAAATTGTAACTACAATTTATCATTTTCAATTTTCACTTTTCTAGAGATTTTACTGAAATCATGGAGTAAAAAAAGTGACAAGATATATAGAGACAAACAAGTAAATAAATAAATAGATAAACACATTAATTAATTATTCAATTAGTACATAGATGGATAAATTGATCAATGAACAAATTTATGAAGAATCCTGATATCAATCTAAATGCAGTCCATGGTGGCCGTCACTAATTTTGCACGCGTAGACTTTTAATGTCAATCAGTCAGTAATCAACCATACGAAATCCACTATCTTAACCACTTCCGCACGTGGCACAGCTCTGCCAACCTTTGCCACGCCACTCATGTAAACTTTTCTGTCTTGTCTCCCTCTTACAAGCTTCCCATCTCGTAGTCTAGTCAGCAATCACGCTTGCTCAATTTGTCATTCTCTTTCCTGATGACTTGCTCCTTTATCCCCTTTACAATATATATATATATATATATATATGTCTATATATATACACACACACACACACACACACATATATATATATATATATAAAGATATATATATATATATGTAAGCGGAATAGGTAACACAGGAGTCTTAGTCTTGAGTTTATTCCTGACTAGTTTCGCAGGTATGCTTTTTCAAAGGAATATGTGTACAAACGGGCTGTGGGCATTATATACATGGGGTGGACCTCACCACCTCTCCGAGTTACCATAGTTGGTGGCGAATGTGAACATCACATTGTGGCTCACGTAACAATGAAGACATTTTTACAATTAAATATGATAACACTAATACCAAAGAAATTATTAATATTTAAATAATAATATTAACAATAATAACAAAAATGATAGTAGCAATACAGGAAATAATAACAATAAAATAAAAGTGATAATAATAACAAAATAAAAATTATAATACTAATAACCAAGAAATAAAAATCATTAATAGTAATTATGACAATAATAGTGAAAACAATGATAATAAAAACGAAAAATTAATTAAATATTTAAATAATAACAATAATAATAATAAAAATATTAATAATAATGATGGTAATAAAAAATAAAAATGTAATGATAAAATTATAAATATATATAATGATAGAAATAATAAATAAATAATAGTTATAATAACAATGATAATAATAATAGTGTTGAAAATAAATAGTAACAAATAGCATTAAAAGAATAAATCATGATAAAAAGTTGGGGCAAGGTAGCATGGAGGAACTTCAGAGTGAAAGGAAGAAAGCTGGAGAGGGTAGGCCGAAGTGGGAAAAAGGTATCTACTTAGGGTCGGGGGGTCTGGGAAGCCATTCTTGGAGGGCAAGTGTCGCGGTAGATTTTGTCCATTTCAAGTCACCAGTTCTCTTGTTTGTTTTTGTGGTTGGCAATGTAAAGTGATTCAATTATTTTCCGTTGTTTCTTGTGTAGTCCTTTAGCTAGAATGGTGGAACCCTCCCAGTTAGGCAAATGTCCCTCTGTGTCAATGTGGTTAACTAGAGCGTTGGTTTCTCGGTGGTGTCTAATGTCCGCTTTGTGTTCCTTGAGTCTGTTGTTAAGTCCTCTGTATGTCTCTCCGTAGTATGCACAGTCACATCCTTTGCAGGGAATTTTGTAAACGATGCTATTGTCACGGTTCGTCTTGGTTCTGTTGGTGGTCAAGTGTCCTATTTTCTTCCCTGTGTCATTTACTATGATGAGTCCTGTCTGTCTCAACGTTTTGGAAAGCATGTGAGAGAGGCCAGAGTTAGGAACCACAAGGTATCGTAAATTTGTCCTCTCTTCACATCCTTTCCTCTGTCTGATTTTAATGGCTTTCCGTAGTGACGTCCCTAATATGCCCTCTGGGTACCTTAGAATATGCCCTCTGGGTACCTTAGAATATGCAGAGAAGATTATTTACAAGAGGAAATTGAATACGTAACCGTTGCGTTCAGGAACCTATGGTACCCAGAGGGCATGTTAGGGACGTCACTACGGAAAGCCATTAAAATCAGACAGAGGAAAGGATGTGAAGAGAGGACAAATTTACGATACCTTGTGGTTCCTAACTCTGGCCTCTCTCACATGCTTTCCAAAACGCAACTCATTCTTTCGTCGGACTGTGGTGTTAGTTGTGATATATGTATATATATATATATATATATATATATATATATATATATATATATATATATATATATATATATATATATATATATATATATATATCACAACAAACACCACAGTCGGACTAAAGAGTTGCGTAAGCGAAACTATATATTTCGATTGCTAACTGCAATCCTCTTCAGTAGTACAAAGTGGAAGAAGGATGCTATCTTAAATAACAACCTCTTACAAAGGAAAGGGAACTTGAAAAATAATAACCGTCACTACCCCAACCCTATGTGACCCGAGGATGACATGAGGTCGGGTCAGGGGGAGAGGGAGGAAGCTTGTTGACAATATGTTTGGTGATGAATAGTCCTAATATAATGTCTGGGGTCCATTGACCCTTGGAAATATTCATCGTGGGCAGATATCCACGTTAATTGAATATCTGCCCTCCCTCCCTCTTTTCTTGGCTCCTCCTGGATAGTCTTAGTGGATGCCATACTATTATTGGCATACATGTTTCCATTGGTCTATGTAGAACATTGAATATATACAAAACATAAACACTAATAGTAAACCCTGAATAGAATGCAGACTCATGCTTTCTGCAGTGTAATGCCAGCAGCTGCACCGCTAAATGGTAGATTTACCTAATTGCATTTACCTAATTGTATTTACAACAATTATATGTACAATTGTATTTCCTAAAAGAAAGAAAGAAAAAAAAACATGGGTGGGTCTAGGAGGAGTTTTTCAACCAGAACTCTAAGGCTTGGGTCTTTTAATGTCCATGGATGTGGTACAGATTAGAGTAATAGGGAAGAGATAGGCAGTATGTTTATGAGAAGAAAGATGGGTGTGTTGGCACTGAGTGAAACTAAGTTGAAAGGTAGGGGCGAGTTTGAGTTTGGGAGTGTAGTTGGGAGGGTGTCAGGAGTGAAGAGAGGACGAGGGAGAGAAGGGGTGGCTATACTAGTAAAGGAAGAGATAGGTAAACATGAGGTGGAACGAAAGGAGGTTTCTTCAAGGTTAATGTGGATGAAGGTGAAAGTGGGAAGAGAGATGTGAGTTTTTGTAGGTGCAAATGGGCCTCGTAGTGAGAAGAGTGTAGAGGAGTTTTCCAACCAATACCCTAAGGTTTGGGTCTTTTAACATGTGTGGATGTGGTACAGATGAGAGTAAAAGGAAAGAGATAGGCAGTATATTTGTGAGAAGAAAAATGGATGTGTTGGTATTGAGTAAAATTAAGTTGAAAGGGAGGGGCGAGTTTGAGTTTGGGAGTGTAGCTGGGAGGGTGTCAGGAGTAAAGAGAGGATGAGGGAGAGAAGGGGTGGCTACACTAGTAGGTGAAGAAATAGGTAAACAAGTGCTGGATTGGAAGGAATTTTCTTCAAGGTTAATATGGATGAAGGTGAAAATGGGAAGGGAGATGTGACTTTTTGTAAGTGTAATGGGTCTGGCAGTGAGATGAGTGTAGAGGAAAGGGAGGCTTTTTGGATAGATTTAAACGAGTGCATAGAATGTTTAGGGAGAAATGTCAATGTAGTGATATTGGGATATTTCAATGCTAGGGTAGGAGATAAACCAATAGATGGAGTGGTTGGGAAGTGTAGAGTTCCAGGAAAAAATTGTAGTCAAGAGATGATGGTGGAAATGCCTACTGTTTAGGAAGAAAATCAAGCATAAGTACACATGGGAGAGGGTGGTGGATGGAAGGGTGGTAGATAGGGCTTTAATGGACTGTATAGTGGTAACCAGGAGAAGAGTAATAAGGGTTTTGGATGTATATGTTCTAAGGGGAGAAAGTGGGGGAATATCAGTTCATCTTTTGGTGGAAGCTAAGTTGAGAGTGGAAGATAGATGGAGAAAGAGGAAAAGGACAGAAGGTAGGGAGGTGCTTAGAGTAAACTGCTTAAATGAGAAAGAAAAGAAGGAGTATAAGAAGAAGCTGAGAGAAGAGTGGGAGGGAGTGAAGGATAGAGTAGAACTAGGAGTGAAGGAGGAATGGGGATGTTTCAAGAAGTGAATCACAAGGCATGAAAAGATGGTGTGTGGAAGGGTAGAGGGTGGTGGGATGAGGAAACAAAGAAGGTTGTAGAAGAAAAGAAACAAGTGTTCACAGATTGGTTCGAAAATAGGATGACAGAATCATATGAGAAGTACAAAGAAAAGAGAAAATAAGTAAAGTATAAGAAAGGAGGCAAAAAGGAGAGCAGATGTGAAATGGGGTAAGAGTATGACAGAATTTTTTTAATGTAATAAAAAGATGTTTTGGAAGGAAATTAAGAGAGGAAGAGGAGGTAATCAAATAGAGAAGAAAAGGTAAAATGTACAGATGGAGAGATGATAATGGAGGAAAAGGCACTAAGAGGAAGATGCTAAGAAAATGACAGTGATGAATGAGGAAAATGGAGGAGAAATACAAAAAGACGAGGTGAAACCAGTTATTAAAATGATAAGAGCAGGTAAGGCACATAGGTTGGACAGGTGAGATGCAGAGTGTCTAAAAAAGGAAGGCTCAGTGATGGTAGACTGGTTGGTGAGGTTATTTAATGTTTGTCTAAAAGAGAGTAGAGTGCCAGAGGACTGGAGAAGTGTAATTGTAGTAGTTTTAGAGAGACAATTTTGTTGAGTGTAGTTGAGAAGGCTTATGGGAGGGTTTTGATTGAGAGGATTAAGAGAGGAACAGAGGAAGTAATTAATGAGGAAGATTGTGGGTTTAGGACGGGTAGGGGTTGTGTGGATCTGATTTTTGTGGTAAGGTAGATATGTGAGAAAGCTTTAGGAAAAGGTAAGGATGCTTTTTGGGCCTTTGCAGATTTGGAAGAGGCTTATGACAGAGTAGACAGGAAAGCACTGTGGGGGGTATTGCAGATATATGAGATAGGAGGAAAGCTGTTAAGAACAGTCAAGAGTTTTTACGAGAGTAGTAGAGCTTGTGTTAGAATTAGATATAGAGAGAATGAGTGGTTTGAGGTAAATGTGGGACTTCACCAGGGATAAGTTATGTCACCTTGTCTGTTCAATTTATACATGGATGGGTGTGGTGTGAGAGGTAAACGCAAAGGTAATGGGCTGGGGACTGGAGATGATTACAGAAAACGGAGAAATATGGGAGATAAGCCAGTTGTTGTTTGCTGATGACACTGGACTTGTAGCAGGATCAGTGGATGGATTAAGGAAGTTAGTAATGGAGTTTGGGAAGTTGTGTGAAAGAAGGAAGTTGAAGATAAATACAGGTAAAAGTAAGGTGATGAGATGTACATAGGGAAAGGATGGCAGCAGACTGGAAGTATTATGGGAGACTGGAGGAAGTGGATAATTTTAGATACTTGGGTGCAAATGTGGTGGGAAAGGGAGGAGTGGCAGTGGAGGTAGAATGTCAATTGAGAGAAGCAGGTAAATGCCTTGGGGGGTTAAAAAGTGTAATGAAAAATAGACATTAAGGAATAAATGCTAAGAGGAGATTATATGAAGGGGTGATTGTACCTACAGTATTCTATGGGGCAGAAACATGGAACATGAGAAAGGAGTTTAAAGTGTTTGAGATGAAATGCCTGAGAAGTATGGTAGGGGTTATTTGGCTGGATAGAGTGATTAAAGAGGAGGTGAGGAGGAGAGCAGGGGTGGAGAGGGAGTTGGGAGATAGGATTGATGAAGGAGTATTGGGATGGTTTGGACACATGGAAAGAATGGGTGAAGACAGATTAGTAAAAGAGGTGTGGAAGGCAGGGTGAGGGGAGTGAACATGAGGGGGAGACCAAGGGGGAGATAGATGGATGGGGTAAAAGGGGTATTGGGAAAGAGGGGAATGTCTGTTGAGGAAGGGAGAACACAGAAGATAGGGGTGAGTGGAAAATGTTTGTGTATGGATGATGCTGTGATGCATGGAAAGGAGTGGGTGGAGGATGGTGGTAGGGGGTGAGGAAGTATGTGTGAATGATATTCTAACACAGTTTTATGTATTAAAAACTTTATGGGCTTTAGTGACATCCATACAGGCCAGATGAACATCAATCTTTTGTGACTGAAGGTTGGTCCCATTCAAAAGAAGAAATGTGGTCCCTTCTTTTGCTGCCCTCCTTAAATCTCTCTTTTACTAACTCTTTGACATGACAATGTTGGTAAGGATAGAATCAGAGGTTATCAGTGATGAAATACAAATGATGTATCATCATATTGTTCTTGGACCTTGTCCTAACCAAACTCTATGCCATACCCCTCCACAATATGAACTGTAGAACCTACTCTGTCCACACAAAACTTGACATGGTGTATATTAGGCAATTGGACACTCACATGAAGATATTTTAAAATATTTTCATACCTTGGAATGCTTTCAAAATTTCATTGTTAGTTCTGTTTGGAGCAACCAGGGTATAAATGGGTTAAAAACTATTTCAACTTACTTTTTTACCCATATCATAATGTACATACATACATATGTCAACAGCTATTTCCCCCCTACATGTGAGGTGGCCAAAGTCAAAGGCATAAATCTATTTCCACCCATTTCATCACCACATACTCCTCTCCTATTCACTGCCCCTCCATCCCTCTTTTGTTGGCTCCTCCTGGATGATGAATCATCCCTGCATCTCGCCCACTACCCTGGGTTAGAAGCAATGCAGCATGACACAGCAAGGCCACTTTATTTAATTAGCAACACCCCCATCTCTGTCCCCTCATGCAGATAAAGAGAAGATGGGAAGAAATCTCTTCAGGCTGCATCAAAATGACATTCATACATACTCCCTAACCCCACCCACTCCCTTCCATGCATCACAGCATCATCCATACACAAACATTTTCCACTCACCCCCATCTTCTGTTTTCTCCCTTCCTCAACAGACATTCCCCTCTTTCCCAATGTCCGTTTTACCCTATCCATCCATCTCATCCTAAGTTCCCCCCTCATGTTCATTCCTTCCACACCTCTTTTACTGATCTTCACTTATTCTTTCCATGTGTCCAAACCATCTCAATAGTCTCTCATCAATCCTATCTCCCAACTCCCTTTTCATCCCCACTCTCCTCATCTTGTTTCTCACTCTATCCAGCCTAGTAATGCCTACCATACATCTTAGGCATTTCATCTCAAACACATTCAAATGCCTCTTATGTTCCATGTTTCTACCTCATACAGTGCTGTCAGCACAATCACCCCTTCATGCAATCTCCTCTTAGTATCCATTTCCAAATGTCTATTCTCATTACATATTTTAATCCCCCAGAGCATTTACTTGCTTCTCTCAATCTACATTCTACCTCCACCTCCACTCCTCCCTTTCCCACTACATTCACACCTTAGTATCTAAAGCTATCCACTTTAGTCTCTTAGATTTTAACTTAGATTTTGTTTAAGCTAAAGTTGGTTTTATTCAGATTTAAACTCCTTCTCTGTACGCTCTCTCATGCTCTCCAATTTTTACTGCAATAATATTTTCAATATTTTTCTGTACTAGTGATTTTATTACACTAGTAATGAAAAAAGGTAAAAATAAGGTGAATGAAAGAAGTAACAATAGATATATGAGCTATAATTACATTTTCACAATTAATTTAAAACAAATTCTCAAAGATTACTCATAGGATTTGAAGAATGTAAGCCCTATTGATCTTATAATAAAAACTGACAAAATTGTAGCTAAAGAACATGTTAACATCAATATTCTTTACAGTTGAGCTTAAACCTATATAACATAACCCTAAACCACAGATATTTGGATATCACATGATGGATCAGAGAGAGAAGAAGAATGTTTTACTTCCAATCTACTCTTGGTACATCTAGCTATGGCACATTCTATTGCAGCCACTATTCACCCAAACCCAGCATTATTGTGTCACTGGCTGTACAAAGGTGGTCAGTCAACTTTATCTAGACTATAAAAAGATGGATCGTATCATTAATTAAATGCAATGGGGCTAGCATATGGATCTTAGGGGTATCATAGTAAATACAAAATTAATCCTGGTTTCTGATCACTATGTGGTTATGAAGGTATTGTTTTTCCCTGTAGCACTCTGGAGTGAAAATGACTCGGGAATTTTCTATCTTCCCGTAATGTACTGGTTATCATAATAGCACAGAATTCAAAATGACATAAACATGGCAACAAGAATTATACTTCAAACATAATCAAGTTAATAAAAAAGTAAACATTATTTTTCTTTATTCCAATGAGTAGTAACATTCTTAAAATATAATTTATGTAAAAAAAATAATGAAACATTAAAAATTATTCAATATATAACTCCAACATCAGGATAAATAGACACGTTAAAATAAGAGTTCCACACACCAGAACAAGGTATGATTGTAGTGAACAATGTTTATAGTATCTATTATGCAAAGTAAATACAATTCAACACTATAACTGGTGGGAATGCTGAGGTGCATTTTCTTATATCCTATAGATTATTGACACTATTTAGGACACTGCTAAAATGCAGACTCCAAATGAGCAAACATTTTGGTTCTATTTTATGCTTCACTCCACATTCAAATTTCCAAATTTCCATCTTAATTATGAATTTTATTCACAACTAGTTTACAATGGAATAGCATGTGGAATGTTCGAGTCTAAAAATTCTCTGAAGTTTTTAATCAACAGTGGTCCCCTTAATCTTTCTATGAAGCAAATGACTATGCTCACTAAGTCAATTCTAACTGACTTTCATAATATTTTCTTAAGCTATAGAAATAATATAATTGGATTCAAAGAATTTATCTGAAATGTCTTCTTAATTTTGCTATGTATGAACATGACACTAATCTTATGTCACAGCTCACTGTCAAAGTCATAACGCTTATATCTTAAAGTTGAATACACATGTATTCTAATTTGATGTATATCATAAATCAAGTTTAAAACATATACAAAGTTGTGCCATATCCGATTCTGCACATTCAGGTTTGTAAACATTACTGATGTTAGCTAAAAAAAATTACCTATGATTTGTATAAATGCCAAAGGATTTATTTAATGTTAATTTAAGAAAATTATGTAGCATAAGTTTAAGGCACATTTCTGAAGTTTATACAGCTTCATATTATTACTCATTGCTACAAATAGTTTTGTGCAAATACACTGTGGTTTATTCAAACCATTCCATCATACGATCACAGATCAGTATATAACATTATCACATTTGTTACAGTAAAATGCTATGTACCACCACAGTACTTTTTCCTTTGTTAGTTACTTCTATAATAATGCTGATGTATAGTATTCCTATTTACAAGACCCAAACTCGGTAAATTTTAACTGTTCTAGTTCTGAAGCAAAATCTGTGAGTTACTGATACATTAAAAAGAGATAGAAGTATCTGAGGTGATGTCCTTAGTTTTTCAGAAGTAATGATGGTATAGAAATTCTTACAGAGAAGCACCAATATCTTAGAAGACTTTGTTAGTATTAGCACCTTGCTGTGAATTTTTTTAGGTTAAAAAATTAACATACATATACCAAAGGCTTCTTCCCCCTTACAATGGAGGTAGCAAAGAAATAAAAAAAATATATATATAAAAAAATAAAAAAATAAAGTCATAAAAACCACTCCCACCCATTCCATCCCCACATACTCCACTATCATTCACCACCCCTCCCTCCTCCTTTTCTTGGCTCCTCCTGGATGACGGGTTATCCCTGCATCTTGCCCACTGCCCTGGGTCAGAAGCAATGTAACAAGACAGCACATCCACAGCAAGGCCGCTTCATTTAATTGGAGAACCCACCTCTCTGTCCTCTCATGCAGAAAAAGAGGAGACAGGGAGAAATCTTTTCAGGCTGTGTCAAAATATCATTCACACACACTCCCCCCATCCCCCACCCACTCCCTTCCATGCATCACAGCACCATCCACACACAACCACTCCCCACCTCCCACTCTCTGCCTCCCCCCTTCCCAACACCTCCCCCACCCCATCCATCCATCCCATCCCTGGTTGCCTTCTCATATTCACTCCTTCTAACCCTGCCCCCCTACACTTCCCCCACCAATCCCTCTCCACTTATTCCCTCCATGTGTCCAAACCATCCCAGCACTCCCCCCACCAACCCCATCTCCCAACTCCCCCTCCACCCCTGCTCTCTTCCCCACCTCCCTGCCTCCCACTACATCCAGCCCAGCAACCCAACACACCTTCCAGGCACATCACTTCAAGCCAATGACAGAAATGAGAAAAAAACAGAGACGGAAAAAATGAGTTTTTTTTGGAGAGTGCTGGACTTGAGACTGAAAAAATGGTACATCAAAAAAATGGAAACTTAAACCAAAAAAGGAAGGATAATATGAAACTAAAGGTGGCATACACAAATATCAACGGCATGATCTCTGGAATCAATGAACTAAATGACTATCTAGAAATGGAAAAACCTGACATCATGGGAATTGTGGAGACAAAACTGAAAGGAAATATATCAACAAGCATAGTGGGACAAGGTCTATACAACCACTGGGTGAAAAATAGAACAGAAAAGCAGGGAGGAGGTGTCATGATATTGACCAAAAAGGGTCTAAATGTGACAAAGATAAATGAAGGCCAAGGCAATGTAGAACTAATCATGATCAAAACTGTAAACAAAAGGATGAAAGGCAGAAAATTTGTTGAAGTGTATGTACCACCAAAAACAAAGGCTTGGTCGGATTGCGAACATTCTAAATTACTGGAAGACACAATGAATGCGCTAGGTAGAAATGATAAGCATAGAGAAGGAAGATTAATGTAAAATAAAACAGATTTAGAAAAACCAAGAAAAAATTTCCGAAACACTAACTGGGGCAAATTTTCCAAAGAGGAAACAAAGATGGAAGACAAATGGAGCATACTCAAAGAAAAGTACAAGGAAGGAATTGACAAATGTGTACCAAAAAGAAACAAAAAGAGAATTATATAAAGTGTTGGTATAATGAAAGGTGCAACGAGGCTAGAGACAGAAGAGAAGCCTGGAAAAAATGGAAAGACAAAAAAAACATCCAAATGGCAAGCATATATAAAACTTAGGAATGAATATGTGAATATACACAGGAAAGAAAAAAGAAATTATGAAAAAGATATTACAGACAAATGTAAGGATCAACCCAAACTCTTTTACAGATATATAAATGGAAAACTAAAGGATAAACATGAAATAGTGAAATTGCATGAAGGAGATAAAGAATATATAGATGATACAGAAATGGCAGAAGTCATGATCAGACATTTCAGGTCAGTTTTTACAATTGAGAGCTCACAAATTTGAGAAGATAGAAAACAAGAAAGATCACCCAAAATGGAAGAAATAAAGGTAACACAAAAAGAAATAAGAGATCAAATAAAAAACCTAGATGTCAGGAAATCGCATGGACCAGACGGAATTGCAAATTGGATACTGAAAGAGTGTATAGACAAACTGACAGACAAACTATACAAGATAATAG
This sequence comes from Oratosquilla oratoria, assembly GCF_046742065.1. NCBI lineage: Eukaryota > Metazoa > Arthropoda > Malacostraca > Stomatopoda > Squillidae > Oratosquilla > Oratosquilla oratoria. The sequence goes on from NC_134780.1 coordinate 79,263,774, forward strand.
ACTCCTCACTCAAAGAAGGAAAGGTACTGCAAGATTGGAAAGATGCAAACATAGTACCAATATACAAAGGAGGAAATAGGGAAGATCCTACAAATTTCAGACTGGTATCCCTTACAAGCACAGTAGCAAAAATATGTGAAAAAGTCATCAGAAATAAATGGACCAAACACTTGGAAGAAAATAAAATAATAAACCCTAAACAATTTGGCTTTAGAAGTGGAAGATCGTGTACCACAAACCTAATTTGCTTTTACTCGAGATTAATTGAGATAATACAAGAAAGAGATGGCTGGGTAGATTGTGCCTTCTTGGATTTGCAGAAGGCGTTCGATAAGGTACCACATAAAAAATTAATAAGAAAAATTGAAATAATAGGAGGAATACAGGGTAAGCTGCTAGAATGGATGAAGGACTTCTTAATTGGAAGAAAAATGAGAGTGGTACTTAGAGACAAAAATTCGAACTGGGAAGATGTGAAAAGTGGCGTCCCTCAAGGCTCTGTATTGGTTCCTTTAATGTTTGCCATATATATAAATGATATGAATGAGGGAGTAAATTGTTACATGAACTTCTTTGCTGACGATGCCAAATTACTCAAGAGAGTAAAAACGGAAGAAGATTGTAGATCGCTACAAGAAGACCTAGACAAAATATGGGAATGGAGTCAGAAATGTGAGATGAACTTCAACATTAAGAAATGTAGCATAATGGAATTTGGAAAAAGCAAAAATAGAGTATTGGGTCAATACAAAATTGGAAACAAAGAAGTCAAAAAAGTTAATTCAGAAAGGGACCTGGGAGTAATCATCTCAAGCGACTTGACACCTGACAAACATGTCAACAAATTATTTGGAGAGACTTTTAACTTACTAAGATCAATGAAAGTGGCCTTCGACTACATAGATGAGGAGATGGTTAAAAAAATAGTGGTTACACTGATAAGACCTAAACTAGAATATGCCACAACATTGTGGGCACCCAGCACAAAGAAGAACATAAGAAAATTAGAAAGAATCCAAAGAGCAGCAACAAAAATGGCACCTACACTGGCAAATCTGACATATGAACAAAGATTGGAGAAACTACTTCTGTCAACAGTGGAACAGAGAAGAGAAAGAGGTGATTTATCCATTTACAGAATTATGAAAGGGATGGAAATCCTCGATAGAGATGACTTATTAAAGTGGAACAGAAGAGAAACAAGAGGACATGAAAAGAAACTAAAGAAGGACACTTATATAAGAGACCTGAAAAAGAATAGCTTCCCACACACAGTGATTCATGTCTGGAACAAATTGAATGGAGAAACAGTGAATGCCAAAACTATACACGATTTTAAGAATAAACTGGATGTGGAGAGATACGAAAATGGGTCACTACGAGCATAGCTCTCGTCCCGTAAAATACAACTAGGTACAACTAGGTAAATACATCCAAACTTCTCCTCTCTCACTTTCCATGCCTCCACCCCACACAGTACAGTCAGCACAATCACTCCTTCATACAACCTCCTCCCAGCATCCACTCCCATATGTCTATCTCTCACCACACTTTCCAATCCCCCAAGGCATCCACCTGCTTCTCTTAATCCATACTCCAGCTCCACCTCAACTCCTCCCTTTCCCGCCACATTCACACCCAAGCATCCAAAGCCATCCACCTCCTCCAGTATCTCTCCCCCAATAATCACCTTCAACCTGCTGCCACACTCCCCATCTCATCACCCCACATTCACCCACACTCATTTTCAACCTCCCCTTCTTGCACACTTTCCCAAACTCCATCACTAACTTCCCCAATCCCCCTCTGATCCTGCCACAAGTGCAGAGTTGTCAGCAAACAACAACTGGCCAAGTACCCCTACCTTTCGCCCCCTCCTTTCCCATCCTCCACCCTCAGCCCACCTTCAGCCAAAAAACAACCAGATCCCCCCCTCCCAGAACATGCACATCCAAAACTCCTTCCACTCCTCTCCTGGTCAACACTATGCAGTCCATCAAAGCCCCATCTACCACCCTTCCATCAACCATCCCCTCCCACATGCACCCACGCCTAACCCTCCTCTCAAACACCACACCTGCTACCATCAACTCTCCCTCCAGACACATCTTCACCACCAACCCTCCACCACAACTCTTTCCTGGAACTCCACACCTCCCAATCACTTTGTCTACTAGTTCACTTCCCATCCCAGTGCTAAGATCTCCCAACACCACCACACTGACACCTCCCCCAAATCCCCCATGCACTCATCTAAATCTATTCGAAAAGCCTCGCTTTCCTCTACACTCTTCTCACTGCCAGGCCCATATACACTTACAAAAAGTCACATCTTCCTTCCCATTTTCACCTTCATCCATATTAACCTTGAAGAAAATTCCTTCCAATCCAGCACATGTGAGGGAGTATGCATGGATGATATTCTGATGCAGCCCAAAGGGATTTCTTCCCGTCTTCTCTTTTTCTGCATAAGGGGACTGAGAGGGGGGGGATCACCAATTAAATGAAGCAGCCTTGCTGTGTATATGCTGTGTCTTACTGCATTGATTCTGACCCAAGGCAATGGGCGAGATGGAGGAATGAGCCGTGATCCAGGAAGAGCCAAGGAAAGAGGGAGGGAGGGGTGGTGAATGGGAGTGGAGTATGCGCAGATGAAATGGATGGGAGTGGAGTATAGGCAGATGAAATGGATGGGAGTGGATTTATGCCTTTAGACTTTGGCTACCTCCCTTGTAAGGGGGAAAAAGCCCTTGGTTATGTGTGTATGTATTATGATACTCATGAATATGAGTATGATACTAAAATTGAAAATGCACCGAGGCAAAAAGGTAGTATGGCAGAAAGTCATGTGACGAGTGATTTTGAAGACAGAAACTGGAGAATAAGAACATCACCTCTCTAAAATATATGATAATGTCTACACACAGAAAAAACCAAGATGGGTCCATATATATTCTAAAGAAAACATATATGACAGAATTCAATGTAATGTTTTTAAAATGTCAATATCTAGTGTCTTCACGGAAAAAGTGAGGAATGTAAGATTTTTCTTTTTACAAAAGATACTTGAAATACACAGTGAAATCTTAGCAAAACATATACAAAGGTTAGCTGAAAGGACCATAAGATTCTGATCAAGAAGTTGTTGACCTGTAACAAATATTGTTCAACAATGCATGCAGAGAAAAGTATAATAATCACTGCACTAAGGAACCAATCCTATAGCAATAAAGACTTGGGGACCCATCACTAACTTGCAGTTAATGTAAAGGTGCACAGCCACACAAACTTTCATCATTTCAGATGATAGGAATGAAAATAATTCTGGAGAAAAAAATGAAATGGGAAATAAATTACCTTAATATAAAAGTATGTGCACATATCTTCACTTTCCCCATTATGAAATGCAATGGAGCTCTTGACATGAAAGCAAACAATGGAGGTGCCTGCACCCTACAATATAATTTTTCTAAAGTGTTAGGCATCACTAAAATCCTGCTATCATCACATTATGGTAATAACAAATGCATCTGCAATACAATATTTGGCATCAAAACATCCTAACATCATATACATACCAAAGGCCCTTCCCCTCTTATAACAGGGCAGCCAAGTCAAAGTAAACATCCACATCTTACATGAGTAGACCCAATTAAACCAACCCTCTCACCTCAGCACCTTGGGGATATGGAATCACACTGTCCCCCACCACATTGACTGGATCAAAGGCAATGCAGTGAGGCACAGCTCTTTCACAGCAGGATTTGATTTATCCCCTCTTAATCATATGGTGATCTCCCCCCTCATTCACTTGAAAATCATTAATGAATCAAAAGAAAATATCCCTCTGAGCATGTCGTCTCTTCATCATTCATATTCCCTTTCCATTCCTTCCTATCTTTAGCACTCCCTCTTGCCTGCATCCAAAACCCTCTTTTATCCCAATATCTATCCATCTCATTCTTAGTCTTCCTCTTAATCTATCCATTTGTTTTCCACACTTTTTACTAGTTTTTCCTCATTCATCCTTTCCAAATGCCTAAACCACCTCAGCATTATACCCTATCCAACAACCCGCATCCTATCCCCATTTCTTTCTTCACCATATTTCTCCCACTATCCATCCTTGTAACACCTATATTTCTCAAACACTTCATTTGAAGAACATCCAGCCATACCTGTATATAAATTCAAATTATAGCAGGCAACTGCCAAGGTAAACAAGAAGCGTAGTCAATTTACTTGCATAAGTTCACACATAATGCATAGTGAATGAAAGGGACAAGTGTAATGAGCAACAGGCCTAGCCACCCCACTCTGCAGATAACTGCTAATTGGTTGCAAAATTATAAAAAAAAAAAAAAATAAATAAATAAAAAAAAATTAGTCTGCAATAAATAAATAAATAAATGAGCATCTTCACTTATAGTAATCCAAGTGAATGCAAAATTTTGAGTCAAAATATTCTTTATCTTGAATATTTTCTATCCAATTTCAAGCTAATTTTGATACAGCCCCAAAATACTCGTACATTCTTCTTGTCTGCTCACTAAATTTCTTGAAAAGATATGTGTGTGTATGGAGGGGTTATCACCATATAATTGTTGGGCAGAACTCTGTGGAACTGCTGAGTCTTGCTCCAATGCCTCTAAACCAAGTAGTGTGGCAGAGAACAGGGGCAACATTGAGGCTTTTAGATAGATGTTGGATAGGTGTTGGGAGGGTATATGCTTAGACCTGGCAATCCACTTCATAGAGAAAAAACCTTTTGACATGTGTATATGTTTGTCTGTATGTGTGTGTGTGTGATTCACCATGGTCTTGGATCAGTGTTGGACTTGTGATCAACAGCTATTACCCTCCCTGATGAGAGCTCAGAGCTCATATATAACCAAAGTGTGGTGTGCATATATATATATATATATATATATATATATATATATATATATATATATATATATATATATATATATATATATATATATATATATATATACACACACATGTTATTTACATAGGATGTCTGGTGCACATATTCTTTAAATAACAGATGAACAGCTGAGCCAAATGTGTGCTATTATCAACATTGAAATACAGCCATCTTGAGCACCAAATGGCAAAATTATACTAGAGAAGCAGAATAACAATATTTTTCACCATCTACTCACTTGATTTTTTTTTTACATAAATTTATGATTACTTTCTTTACATACAATATACAACAGCCCTAGGCAAATGAAATTGAGAAAAAACCTACATGCTGTTGATCTACACTATACAAAAAAAGAGTATTCCAAATAAAAATGAACAATCTGCTACTTCATCACTACTATGACTTTGCTTCACTTGAAAATGAATAGGATTAGTTTAGGTTAACTTTGACTGTTCTGCCGAACAAGCAGCTGAAGCATATCCTTGATCTCAGCAATGTCTTTTGATGTCTTGTGAACTTCTTCCGTCAGGTGGGTGGTGTGCTCATTCAATACCTCCTTCACTACAGCCTGGACCTTTTGTAAAAATGAAAATTAAATTAAACATTGAAGAATGTATAATAAATTGAAGTTTAATAAAAGATGCAACTTCCTAGCACCATAATGCTAACATATTAAAATACGTCCTAAAAAATATATATATACATATATATATATATACATATATATACATATATATATATATATATATATATATATACATATATATACATATATATATATATATATATATATATACACACACACACACACACACTTTCAACGAACGGACGGCTTGAAGAACGTTCTGAAGAAAAGTGCCGATTGTGGATCCCAACGCAAAGAGAAGTACCTTTTTGTATTTGCAGGGTGGGGGGAAATTGCTCGTGGGGCAGTAGGTAAGTAGGAAAAGAGGAGAAGGGGAGGGATTGCTGGGGAAATGGAAGGAAATGAGGATGTGGAGGACTTGGCCCAGGCAGACGGGCGTAAGGTCAACATGAAACGACCACCGGACCAGCTCAGTGATGACGAAATGGCAAATAAAAATGTAAAGATTAGAAGTATAGAGAGGAGCAATACAGTAGAAAGTGACGAGAATATGTTCCAGGGATTTAAAGAGGGTGGGGGGGACACAACCCCCCCCCGACTGATAAGACTAGAGGAGAGAGTTGATAAGGTGATCGAGGACTTGGAACGTAAGTTAGGTAATGTAGACTCCATTTTCCAGAGAATTGAAAGGTTGGAACAACTAGAGAAGGCTAACAGAAACTTAACTGAAGAAGTAGAGGACCTAAAAAGACAGTTAAGAAATGTAAAGGAGGAGAATGAGAAATTGAAGAAGAATAGTAATGAAAACAGTGAGAAAATAGCTACAGAAGCTAAAAATTGGAGAATAACTCAAGAAGGGAATAAGGTTTCATTCACTGACATAGTCAAACAGCAATTGAAAGAACATAATGAAGACTCAGTTATTAAAGTGATGAGACAGAAGGAGAATATAGTAAGAGAATTAGCTGACAAAAAGAAATGTATAATTATATTAGGAATGGAAGAGAAACATAACCCAGATAGAACCGCAAGAATCAAGGAGGAAAATGAAAGAGTAAGCAGTTTATTAAAATTAGTCCAGGAAGATGAACCAGAAATTATAAAGGAAATTGAGGAAAAATTCAGACTCGGAAAATATAGTACAGATAAGACCAGACCAATTAAGATTAAATTCAGGTCACAAACAACGGCAGAGAAAATTCTATCCAAGACAGGGAAACTAGCAACAAATGATCAATATAAAAAGGTATGGATAAAAAGAGAAATGAATAAGGAGGAAAGAGAGGCAGAAAAGCAGAAAAGAATTGAAGCTAAGACAAAAAACGAGGAAAGAACGGAGTCAGAGAAAGAGAGATTCTATTGGAGAGTAGTGAACATGAAAATAAAGAAGTTCGACATACTAAAGAAAAACATAAGGGAAACAGAGAACACAATGGAAGTGGCAGAAAACTAAGAGTGTCTTACACAAATATAGATGGATTGATAACAGGATTGAATGAACTGAATGATTATTTGAAAGAAAAAGAACAGGACATAATGGGAATTGTAGAAACAAAATTAAAAGGCCCACTACCACCCAACAGTGTAGGACATGATACATACAATTATTGGATTAGAAACAGAGAGAAAAAACAAGGGGGTGGAGTTATGTTCCTGACTAAGAAGGATATAAACGTGAAAGGTGTCATATATGGAAAGAATACAGTAGAGATGATTATGATAGAAGTGGAAGACCGAGATAAGAAGAGCAGAAAATTTGTGATCAATTATGTGCCTCCGAAAACAGCCTCATGGGAGGAGAGTGAACATAAAAGTATGTTAGAGGACACAAAGAGAGCATTAACTAAAATAATGGAAGACGGAGGAAGAATAGTTATGATGGGCGACTTTAATTGCAAAGAAATCTGCTGGGAAGAAATGACAGTAAAGAGTGGTGATGACTCATGGGGAAATGCTCTACTTGAGATGATTACTGACCATTCAATGACACAATGGATACAAGAGAACACTAGGTATAGAAATGAAGAAGAACCATCGAGGCTAGACTTAATAATTACATCTGAACCTAGAATAGTGGACAAGATTGAATATAAAACACCAATAGGTAAAAGTGACCACATATTGATTGAACTGGAACTTAATGAAGAAAAATATATGAAAAGAAATGAACAATATAGAAAAGGAAGAATGATGTATGAAAAAACAAACTTTGATAAAATAAGAGAATTCTTCCAACAAGAAAACTGGGAAGAAATATACAAAGAAGAAACATTAGTGGAAGAGAAATGGAATATTTTGACAAAAATTTACAAAAAAGGAGTGGAAAAGTATGTCCCAAGACAAAAACAAGAAAAAGAATATGTAAAATGCTGGTACAACAAAAGTTGTAGGGAGTTAAAAGACAAAAGAGACAAAGCCTGGACCAGATGGAAAAAAGACAGAAGACCTGAAAAATGGAAAATATATACTGGTTATAGAAATGAATATGTACAAAAGTGCAGAGAGGAAAAAAGAAAATATGAAAAAGATGTTATAGAAAAGTGTAAAGATCAACCAAAACTATTCTACAGATTTGTAAACAATAAACTGAAAAACAAACAAGACTTGGAGAAATTAAGACAAGGAGGAGTTGAATACACTGAGGAAATGGAAATGGCAGAAATTATGAACAAACATTTTAAATCAGTGTTTACAAGGGAAAATATACAACCTGAAGAGATTGAGTGGAAGGAAAAAGTCCCCCCTATGGAAGAAATAGAAGTAACAAAGAATGAAATATTGACACACTTGGGTAATTTTGATGTCAGAAAATCGCATGGGCCAGATGAAATAGCAAACTGGATTCTGAAAGAATGCAGGAATGAACTGGCAGACAAAATACATAGCATAATAAGCAGTTCCTTAAAAGAAGGAAAAGTTCCAGAAGATTGGAAAAAAGCAAATATAGTACCTATATATAAAGGAGGAAATAAAGAAGAACCTACCAACTATAGACCAGTCTCTCTAACAAGTACAATAGCAAAAATATGTGAAAGAATTATCAAAAGTAGATGGGTAAAATACTTGGAAAAAAACAACGTACTAAATCCAAGGCAATTTGGATTCAGACAAGGACGATCATGCGTCACCAATTTAATATGTTTCTATTCAAGGCTAATAGATATAATACAAGAAAGAGATGGATGGGCTGATTGTGCATTTCTAGACCTAAAAAAAGCTTTTGACAAAGTACCACATAAGAAGTTGCTTAAGAAATTAGAATATGAAGGAGGAATACAAGGTAAATTGCTAAATTGGATGGAAGACTTTTTGCAAGAAAGAAAAATGAGAGTAGTGATAAGAGATCAGCACTCAAAATGGAATGAAGTAATAAGCGGTGTCCCGCAGGGAACAGTTCTGGCCCCAATAATGTTTGCTATATATATTAATGATATGGATGAAGGAATTGAAAGCTATATGAGCTTCTTTGCAGATGATGCAAAACTACTGAAAAGAGTGAAAACTGAAGAAGATTGTGAATCACTACAGAGAGATCTAAATAAAGTACAAGAATGGAGTAGGAAGTGGGAGATGGAGTTCAATACAAAAAAGTGTAGTATAATGGAATTTGGAAAAAGCAAAAACAGAATAACAGGATCATATAATTTGGGAAAAGAAGGAATAAAAAGAGTAGAAAATGAGAAGGACCTGGGAGTCATTGTTATGAATAATATGTCACCTGAGAAACATATAAATAAGATTTTTGGAGAAACTTTTAATTTAATAAGAACAATCAAAGTGGCATTTACATACCTGGATGAAGAAATGGTGAGGAAAATCCTAATCACCCTGATAAGACCAAGATTGGAATATGCAGCAACGATATGGTCACCAAGTACAAAAAAATGTATAAAAAAACTTGAAAGAATACAAAGAGCAATTACAAAACTGGCACCAACACTCTCAAAACTATCATATGAAGAGAGACTACAAAAACTTAAACTACAGACACTAGAGCAAAGAAGAGAGAGAGGAGATTTGATAGCTATTTACAGAATCATGAAAGGCATAGAAATTACTGATAGAGAGAATCTGATAAAATGGGATGACAGAAATACAAGAGGACACGGAAAGAAAATAAAAAAAGACAACTATAGAAGAGATTTGAAAAAGAACAGCTTTCCTCACAGAGCAATAGACAGTTGGAACAAGTTAGATGAGAAAGTGGTGTGTGCAAAAACAATACATGAATTTAAAAATAGTTTAGATAAAATGAGATATGAAGACGGGACCCCACGAGCATAGCTCCCCTTCCCGTAAAATACAACTAGGTAAATACAACTAGGTAAATACATATACCAAGGCTTTTTCCTCCTTATCAGGAAGGTAGCAAAAAAAAAAAAAAAAAAGGCATAAAAACCATTCCCACCCATTCCATCCCTAATACACTCCACTCCCCTCCACCCTCTACCCTCCCTCTCATCTTGGCACTTTATGGATGATGGGTCATCCCTGCATCTTGTCCACTGCCCTGGGTCAGAAGCAGTGTCGCAAGCCACAGCACATTCACAGCAAGGCCACTTCATTAAAACGGTGAACCCCCTCTCCATCCCCTCATGCAGAAAAGGAGAAGACAGGGAGAAATCCTTTTGGGCTGCGTCAAATTTTTCTCACACATACTACCTCACCCCCCATCCATTCCACCTCATGCATCACATCATCCATATACAACCATTCTCCATTCACCTCTGTCTTCTGTCCTCTCCTGTCCTTCCTCAACAGACATTCAACTCTTCCCCAATGCCCCTTTCACCCCATCCATCCATCTCATCCTAGGTCACCCCTCATGTTCACTCCCTCCACATCTGCCTTCCATAGCTCTTTTACTAGTCTTTCTTCACTCATTCTTTCAATGTGTCCAAACCATCCCAATACTCTTTCATCCACCCTATCTCTCAACTCCCTTACCATCCCTGTTCTCCTCCTCACCTCCTCATTTCTTACTCTATCCAGCCTAGTAACCCCAATCATACTTCTCAGACACCTCATCTCAAACACATTCATACTCCTTCTCTCTTCCTCTCTTATGTTCCATGTTTCTGCCCCATATATATATATACGTTTAAGACAGATTCAACATTTTAGAAGCCCTGCCAAGGGATTTGAACCCTGACCTGTATTTACCAAGTTGTATTTACCTAGTTGTAATATACGGGAGGGGAGCTATGCTCGTGGTGACCCGTCTTTGTATCTCTCCACATCAAGTTTTATCTTAAAATCTTGTATAGTGTTTGCACATACTGTTTTGTTGTCTAATTTGTTCCATGTATTAATCGCTCTGTGTGGGAAACTGTTCCTTTTCAAGTTTTTTCTATAATTATCTTTTTTTCAGTTTTTTTTTTGTGTCCTCTTGTTTTACCAGTGTCCCATACTAATCATGCTAGTGTCTTTACTTCATGATTATGCACGCACAGGTCAGGGTTCGAATCCCTTGGCAGAACTTCTAAAATGTTCATATATATATATATATATATATATATATATATATATATATATATATATATATATATATATATATATATATATATATATATACATATATATATATATACATATGTAGAGACATTGGGACAAATTATGGGAAAGGTGGAGGGGGAAACACGGGTCTTTATCTGATTATCGAGTTTATTCCTGACCGGTTTCGCTTACAATAGCTTCTTCAGAGGAGTGTGTATATATATATATATATATATATATATATATATATAATATATATATATATGTCCATATATATGTATATATATATATATATATATATATATATATATACATATATATATACATACATATATATATAGATATATATATATATATATATGCATCTGAATATATATCGAGAGATTTTTCCCCTTATAAAGGGGTAGCCAAGTCAAAGGCATGTACCTACTCCTACTTCATTAAGTTTTGTATACATATACAGGTACTCCTCGTTTAATGACGACAATTGGGACCAGTGCGCCGTTGTTAACCGAATTGGTCGTTAAGCGAAAGTTTATACATATACATACATGTACTGTATGTACAATGTCCAGCAATACATGTATCTTTATTTTTGTGTATTTTCCCTCTTTTATACAGTACATTAAAGCTTTATTTACTGTTTATTTATGGTGGTTAGGTTCCTGAAATTACCGTATATGACCAAATCCGCGTATGCTGACATTCCATATTGAATATCGGGGTATTTTTTTAGTTTCGACCATGGGCGCAATATAGCAATAGAAATTTAATTATTAATTTTGTAAATTAAAATGTATCAACGTAATATGCAATTTTGTGGGCAGAAATGAAAGTAAAAAATACCATGCTACAAGAAAATATGCTAATGAACGAAGTCGGTAGCATAGGATCGGGACGCCATCTTGTCGTCTGCCAACGTCTCTCACAAGGACGAGCCGGATGACATTTAATTTGCAGGTAATGATTTATCAAACACAGGTTAGGTTAGTTTAGTTTAGGTTAGACGGATTCATCATCCTTTTATTTCTTCGACATCGGCATCTATCATAACAAACATGATGTACCATTCGTCCGACATGACTTCGTTACTTACGAAATTTGTTTTAGCACCTTTTTTTTCCGCTCACAAAATTGCATATTACATTGATACATTATAATTTACAAAATTAATAATTAATTTTCTATTGCTATATTGCGCCCTTAGTCGAAACTAAAAATTTAACACTACCGGTATATACTGTACCCCAGGTAGTTTTCTCAGCTTGCAGGATGGTAATGTAGACCTAAGCTTCAGAACACTTTACCTCACAGCTAATATCCACCGTACAAGTTCATTTATAACATCATACAAATTTGCCTCAGCCAACTTAATTATCGTACACGACGTCATAACTTCGGGAGATTTATGTTAAACGAATGTCATAAAGCCCGTCATTACTCCGAGTTGTCGTTAACCGAGTAGGTCGTTAAACGAGGAGTACCTGTATATATATATATATATATATATATATATATATATATATATATATATATATATATATATATATATATATATATATATATATATATATATATATATATATATATATATACACACACATGACAGGACAGTCATGGTACAAGTATTAAGTTTATAACAAAAATAAATGGTCTTGAAAAGTTGTTTTAACAACCCTACCTGCTCCTTTATACTAGAAGGTGCTTCTGAAGGAGTGTCTCCTGGTGTTTCTGTTGCACGCGGTCTTGCAAAATCTCCCGATACTGAACTAATAGAGGAGCCTACACTGGTATACACCGGCTGTGTATTTGCTGCAGGATTGTGTACAGTAGGAAGAGAGTAATGTGATTGTTGGGACAATGAGGTGATATATGATGAAGTTGGAGAGGCGTCGTGATGTGAAAGAGATGGGGTACCTATACTTATTTCTGGGGAAGTGACTTGAGATGTATTATGATCTAACTGTAGAGTTAAATTCCGATGCCCCTGTCCTTGTGAAAATGCACTGTGACTGATGAACATTGACTCATCTTGTGGAGGCAGGGATGAGCATGTGTGGTAATTTGATGAAGGTGGGGATGGGGGATATACGATGCGAGGGCCAGAAACACTGGGGGTGCCACCTGTGATAGCTTCTAGATCCTGGCACAGCTCCACCTGGTGCCATATCAAACTGGCCATCTGTAAATAAAACCTCTATGTTATGGGCTAAATAAATGAAATGCAAATTAATGATATAATTTCACATACATACATATACCAAGGCTTTTTCCCCCTTACAAGGAAGGTAGCCAAAAAGAAAAAGGCATATATAATTTTAATTCACAAAAAGTGCTAAAATAAAATTCAAAAATATGATTATAACATACATATATATATATATATATATATATATATGTATATATATATACATACATATACTATATATATATATATATATATATATATATATATACATATTTATATATACATACATACATATATACATAGATATACCAAAGGGTTTTTCCCCTTACAAGGGAGGTAACCAAAAAACAAAGGCATAAAAACTGCTCCCACCCATTCCATCCTTGCATACTCCACTTCCACCCACCCCCTTCCTCTCTCTTATCTTGGCTCCTCCTGTCTTTGAAAAGACAAACATGTTAATTATATTTCATGAGCTAAGACTTCCCTCATAATAAACTTGTAGTCACTCATCTGTTCTGAATCTTACCATACCATACCATATGCCAATGGCTATTTCCTACCCTTTCCATCCCCATATACTCCACTCCCATTCACCTCCTCTTCTCTTCTACCACCTTCTTTGCTTCCTCATCCCACCACTCACTACCCTTCCTTCTATTTCCTCCCATCCTCCTTGTTCCACACACTAACTTTGCACACCTTGTGACTCCTTCCTTGAACCATCCCCATTCCTCCTCCACTCCTAGTTCTACTCTATCCTTCACTCCCTCCCACTCTCTCAGTACTTGTTCTCCTCCTCCTTTCTCATTTAAGCAGTTTACTCTAAGCACCTCCATACCTTCTGTCCTTTCACTCCTTCTCCATCTATCCTTCCCTCTCAACTTACCTTCCACCAAAAACTCATCTGATATTCCCTCACTTTCTCCTCTTAGAACATGTACATCCTTAACTCATCCTATTATTCTCCTGGTTACCACTATGTAGTCCATTAATGCCCTATCTACCACCCTTCCATCCACCATCCTCTCTAATGTGTACTTATGCTTGACTTTCTTCTTAAACACTGTATTTGCAATAATCAGCTCTCTAAACACATCTCCACCATCAACTCTCCACTACAATTTTTTCCTGGAACTCCACACTTCCCAACCACTCCATCTATTGATTCATTACCTACCTTAGCATTAAGATCTCCCAATACCACTAAATTGACATTTTTCCCTAAACCCCCTATGCACTTATTTAAATCTATCCAAAAAAAACTCCCTTTCCTCTACACTCTTCTTGTTACCAGGCCCATGTGCACTTACAAAAACCCACATCTCTCTTCCCAATCTCACCTTCATCCACATTAACCTTAAAGAAACCTCCTTCCACTCTGCCATACATTTACCTATCTCTTCACTTACTAGTATAGCCACCCCTTCTCTCCCTTGCTCCCTTGTCCTCTCTTCACTCCTGACACCCTTCCAACTACACTCCCAAACTCAAACTTGTCCCTCCCTTTCAACTTAGTTTCACTCTATACCAACACATCCAATGCATTTGATGAAAGGAAAGTGAATCTAGATAAAGATTTCTATATTATAAATATCAATTTTTAAACAAACTAAGTGTATAGTTGTTTCTTTCTGATGAATATTCCTTAGTAAAAGTAAAAAAAAATATATATGGGAACAGCTGTTCCAAAGGCATGAAATATGATGGGCACTAAACTTGTGAGAATATACAGGTTAACTTTTGCCAAAACTGCTTGATGGCCACCTAAGAAATATACATATGTGATTTAATTTCCATCTCTTACTGACCTCCTTTTCCCACACACTTTATTTTGTTTAGCTTTTGTTCATATCTCCATCTATCATGGAAGAAAACTGTAAATCATAAACAACCCAACCATGAAAAGGACAGTTAATGACTGGTACCCACATAGTTCTCACCCATGTCATTTCAGGAAATTAAGTGCATGTAATTGCAGTGACTCAAACAATTTTACTATGCATACCTTGTGCCTCTTAATTCAGTGTTGTTTGCCATAATTGTAAAGATGTTACTAGTTATATCTTGATGTAGATGAATCATAACTAATTAAGTACAATGTTTTGTTGACTTGATTGATGGTAAATAAACTTGTGTGTGCATAGCAGCAGCTTCAACTGTCCTTACTGCAGCAATAAACAGTCATGCCTACAATAACAATGAAGGCAACCCAAATGTATAGTGCCAAGTACATCTATCTCTGCCCAGGAAGACTTGATTAGGTAGGCAGTTATAATAACATATAATGAGACACCATACTTTACCTGGCAAAGCACCTGATGTAAACAGCTTGGATTCATTGTTGTGGGGAGTGGATTTTCCAGTAGGTGTTCCATGTGTGCAAGCTCAGAACGAATTGCAGCTCGCATGCTCCTAATAGATTGTAAACAATCCTTATCCCCACCCTTCTTTTCTTCTTCTTTCTGTTCTTGCGACTCTACCCTGGAGGACTGAATACGAAGGGAGAGTTCCTCTTGGTGATGCAGCCTAGCACGGTAGGACTTTAGGGCAAGGAGCAGAGCACTGTGAGCATGATGAGCTGTGTTGATGTTCTGCAACATGGAAGGAAGCATAAAAGAATCATATAACTGAGGCCTGTGACACCTGTCCTTATCTTAGTATGATACATTAGTGAAAAACATACAACATGCAACAGATTTTAACAAAAGGGCTTTAGCAACACAATGCAATAAAATGAACATAATTGAGGTATACATTCAACCTCAAAACTCCTTTCCTTGGTTAATTATGTGTTGACAATAAAATTTCTATAAATTAGATCTCACAATGAAAGATATTTATATAAATTAAGTTCCATTAATACAATGGGGCTCTGAAGGTTACATTAGAATACAGTAATTGAATTCAGAAGTGTTAACCCTACAAAATGACTGTATACTGGGGTCTCCATAAGGAGTTTAGATGGGAATTCAACATACCAGTAGTTTTCAGTGGGCCATGCATGACAAAATGCAATAGAAAGTAATTAGTTAAGTGGCAATGAAGTACCCTACATCCTTAATAATGATAAACCTTGAGATGTAGAATGGTAAATAAGATGGCAGGAGGAAAAGTTTGAGTCAAAATATTTACAAACTGTGAATGGAATTTAACAAGACTGGGTTCAGAAGTATATGCAAAGCACAAACAAGTTCTTAACATGCTAGAATACTAAAAAGAATTCATTCTTACTGATGTTTAAACAACTTTATTCAGTAAAAGGACTTATCCCAGATTGAAGGGGATCACATGGCACTGGCATCTCACATGTATCATGTCTCCCCCTTGGCACATTTGAAATGTTAACTATTTATGTGAAATAGTGGTGGTGAAATAGTGGAAGTTTATGGGGAGAGAAAAAGAGAGATCTTGGGCCTGGTCCAAAGACAGAGTGCCAACACCCTGGGCTGCAACTCAAGATGAATTTGAGGATATTGATGAGGTTTGGAGATAAGCCACTAGGAGGGCCACTTTGTGCAGGTACCCATAGCATGTCCCAACAGGACGACTAATATGGTGCATTAAAGAGGGGAAATTATCATTCAGGAACATGGAAGTATGATGACGGAATTAAGCCCTTCAGTAATGGAATTCCTTCTCAATGGAATGCAATTGTAGTGACATTAAACAGAATAAGTTCATTGGATCAAAGAGGTTGACATTTCTTACCCAATGAATCTGTAGAATATGCTAGTTACAAAAATATGTATGAGTAAAAAAAGGTTACAAGAATTAAGAGATAGATCAAAAATAGAAAATATTACATAAGCATTTCAATACCATGCTCAAGTTTGTGAGGACAGGATTATATATCATGAGCTCTTCAGCAGTATTGGATCTACATGGAGGGGGAAGATGCTCCCTTACCTCCCTAGATTGAATACATTGAGCAGCACTACAGCACAATCAACCAATACACTGCACCAAATATTTCTTGTAGGACACCCACAGCTCCCAAGTGAGTCGCAACAGCCAGTGGACTGCCCCATTAGTCACTTAAGGAAGAAATGTTGTATTGTCTATGTATAGCTCGGGTGGGACAGTATATGATTAAGTGTTTAGTGTTTTGTATGTGATGGTGATATACTACAGTGCATTACAGTAGAAGGTATAATAATGATAAAATATTCAAAGTATGAGTGACATATAACTACAAAGTGAACACTGGTAGTATGATGAATGTTAAGAACAAATGTATAAAAATGTCTAGAAAGGACAAATAAAATATAAGCTTAAAAATCTATTATGCTCAGGAAACAGAATGGAGATAAATAAAATGTAGGCAGTTTTACATTAGCTTCACTATGAAAATCTATAAAATCCATGCAGATCAGCAGTGATGCTCTCAAATAACTTCATTAGTAATTTTTTCACACATTTTCTCAGTGCAAACTTGATGAACAAAAAAGAAGAAACACAAAATGGTGTAAAAAACAGCTACCTAAACATTAAAGAAGAGTAAATATCTGTACATACTCTATATACTTTAACAAACCAGAAATTACATATCTGCATTATAAGACCACAACTTTGGTCCCTTTTCTTAATATCAATGTTAATCTTCAGAAATATTTAGTGAAACCTCAATGGATCCATATAAGTTTTTAGTTTAAGCAAGTATATTAACCTTTTCATACTATTTGTGCCAGTAGTATGATATATCTTTTAGATCTATCTCGTTTTTAGTTCTTGAGATTCACAGATCCATAAACCAAACCTGGGTACCACATGCACCCTTACAAAGGAATTGGCTTCAATAATTTCATAATGATTACCACCTATGAAGGTGATAGTGGAAGGTAGTAGTAAGCATTATATCACAAAATATAAGAAAAGTTAAAAAGGAATTCAAGTGGGAAAAAAGGATAGATGTATGTTGACCTCTTCAGTAGTGTTTCACAATATAGATTTTATAATGGGAAATGCCAAGCTTTATTCAACTGGGAGCTAAACCCCAACCTGAACAGGGTCCTAATGTGATGAATTCTTTCATCTTGGGTTTAGATCCTGAGAATACAACTGTCCTGCAGCTACCTCAAAATCTATGCAGTGTACTGCATTTCTGATGAGGTTACATAGTTTTACATTATAATTCATCTTCAAACTCATCAGTTGATGGGGCCTTAGTATTTTTATTTCACATGAAGAATGTGATCATTAATCAGTATGTGAGGAGGAAATACTGAAGACATTTTTTGTCAATAATTGTTTATCTCATTAATATAGTGATGTCTTCTTTACTGAAAAAAAAATTATTTGAAGTTTGAATAAAATTCCTTGCAGGTGTATCTACACTGAAGATGTTCAGTGAGCCAGTCTTCATCACCTCAGTGTGGTAATGTAATCTGTTGAATAAAACTGGCTGCTACTATGTAGACTACAATCACTATGAGATATCTATTCCAAAAAGTAGAGCACTGTTTTCTATTTGTCATTAATCAGGGAGAATGAGGAAGGTCCTATGGAATCAATACAATGGGTGCTGGCTCAAAACAAATGACTAAGTGCTCAATGTAGTTACTATAGTGGGAAACATAATTAGATAAAGATTGTTACTTTGGGTATAGGTCAGTGGTTGGCAATTTGCAGCTCTTTCGGGCCACTTGTGTGGCTCCAAAAGCTTCTTACAAAATAATTATTCCATCAAAACAAAGACGTCATATACTACAAATCTATAAAACAATCCAGGCAAAATTATATATATTATTCTTTATTCAACTAAGTTTTGGGAGTATAAGTAAACTGAACATTGACTATAATAAAAAAAATTCAAGTAGGTTATATTTTCTTTTCTTATTATTGAAGTCCTGTAATTTTGCTTTACGAGATAATTCTTTGTAATGTGGCTCTGATAGCATAACAGTTTGATCAAACTTTAAAAAAAAGTCTCTTCTAGCTACAAGGGTTGCCAACCACTGGTAAAGGTTAAGGTAGAG
Source organism: Oratosquilla oratoria (assembly GCF_046742065.1). Lineage (NCBI taxonomy): Eukaryota > Metazoa > Arthropoda > Malacostraca > Stomatopoda > Squillidae > Oratosquilla > Oratosquilla oratoria. The sequence goes on from NC_134780.1 coordinate 79,282,955, forward strand.
GATCTACTACAAAGTTACAACAGTGGATGAAAGTCAAGCAAGAGTAGTGAATGTTTCCACCAGGTGCTGCAGCCCTGAGGGGCTGGACCTCGGTCTTTGGACTGGGCCCAAGCTCTCTATCAACTTCAATTGTACTGTATTTCTCAACATTTTATGCACATGGAGAGCTAACAACCAGCAACTGCTTTCCTCCCCTACCATTTTGAGCTGGTGAAATTGAAACAGTCCCACACTGATATCTGTGGGAGGCCAAGGACCATTGCCAGCCACTGTAGGGCTGCGGGCTTTGCACTTAGTGAAACACAAAGTAACAATTGATTGATTGAGTCAATAAAGAGTATAAAGTTGACACAAAAATGCTAAGTGGATCAATTTGAGAGGCCAAAGCATCACTCCTAATAAAGAACTAAGCTAATGAAGGGCGGGTTCTACAAAAGCAGAAATTAGCATTATTGCACTGTAGGTAAGAGCTGAAGCACTACTGCACATGTGTAGTTAGTGACCCTTTCCTTGGGGACAGCAACGGAAGATGTGATGCAAATGTGCACTCACAGTAGTCGGGCAGGTGTGATGAGCGTGGTGCGTGTGGTACTGGACGCGCGCTCGATGCGCACGGGTGCGAACTGGGGTGCAAACTAAGGTTGTGGTTGGGTGGTGATGGTGTTTGGGATGCCGCGGGGCCGCTGCAGACCCTGGGGAGGGAGCTACGACCATTACTTCATTGGCTACCGTATCTTCATTGTTGTTGGTGGGCGTGCTTTCGAAGTGGTCGCCCTCGCCCCCCACCTTGCCCCCTCGACGCTCCCACGACGACAACTCGTCTTCCTGCGAGACGGCGGCATCGTGGTCTCTTACCGCCATATTCTGGATGGGTACGAAGCTGTTGCTCTGCGTAAGGACAGACTCGGGCAGCGACACACGCCGCTGTAACATGGCTGGTATATGGCAATGGCGGGGAGGGCCGTGATGCTGGGAAAAAACAGTGGTTGCCGTAGGGGTGGACAAGGAGCGGGCCAAGGACAAGGCGGCCCCTGGACCACCACCGGACCCTGTTGGCAGGAGTTGCTGCTGCGAGACACTGGTGGCGGATGTTGGGAGGGCGAGGCAACTGCAGCTGTGGGATAGGCCCCTTGACGTGCAGGGCAAGCAATGCCAGGGTGCTAAGCTGGGGTTGCTACCACCTACTTGCTCGTGCTGCCGCTGATCGTCGTCCCGCGGTGGGAGGGTGCTGGCGGTTGGCGTGACAGCGCCGCATGCACTACATTCTTGCTTGGCCTTCTTACCGGGACGACCCTCGAGAACTATCGGTCCGCCATAGTACTCCCTGCACCCTACTCCACATTTACATCCCGCAGCTCCTCCACCCCCACCCGCAGTCGCCCCTACTTCGCGCGTCGAATGTTTACATGCAGACACTGGGCCTGAGAGCGATGAAGGGGGATGCGGGTGATGATTGCAGGTGTGCGTTCGGGAGGCTCGGTAGGAGGTAGGGATGAGGGGCACATGTTTGACCGTCTCGACACTGTCCTCCCAGCTCCACATGCCGGTATTCCAACACGCCTGGTCGACAACACAGCGCGTTAGCAATTTACAGCAGCACACACGACCGGCTAAGTCGGACGTTAGCACTACAGTTTCACGTGCTCACGCCATCATACATATACATTTTACATGCTGACAGTGACTCGCACAGTGATAATAAACAATAGTACACGTGCTGACCTTCACACATATATAAGTGCGTAACGACGTCATTCACATTATGGACTAGGTTATGCTCATTTGTACATCCATGAAAGTATGAAAAACAAAAGCTAGGGATGCTGTTGAGGAGAGATAAACATGGGACGATCGATCAAGGGAGGGAGGGAGGTATGTTTTTCTTCAGTCTCATGCAAGGGGTGTTGCTGTTACGAGTATAATGCGGGAGGTGTCCTTGTTAATGACCTTGCTTCCAACCGCCATGGGCATACTGACGTAGTAATGACGATGAATATACTAACAAAGCATTTACGTTCGCGATGGCATCAGCATGACATGTATATTTAACAGTAGACGTATACGAAACGGGACAAACACTCGATTTTTAGTGAAATATGTTTAACAAGTGATGCATACACTGCAAAAACATTACGAGCACGCATTTGTGCACACTATAGTACGATCGTTTGCGTTAAAAACAAATACTTGTCACAGCTATCGAATATGCGCTTTGTACGAGTCACATAGAATTACACACATATCTATTGATCTACAAAGTACATAATTACATATATACACCTAAACCAATACACCTTAACACTATAGTCAGCATGCAGACAGGTAAACGTGTATACATCAAGACGCATTATATATTTACTTCTTTAGTGAAAATTTATAAAATCATTTAAAGAGCCTAATATTCGAAACTGAAAGTACAGAACTATAATATTCTTAATACAACCCTAATATTATGGTATATTATGCCAATGTATTTTTATTCTGTATACTGGCGATTTTTCGACATTTGTTATTCCTAATCGATACAAATTTCTTCATACCAATTCTCCCGGGTCCCGCCTGGATACGTTGATCACATCGTGGATATTTCAAATTTGTTTGAAATAAACAAAAACAAAATTCTACTAAATGCGTCCTGGACTTTAGTGGATTAAGACAATACATCACTTCACAACAGAGAAACAAAATGCGAGCAGGGGAAGCAGATTTAATGAATTAATTAAATTGATAACTACTGTATCTAATACCCTGAAAACACGGGCAGGGGCAGATTAGCGATCTCTCGTGCAGACTAGCTATCGATACAAACCGTCCAACCGATATGCAGAACTATATCATAGTGACATCAGGGATACAGTTGCCACGAGCCTTCAGTGACTATGACTTTAACTAAAAACAAATAATCTTTGATTAACAAGTTATAACTTAGTTTAGCTTCATCTACTGCGTTCTATTTCTATGACCACACAATCTTACTCGATTCAAAGAAATATCTGCCGATCGATGGCTATTAGAAAAAAGTCATCATAAATTTTAATGAACAAAGGAAAACGCATCACCTAGTATTGAGGTCGCTGTGACCCTGACTCCTCAAGAAGATGAACTAATTTGTTTGAACAGATAGCGTAGGCTATCACCCAGAATGAATAACGCCTAATAAAAAGAAACCTCATGTAAATTTGACATTGGTCGTCATTCCATTAATCGGAATTCGATAACTTATTGGAAACGGGGTAAGCAATGTGGTTGGGGGCCGGGATGGCTTCATCCCCACCCCTCCACCCACACACCCCTCCAGTGGGGGTGGGGCGGGAGTGTCGCATACCTTCAACAAACGCCAACCTACGGTATGACAAAATATTGCATTTTCAGCGGCGGCGCCAGGAATTTTTAGTTGGGGAGGCTAAGGGGGGGCTGAGCAAATTTTTTGGGGGGCTAATATTAATATGATAATACACATATATTATCCTCATTTCAGAAGGGGAGGGCTAGCACTGATGGCTGACAAATCTTTAGCCCTGGCAATTAAAAATTCTACTTAATAAAATTATTTCAATGTGTGTTTTAAATTTTCAATTTGCTCATTTCAGTTGGGGGGGCTAATGGGGGGGCTGGCCACATTTTTGGGGGGCTAAAGCCCACCTAGGCCCCCCCATGGCGCCGCCACTGTGCATTTTCCTTCAGTATTGTCCTCTCTAATACCCACGTGATACGACAATGGAAAGGTTATATGTTGTCACTCATTTAATAAGAGAAAAATAATAATTCCAATGCGACACTAGTTAAATGTTCACGAAGTTTGGAATTATTGACAACGCGTGCCTCACCGCCTCGACGCAAATAACAGCCTTGTTTTCATCTCCCGCGCTAAGTTTCGAAAATCTGACCTCAAAGATAGTCAGAAAGTTCCATCTCGCTTCCGGCGTATCTCCCGGGACGTTCTATAAGAAGTCTCTCCACCTTTATTGCTGTACTACTCAAATGTATAACGACGAATTGGGCACCCATAAGAATTTCATACTGACTACGACACATGATTTCGTTATGTTTACAGGACCCCACCCCGCCCATCGACAATGTAGCGATTAGGAAAGAAAAGTCAAATTTCACAAATCTACGGAGGTCTGCTGTAAAAATTAACATTAATATTCTGGGTTGTGGAGTCCTCTCTCTATTGAAATAATTTAACGATATCTAGAGAAAATAGTATGAAATCAATCATGAACGAATTAATCGAAATGTGTGTTAGCTCTCCCTGACGGCAGTCGGAACAAATATACAAGATGTTTAAAAAAAATGTACCCGACTAGAATTCGTTATATATCTGCAACTACGAACCGTCCGTAAATGAAACGCTTACCACAGGTGGAGGGCATATAGAGCATTTACAAAATGGTTAATAAAACTTGATAACCATCAAACCCATTTGTATTTTTTGTGTAATTGTGCCATGTTGCTATCGAGAAATATACAGCATTGAAATCGGGTCTATCTTTTAGAAACACCCCGAATAAAGACAACAATGTTCCTGCCATACGTACTGTGGTTTGACATTTCTATCAAATTTAGGAGGACCTGTTATAAAAAAGTAAAATTATCTATGACACCTGCATAGAAAACGTCCAATATATTTGTTAAGGAGTAGTCCTGATCACGTCACACAGCCCCATTAATCTACGATGACCCAAGGGAATCGCTCGCACCAGCCGGTCGAATGAGTCGCACAAGCGGTTCTTTGAGGAAACGCACGTGCAGTACCAGCCATACATTCCGTCAGTAGCCTATGAACGGACCCTGTTGGATCCCCCGATGAACACCTGCACCTCGGTCGGCTACGTCGGGATGGACAACGGTTCTTTGAGGGACGCACGTGCAGTACTAGCCATACATTCCATCCTGGTTAGATAAGAGGCCTGAGAACGTATTGCGTCTACTTTCCAGGCATCGACACTTTGCCCTCGCGCCTATTAAGAGCACGGGCTATGACTTGATCCGGGTATATAAGCTGGACGGAATCGCCGAAGATTCAGATTGCCTCGGAGCATTATACTGCCAGCTTAGCTCGCTGCCTCCATCGGCTTCTCCTCCCTCCCTCACTGCAGATCGCTTTGGGACACGACTTCAAATACTTAGTCCATTCATCACCTCCCTCGCCCCCCCCCCCTTTTCGCAACCAGAGCGAGTTACATTATTATTGGCGCCCAACTTCAATTCTAAATAAAAACCTGTTCACCCCCGCTGTGTTTGCCTTCCAGCCAAAATCTTGATATTGGCTACCCCAGCTCTGCCGACTACCGCCATTCGACTGCCGCCACTTGCCTGCCAGATCAATTGCTGGCGACTACCTGCCAGATCGGCTGTTGCTGCTCGATTGCCAGCTCGACTGCCGCAACTTGCCTGCCAGATTGACTGCCACCGACTCTGCCTTATCGACCATCGCCACTTGCCTACCAGATCGACTGTCGCCGACTGCTGCTGCAGCCTGCTTACCACCCTCGCCTACCACAGATAGGCGAGGGTAGTAGGCAGCCACTAGATCATTTAGAAAACTAGAGCTGTGAGCGTCCCCATCTTGACCCACCCAAACGTTCAGCGGAGATCACAAGGTCCTAAACCTCGACTCCGGTAGAGCTAATGAATAACAAACCCGACTGTCAAGGTCCACGACGCCCTGGGTGGTCTGACGCCTCACCTGCTTATCACGAACATTATCAAGTGTTTATTTTTTCAATGAGATGTTACATTCACACTACCAATGCCACCGTACGTGATCCCAGACGCGTTCCAGGTACGAGTTCCTTAGGGTAGCCTCTTGAGATTAACAACCTCGACGTCATCCACGACGTAAAGGACAACTCTGGCCCCACGAGGGCAGCCGAGCACCCCAAGGCTTGCTACCCTGTGAATAATTAACATCTACCTGCTACTGCCCCTGCAGTCTACTGACCAGCCCTACCCTGCCTTCAAATTCCAGTGCCGTCCTATCTGGGACGAAGCAGACCGCCTTGGGACACGACTTGGAGCACAACCGTCACCTCCCACGCTGTCTCCCCCAACCCCCTTCTCACAAATAGATGGTGCCATATTAGCCCCTTGGCGCCCAACTATCAACTCTAACAAAACAAACATTTTCCCCTTCAATGTTTGGCTTCCAGCCAAAATCCTGACATTTGGCACCCGATATCAGGATTTTGGCTAAAAGACAAAGACTGTGGGGATGTACAGGTTTTAATTTAGAACTGAAGTTGGGCGCCAATAGTAATATGGCTCACTCTAGTTGCGAGAAAGGGAGGGGAGGGGAGTTGGCGAAGGAGGTGACTACTGTGCATTTCAAGTCGTGTCCCAAGGCGGTCTGCCAGTGACAGAGAGGGAGAAGACGATAGAGGCAGCGAGCTAGGCTCGCAGCGCGATGCTCCGAGGCGATCTGCGTCTTTGGCGATTCCGTCCAGCTTATATACCTGGATCAGGTCATGACCCATACTCTTAATTGGTGCAAGGGAAAAGTGTCGATGCTTGGGAAGCCAGATGCAATACGTTGTCAGGCCACTGATCTAACCAGGATGGGATGTATGGCTGGTACTGCACGTGCTTTCCTCAAAGAACCGTTGTCTGTCCTGACGTAGCTGACCGAGGTGCAGGTGTTTATTGTTGGAGCCGACAGGTTCCGTTCTTAGGCTGGTGACCTAGCAAGAATGGAATGTTGACGGAGCTGAGTATTGCATGTGCGTTCCTCAAGGAAGCTTTGCTTTATCCCACCCACCAACCTCTAGGAAGCTTTGTTCAACCTGATGTAGCTGGGTGGGCACATGTCCATCTCCAAAGGGCCTCTTGTGGGTCAACAAGGTTGTGGGATCGAGGACAACTGTCTCACAAGAATATTAATATTTATGAAGCACATTTGGTAGATAATAATATATTCTCATAATATTCAGTTTCTCAACAATGATCTCAACATATGTTACTGGCTTAAACATCATTACAAGAAATATGGTGCATTTTGCTTCCTGCTCACTTTATATGTGAACACACACATTTGGGGATAAGAGTGCTTTAAAAGGTCATCAGATCAAATTAAGAAAGACTGCAGGTCTAAAAGATGTGAAGAAATATAATTTTCCATTTAGAAGTATAAATAATTGGAATAGCTTATAAGAGGATATAGCCCAAGCTAGAAAAATATGTTATTTCAAATCTAAATATGATCGCTGGAAATTAAGGAAGTAAACCAAGTTGGAAGCATACATGAACTTGAGGCTAGGTATGATAAATTGGAGAGTGGGGGGCAGGTCCCTACAGGTGTTGTTCCTTTCCTGTATAGTAGTGGTACATTTAGGTATAAGTCTGACCTATAGCCACTGCTGATTTCCATTTACCCAGGCTATTAAGAACAAAGGGCAAATGGCTTCAGCTGCAGCTAGGCTAACCCTGACATAAACTACTTATTTGGTCATATCAAACTGCTCATGAAAAAGTAGAACCACAGTTTGGATGCACAAACTCATTCTTCACCCTTAAATGACAAGGTAGAGGAAATATTGATATAGTTGATAGAGACAGAGAGTAAAAGAGGGAGAGATATCTTGGCTCCAATCTAGAAACCAAATGTCACTTCCATCTCCACCTTGAGATGGAGGTGAGAGTGTTGACATATTTTGAAGATGGGCAGCAGGGAGATAAAGTTTTCTCATGTTCACCTCAGAGGATTACCACTTTCAAGCACCCATCATTGGCCCTATGTCCCAATGACATTAATAAATAGTTTTCTATACTGATGTACTAATTAATGGAATGAATATAAAGAAATGGGACAAATGAATTTTAAGCAAATTTCAAAAATTAGACACAGAGATAGGACCCCACAAAGGTTATACCCTGTACATTCATAATTAGGTAAATTACCACCGCAACACCATTACAGGGTAAATACAAATAAGGAAGAAATTATATATATATATATATATATATATGAGAGAAATTCACTAGTAACAGCGACATCAATCCAATAATTTTCTGAGTCACATGCAGGATTCAAACCCACTGCTATCGGCCTCCCGTAAGATCACCTTCACAGAGCCTTAGACCACTACACCAACAGACACTTGTTCATCTCACAGGATTACCACTGTTGGTGTAGTGGTCTAAGGCCATGTGAAAGTGATCTTATGGGAGGCCGATAGCAGTGGGTTCGAATCCTGCATGCGACTGTCAGAAAATTATCGTATGTATGTGTATATATATATATATATATATATATATATATATATATACATGTATTCTTTTTCATTCTTTTCTTTTTCCTCCACCTATTTCTTACCAAAAGCTCCTAAAATACCAATAGTTGTTGCAAAGCATGGACATCAATCCCATATGTATACACATTGTAAATTTAGCAATCTAAGGATGAGACTCAAAACCATTTCATATGTAAGTTTGGTGGCCTATGAACTTAACACCATCAGGAATAGTTGACATATTAACTTCTTCGATATGGTGATGTACTTTATCAGTTCTTGTTCCATCTAATGCCAAGTGATTTTATTCAGCTGAATAGAGCATTCAGGAAAAAAACTGGGTATTGATCTATTGAGACATGTTACTTTTCAGCTAAATAAAGTTTTGACATCAGCTGGTACAAACATCTATAGAGAACATCTTTGTTTATAGGACAAAATACAAAACTACATTGGTGTGTCTGAACCTGAGTGTTAATATTATAAAACATGCTTTCTCAAGGAAGGCCAGCTATGCAAAATCAGCCTTATGACTTACACACTAATATAACCAATCAGGGACTACTTTCACACCAAAAGGGTTACAATATCAACTTTACACCACCTCTGTATCATAACACGTTATGCACACAAACTGAATTTAATAATGCATTAATCCACTGGATGCTGAATGTGTTATAAGCAGGACTAGTATAACTGAAAAAGCATGCACACTTACAAAACTTCATGCACAAAACACTAATTCATAGAAAAAATCATGCACAAAATAAAACAGTTATATAGGATGTGCTGCTATAAAGTAAATGTGAAGTCATTTCACATCAATAAATACATAACTTGCACAAGCAGAATACTAAACAAATACTACATAAACTAGAAAATACATTATGTAACAAATCATATTAGTTTGATAAGTGAATTCATATCACTGAACAGATCAAGTGAATAATGGTGCAAAAGTTGGGAAAAATATGAAATATATTAAATAATCAAGTACATACTTACACATAAATGCAAATTCCAATGAAAACTTGGCATTAATATGGGTAGAAAAGCACCATTCACAGATAAAAACTAACATCAATGTGTACATAAGACTTTTAAGAATTTATGCACATAAAAAGGTGAGCAAACACATGCACCACACAATTTTGAGAAAATATAAAGTAGGAATTATAAAACATAAATTTTCCCCTTATATCAGTGGAATGCAAGTACAGCACAGAGGATGAATCACATGTCAGCGCAAATTATGCATTCTTTTATGACATCTTAGTATGTTTTTTCATGCAGTATTCATGAGCCAAATAATGAAAGCAATTGTGAAATCAAGGTTGTATTCTCATTTATTTCATTCAATTAACCATTATCAGCAAAGCAAACTGGTTAGGTATGCAAGAGCCCCTTTCACTCCTGTCACACTCATTCTTTTGATTCTTTCTCAATGATGGGTAACTCACTGTTGTGGTCCTGCAAGATGGACAGCAAAAATGCCCATTTTCAAAACCTATTAACCCTCTCACCTCCATCAGGAGGTGAAGCCCTGAGGAGTTTGACACACAGTCTCTGGATTGGGCCAAAGATCTCTCTTTTAACTTGGAACTATATTTCTTACACTTTTTTTTTATGCATGGAGAGCTGACAATCGGCAACTGCTCTCCTCTCCTTACCACTTTCAGCTTATGATATAGAAACAATCCCACACTAATACAACACAGAAAAGTCCAAAGTTTCTTCCTAGAGAGATCTGTGGGAGGTTCCAAGGACCAATGCCACCCTTTGTGGAGCTATTGGTTATCTAGTTAGTGAAACTCAAGGCAATAACTGACTGACAGAATCCTTTCCACTAAATTCATCCAAAGGTTGCACCTCACAAATAATTTTATAAATCTTGGGACAACCCAGCTCCTAGCCTAAAGACCACTGTTTTATTCATAGTCTGCTTATATGCCATATAAAACTGAGTGACATCAGCTAGATACAAAAAAATAAGAAATGCATCAGTCTTGAAGAAGTTAACATGTCAGTTGATATCAAGATGAGAACAACACACACATGTGCAAACAAGACAACATCATGCCTGACCCATTGAGTTACATCATTCAGCAGCAAGTGGTAGCCATCAATATATATACCAAAAGCTCTTTCCCCCTGATAAGTGGGAAAAGCACACACACACACACACCACACACATGCAAGCATGCATGCATACATTCAAAACAAAAATTCTTTCTCCCTTATAAAAGGTGGCATGGCTCTGTCTAAGCCAGTGGTTCTCAAACTATCTTACCTGATGCCCCCCTTTTTGCTTCCAGTAGACCCGCACGCCCCCACTCCCTCTTTTGTTCATGTGAAATGATTCTTGCATTTATTTATTAGCATTGTTCAGGAAAACAGATTTCTGTTTGTATTAAATTTTAATCATGAAAGCCACTCAAACAAATAATAGTTCATTCCAAAGACATTTTTCTAAGTAAGTAAAAACGAAACATTTGGTTCAAAGGGAGCGAAAAAAAAAAGTTTGAACATTAGCAAATTGTGGTTGGTATCGGGTGACATGTCCAAAACGTGTAAGGAGAACTAGCTTAATAGAAAACGGGTTGGAGTGACTACTATAATTATACTTTGCATGTATGTAATGGCAGATATTTGTTCTTTGAATGATTTTATTATTCTAATTAAACAAATATTTTTGAGCAGATGAATTCACACCCTCCTTGTATCCTCCTCACGCCTCCCTAGGGGGGGGCACCCCCTAGTTTGGGAACCACTGGTCTAAGCAAACACCTACCCTACACATGTCTTACACTCATCCCTCCCATCTTAACACCTCTTAGATGAAGAATAAACCCCGTCCCTTACCACACTGCTTGGGTAAGTCAGTGCAGCAAGACAAAGTGATTCCACAGTGCAGTCGGACAGCCAGAGTTGGTTTGCCCTCACTGCTTCATTATATGGTAGGCCACTTCCTTATTCAATCAAAATAATTTATGGAATAGACATAGACCTTGAAATTATGTCATCCTTTCATCTATTTACAATCATTCTCCATTCAACTCCTACCCTTGGCACATTCTTCCTTGCTCAGCACCTCAGACATGAAAGGTTGTGCTGTTCCTTGCCACACTGCTTGGGCAAAAAGTATTGCAGTAAGACACAGCTCTTCCACAGCATGACCTAAAAACTGGAGCTGGTTAACCCCCCCCCCCCACTGGTTCACGATATAGGGTTATATTTTACTAATCTCTTCAATAATGAGATGTACTTTATACACTGTCTAGAGGCATTTATCAAATTATTTTATTTCAATAAGAGTTGGACCCTAGCTTGAGTGAGAAATTGAAGTAATGCTATTCAAATCAAGATCTATCCCTAACAACTATGACAGTGAAATATCTAATGTGCATCATGATAATGAGCAAATTAAATTAAACATGACATTATCATATCTATCCACACATAATTCCTAAATATCTAAAGCATTATTAACTTTGTAGAAGTGATACTATACAGTTTCATGATGGTAATCAGTAACTTCATGTAGTGTTCTCAACTTTTATAGTACTGGAAAATCTTAGTGCATCTACATCAAACCTTACTGCCATATATCACATTATTTTTTAAACACCAGTAAGCATACTAATTAGTATAAGAAGACATAGGAAACAGCATGGCAAAATAGAATGGCTTGAATTTCAATAAATATGTTAAATATACATATAATTTGCCTCACATCTGATCATTACTTTTTCTGCTGTGACTCAAAAGAATATTACAAATGATAAAGTAAATGGCCTGAAATTAAAAATTTTATGAAATTTAACAAGAATTAAATAACTGTTCTTTTTCAGTTGCTTAAGTCATCTAATTAGTAACCTATGGTGACCATTTTCAAACTGCTGATAATGGATGTGTTACCAAGTTCTGGAATAGACTTTAAAAGAACACCAAAACCTTTATCCATCATGGTAGTAAATTGTATTTTGAACATAATTAAAGAAACAAATAAAGAATCAATTACCTTGTGTCTATGATGGTGATGATGTTGACTATGGTGATGCAGACCTAATGGGGACATTGGCTGCTCTGCTGTTCCAGATACCCCAGTCTCCCCTTCGGCATGGTCACCCTCCATGAATCCTGAAGAGTCTGAATGTGCACTTCCTGTTCGGCATAGGGGCCCAACACACCCTCCAGCACTTGGAGCCACTGTTGAGGCTGAACCAGGATGTAGGGAGGTGCAGCAAACACTTCGAGTTCTTGCCCAAGTTCCTCCTTGAGCACTACCCCTCCCTCTTGCTCCTCCAACTAAAGAAGATCCAACTCCTGTCAAATGTGCCATTGAACCTGTGTCTTGCCCCTCTTGAGACATCTGTGTGAATAAATATTTGAGTGAATATTTCAGGTTACTGACAACACTGAATTACAGTATATGGTTATACTCTTTATCATATTTATCCACTATGGAGCTTCACTGTGAAATAAGAACTTACTTCTTGTGAATGCAAGGCCTGACAACAACCTGAGTGAGAATGAGTATGGTCAGGACAACATATCAAATCATCTATTCCCTCCTGCCGCCTAAAGACTCGTCTCTCTGGATTGATTTGTCTCTCCTGAGTATGTGCTGCTTTGGATTTGTTTTCGTCATTCTGTAAACTGCATGTCTCATGACTGTGACCACTTTGACAATCCATTCTGTCATCTTCACTAAGTACTCCCATTGCATGTAGGTGTTGATGAGAGCCACAACAGTCCACCTCATTAATGACTTGTGTGAAAAGTTGGCACGGAGAGTCTGGAGTGAAACAGACACCTTCTTCACCACCTAAATTCTCAGAGTCTTCCTCCTCAGCAATACGATTGTCAACATCCCAACCACTGTGGCTGCTGCTCATACTAGTTGTGCTGCGTCTCTTGTGGTAGCTGCTAAGTCTTTGCATTAACAACTGCTTCTTCCGAACAGCATCCACAGAACTTGATGTCCCATCACATTCAGGAGTATGTAATGACTCTGTTGAAGTAACCTGCTGATTGCGTTTGCTGAGGGATTGTTGAAGCTTCTCTCTTTGGTCACGGATGTCCTCCTCCTCACTATCAATGGAGGTCATGGAGATTGTGGAGTCCTTGTGGCGAAGAGGTGCATGTAAAATTGGTTGTGAGGTTATGTCTGCCACACTTCCATCATCCTCATCTTCTGCCACTGGTTGTGGTGTTGGTGCAGGGGGTATAGGACTCACTGATCTCCTTCCCCCATCCTCCCCAGGTTCAATCAGCATCCCATCTTTACCAAGGTCAAAGCAGCTCTTCCCAAAAATAACTCTTTTTCTTGGAACTTCTGGAGACTTCTGCCCTTGTCGGTCCAAAAATTCTCTGTTTTCAGGATTCAGCACACTAGGTGCACGTAAGGTACTTGCACTAGCAAAGGTATTCATTACTGTTTTCTTTTTTATGAGATTCTTGGTTAGGCTGATGAACTTTGATGCACCTTTTACACTGCTCACACTTGGAGAGGGTTCTTCTGAGCAGGATAACCGTTTGGCATAATTCTTTTCCCGTACATTTTCCATTATGCTCATTATCAGTGGGGAAACTGTGGCATTGGAGCTCTTTCGCAATGCTGAATAAGAGTAAACAAAGAGAAAAATAAAATTAGAATGAAATACAAAATAAATAATAAGGTAAAGTTGGCTTATGCTCAAAACTAAAAAGTAAATCAGAATAAATCATGTGTAATCAAATAAAAGAAACTTAAAATAATCATGAAATAAATACAACAGAAAATGTATATGTCTGCAAAGATGAATAGGCACACATTTTACATGAATATCTTTGTATGGCATATAATTATAATAATAATTGCCTTCTATTTTGATGACTGGAAACCCACAGCCCCACAATGGCCAATAATAGTCTGAACCCTCTAATAGATCTCCCTGGTAAGAAATTTTGGATTGCTGTCTGTTTTATTAGTGTAAGACTGTTTCTACATTACTGGATTGCAGTATTAGGAGGGGAAAGCAGTCACCAGATGTCAGCTCCCTTTATGTGAAAAGGTGAATGAAAGAAAGTGAGAGCTGATAGAGAGGTCTTTGGGCCTGGTTTAGAGACCAATTGTTGGGCTACATCCTCAGATAGGGTGAGTGTGTTAAGTTTTGAAGATAGGTGGCAAGGAGATGATTCTCTCTGACATTTGGAGTATTGCTAGCCATCATGGGTAAAAGGGTTTCTGGTCAGTGAAACTCGTAGCAAAAATTATTATTTCATCTCATCCATACTTTTTGCCATATCAATAAAATATTCAATATTTCTTTTACAACACTGTAAACATCAAAGCCAACATATTTCTAGTTTCTAGATTAATTAACTCATTTCCTATTTCCTGTTAAATAACCATAACCTTAGGAAACAATTAATCCTATATGATTTTTTTTTTTTTTTAATACCTCCTAGTTAAGGAAACTCAGTGGTCTCGACAAAATAATGTGTCTGATATAAAAATGAAAGTGAAACCTTGAAATCCCCGAAGAGGTTTAAGTTGTAACAAACTATATCATTATTATTTCATGTTTATGTCCACAAACTTGAAAAAAGGAGCATTATCTATGCAGGGTTTATAAATCATCTACCACTATATGTGTGCATATCCATGAATTTGTATTAAGCATTTTCTATATAAAGCAAGGTGTATGGAAATAATGTAATCAAATTATTGCAACAACTGAATAAAAGAAAGGCAAAATAACAAAGACAACAAAAATAAAATAATGAAAAACTGTAAAGACAAAAAGAAAAATAATAATAATAATAATAAAAATAAAGGAATGGTATACTACAAAGAAAACTGAATGACAAAACAGAAATCAAACAAAGGAATATCGTAAAATGAAGACAGCAAGAGAAACAAAGAAATCGAAGAAACTGGACACCCATCACCAGGAGAATGCCACGAGGAAAAAACTCCATATTTGATAACCTTTATTCAACAAGTTCCTACACTGCATTATCATGCCCAGCAAGAGTACACCATATCAATACAATAGCCACTTTTGGTGTCTGACATTCTGACTATTAGGTCCAAGCAATTCAATACCAATAAATTTGTTGGAAAGGATTGTAATATATATCATAAACAACAAGGACAAACTAATCATCTAAACTGCATTTATACAAACAAAAATTGCAACTTTATATTTTCACACATCAGTATAACTAATACAACATAACAATAATTCTAACTGTATAATCTGCTATGTACTTTTTAGAGCAGAAAAGCACAGTATATAACAAGAAAATGTACATTTAAATCTTCACTATACTCCACAAAACTATTTACATCTGAAATTTAATACATACAGATTAAGATATCCACTTCTAGTTCATCATCACCAATAGGACTTTAAAACTGGTCATAGAAAAATAAGGCCCACAATAGGGCAAGACTAGAGCAACAAAGTAGTAAAAGTGACAAAGGCCAGAGCTAAACTTTCTAACACAATGAAGGTAAGTGAGTCCTGTAGAGAGATAATGAACAAGCAAAGATCAAAAAGTAAATACGAAATTCTTCACACAAGAAAGAAATTATCTTATTTCTGTATATGTGCTTAAACTTGTAAGTATAAAAGAATGATCAACTCCAGTATAAAAACTTTACCGATACTTATTACATTATTCCTTCAGTTTGTTTACACATATGTGCTTATGTATTTATACATTCATATCTACCAGTGCTGTCCAGTGGAAGTAATATAACAATGAATTACCCTTTATGTTAAAGAAGTGTCCTTGCTTTTATTTCTATTTCCAACACATTTTTCTTCATACGTATCTTCTTGTTTAACTGAAACTAATTCCATCAAATGTCACTCCTCTCCTTTTCTGTGATAGAAAACACACATCTCTTACTACCCATCTGTCCAATATATTTTTCCATCTTTTCCTTCACTCATTCCCTTTCTTTCCATCTATTCTTTTAGATTTTCCAACAAATCACTTCCTTGACCATTTCATTACACTCCTTTTACATCTGTCTTGCATGTAATTTTCATCACTTGCTCTCCCTTCATCCTCTCTACATGTTCATGCCATCAAAACATATAAATAAGTAGATACTAAAGGACTTTTTCTCTTTAACCACTTCGGTATGATGATGCCGATGGAGGCATTATGAGGCGTGAGTAGATAAATGAAGACATCAGTGTTGGCATCTTGATTATATATACTTTTTTGTAGTTGTACATGAATTACCCCCAGATTCTGTGAACTGGTTTGATCATATATTCTGTGTTTATTATTACTCAGAGTAAAAGAGAAAAAGTAATACAGCAGTGACTTTATATTTCGTAATGTGAGTAGTGTGATGCAAATTACATATGGCAGCCAATGCTGCCAAGAATTTGAGTCATACTGAAGTAGTTAATGATGGGTTGACTAAGTCAAAATACACATATAAAATCCATGAAGCCACCGAAACATATCCTGGTCTATTTTCTTACACATACATATGCCAAGGGCTTTTTTCACCTAACAGGGAGGGTAGCCAAAGTCAAAGGCATAAATCTGCTCCCACCCATTTCATCCCCACATACTTCACTTCCATTCGCCACCCCTCCCTCCCTCTTTCCTTGGCTCCTCCTGGATGACGGGTCATCCCTGTATCTCATCCAGTGCCCTGGGTCAGAGGCAATGCAGCAGGACATAGCACATCCACAACAAGGCTGCTTCATTTAATCAGGGACCCCCTCTCTGTCCCCTCATGCAAAAAATAGAGAAGTTATGGGGGAGAAATCCCTTTGGGCTGCATCTGAATATCATTCACACATATTCCCTCACCCCCATCTCCCACCCCTTCCCTTCCACACACATCACAGAAATAGAGGCTACACTATTTCTTACACATGATCTGTGTTTTTCCCAGTTTTCTTATTATATTGTTTGTTGTATGATGTCTTTATTTAGTTATTGATATATACAGTACTACCTCTCATTAATGGACATTAATTAGCTGTGTTTGCGGTGTTTTTGCTGTGTTTTTGGTGCTGTTGTTCGGTGCGCGCAATCACTATGCCACCCAAAAACCATTCCAAATCAACGGATTATTCACATCAACAGACACTGTTACCCCGCTTTTAGTCCGTTAATGAGAGGTAGTACTGTATACATCTTTTTTTGTTCTGTGGGCTTCTGTTTGACTTTAAGTTTACTTTTCTACTCTTTTTTTATGAAGGTGGCTATCTCGGATGTAAAGGTGGGGTTGTGTTTTTTTCCTGTAACTTCTAGGGGTACATTTTTTCCTGGTTTTCTGAATGATGGTCATGATCTCTTTCATTATCATGCCAATGGATGGAAGATGGTGCTAAGGTGCTAAGATGGGAAAGAAAATTAATGGGTTTTGGATAGGTGTGGTGAAGATGTACAGTGGGTGTATACTTTGACTCAGCCACCCCATCATAAAAAAGAAGGCCCTTTGGTATAATCATATATGGTAGTTTGATCAATTTCCTATCCAGTGATACAATTTCTTGCATTTTAAGTACTTGAGTGGCATATAGATCACTCATACACATACAGTAACAGAATATATGATTTCATAAACTTTAAATCTTTAAATGAAAAGGAAAAGGAGAAGGAGTACAAGAAGAAGCTGAGAGAGGAGTGGGAGGGAGTGAAGGATAGAGTAGAACTAGGAGTGGAGGAGTAACGGGGATGGTTCAAGGAGGAAGTCACAAAGTGTGCAAAGATGGTGTGTGGAACAAGAAGGACAGGAGGAAATAGAAGGAAGGGTAGTGAATGGTGGGATCAGGAAACAAAGAAGGTTGTAGAAGAGAAGGAGCGAGCTTTCACAGATTGGTTACAAAATAGGACAAGGGAGTCATATGAGAGGTACAAAGAAAAGAGAAGAGAAGTAAAGCACAAGGTAAAGGAGGCAAAGAGGAGAGCAGATGTGAAATGGGGTAAGAGTATGACAGAAAATTTTGAAAGTAATAAATAGATGTTTTGGAAAGAAATTAAGAGAGGAAGAGGAGGTGAATCAAATAGAGAAGAAAAGCTAAAAGGTGCAGATGGAGAAATAATAATGGAAGAGAAGGCAGTAAGAGGAAGGTGGGCAGAGTATTTTAGGAAGTTGCTAAATGTGAAGGAGGATGGGGAGGGAAAGATAGTTGAAATGGGAAGTGCTACGAAAATGACTGTTATGAGTGAGGAAAATGGAGGAGAAATAAGGAAGGATGAAGTGAGGGCAGATGATGAGAGTGAGTAAGGCACCTGGTCTGGATGGATGCCATGCAGAATGTCTAAAAAAAGGAGGTACAGTGATGGTGGACTGGCTGGTGAGGTTATTTAATGTTTGCTGGAGAGAGGGTAGAGTGCCAGAGGACTAGAGGAGTGCCTGTATAGTTCCACTTTACAAGGGAAAAGGGGACAAGTGTGAGTGTAGTAGTTTCAGAGGGATTAATTTGTTAAGTTTAGTTGGGAAGGCTTATGGGAGGATCTTAATTGAGAGGATTAGGAGAGGAACAGAGGGAGTAATTCGTGAGGAACAGTGTGGATTTGGGACAGGTAGAGGTTGCATAGATCAGATTTTTGTGGTAAGACAGATATGTGAGAAAGCTATAAGAAAAGGTAAGGATGTTTTTTGGGCTTTTATGGATCTGGAAAAGGCTTATGACAGGGTAGACAGGAAGGCACTGTGGGAGGTTTTGCAGATATACAGGATAGGAGGAAAGCTTCTAGGAGCTGTCAAGAGTTTTTACGAGAGTAGTAGAGCATGTGTCAGGATTAGAAATGGAGAGAGTGAATGGTTTGAGGTAAAGGTGGGACTTCGTCAGGGATGTGTTATGTCACCCTGGGTGTTCAACTTATACATGGATGGGGTGGTGCGAGAGGTAAATACAAGGGTGGTGGGTCAGGGATTGGAGATGTTTAAAGAAAATGGAGAAAAGTGGGAGGTGAGCCAGCTGTTGTTTGCAGATGACACTGCGCTTGTAGCAGGATCAGAGGAGGGATTGAGGAAGTTGGTGACAGAGTTTGGGAGAGTATGTGAAAGAAGAAAGTTGAAGATAAATGTGGGTAAAAGTAAGGTGAGATGTACAAGGGGTGAAAGTGGCAACAAACTGGAAGTGAGCATTACGGGAAAGTGACTGGAAGTGGATAGTTTTAGATACTTATGTGCAAATGTGGCAGTAAAGGGTGGAGTGGAGGTGGAGGTAGAATGTAGATTGAGAGAAGCGAGTAAATGCCTTGGTGGATTAAAAAGTGTAATGAGGAATGGACATTTGGGAATGGAGGCTAAGAGGAGATTGTATGAAGGAGTGTGCCAACAGCACTGTATGGGGCAGAAACATGGAATATAAGAAAAAAAAAAAGAGAAGGAGTTTGAATGTGTTTGAGATGAGGTGTCTGAGAAGGATGATGGGGGTTACTAGGCTAGATAGAGTGAGAAATGAGGAGGTGAGGAGGAGAACATGGGTGGTAAGGGAGTTGGGAGATAGGGTGGATGAAAGAGTATTGGGATGGTTTGGACACATGGAAAGAATGAGTGAAGAAAGACTAGTAAAAGAGATATGGATGGCAGATGTGGAGGAAGTGAACATGAGGGGGCAACCTAGGATGAGATGGATGGATGGGGTGAAAGGGGCTTTGGGGAAGAGGGGAATGTCTGTTGAGGAAGGATGGGAGAGGACAGAAGACAGGGGTTAAAGGAGAATGATTGTATATGGATGATGTTGTGATGCATGAGGTGGAATGGATGGGGGGATGGGGCTTGAGGTAGTATGTGTGAGAAAAATTTGATACAGCCCAAAGGGATTTCTCCCTGTCTTCTCCTTTTCTGCATGAGGGGACGGAGAGGGGGGTCACCGATTTAATGAAACAGCCTTGCTGTGGATGTGCTGTGTCTTGCGACACTGCCTCTGACCCATGGCAGTGGACAAAATGCAGGAATGACCCACAATCCAGGAGGTGCCAAGATAAGAGGGAGGGTAGAGGGTGGAGGGGAGTGGAATGTATTAGGGATGGAATGGGTGGGAATGGTTTTTATGCCTTTTTCTTTTTTGCTACCTCCCTTGTATGGGGGAAAAAGCCTTTGGTATATGTATGTACAAATTTTAAGTTGGACTCTTGCAAGTACCTATGCACTGTTTACTTACGAGTGAGACGCTTCAACAATGCCTCTATACTCCAACTGTATCATTTTAAAGAGTTGTGGAAAAAGAGAAAAAGAGAAAGATATATATATATATATATATATATGTATATATAGAGAGAGAGAGAGAGAAAGAAAGAGAGAGAGAGAGCAAGAGAGAAAATATCTGGACATTAATGGAACCTACATGATAAAAAAAAATAAAAATAAAATAAATCTTCAAGGGTTAAACATCCATGGGGGTATAACACACCCTTGTCTCAGCCCTATTTCCACTGAACCATTCTTTCTCCTCTCTATGTATCACATACACACACACGCACACAAAATAGTTCACTAATACTACAAGCTGTTACTGTCCCCCTTAATGGGACAATATGAGCTATGAGCTCTCAACCAGGAGGGTAACAGCTGTTGATCACAAGTCTAGCATATGATCCAAGACCATGTTGAATCACACACATGTGCACATATCCACTTATAATATTTTTTACGAACTTACATGTAAATTTCTTATGATGTTATTTAGGAATTGATGTAAAATAGTCTTTAAAGCTGCCTTATTTTTCTTTTTCAATAATTTTGGTGAATGTTTACATACTATTGATCCTGGTTCCACTTGTAAAGGCCTTACCTCTGCCATTTATGCGAAACAAATCAGCAAACCTTAATTACACCAACAGGTATCGGTCAATGTACGAGTAATAGCACCATCATGCACTGGTCTCAAACCAGCAAAGACCAAAATCAATAGCATTCCTTTTTTTTTTTTCTTTTTCTTTTACTCTTAATTTTTCATAATTTTTCATTATCACACCTGTTTCACATTACAATCTCTATCAAGTGTTGTCTCCAGTTTCAAAATATTTTGCTCACAAAATTCAACCTGTGTTTCTCTTGACCAAACTTTTTTGAAATTACAGACCACACTTTCATAACTATATTCCCAATTAGACTATGTCACTATAGAAACTGTAATACTTTTTGAACATCTAAAATCTATTTCAGAATATCCAATTTACTTCTTTCTTGAACCTGATCTCAGTTTTTGTCTCATTTTATGCAACTGATTCACTGATATATGCTTGATAGATAGAAGACTATGTTATAAATTTTCAAAACCATAATTATCTAGTCTTCAAGAAATTGAAAATCATTTATATATCAACATGTGTGTACAAGAACTCCATGCCTATTGTGTGCATAGAATACATACATATAAATATTCAACAATATATCTGCACATTATAGGTACAACAATCCTACATCATACTATAAGCATGTTACATATACATGTTTTAAGCACTAAAGGCATATCATTAGGATATGTATAACATTCTTTATATTTTGGTATATAAAATAGCCTGATGACACACACTCCAGAACATGCCCTGACATACAGCAGACAAAATAATTTATCAAAGAAGAAAGACTACAGAATCTGTCCTCCTAATCTAAATAAAGTAGTCTGGTATTTGCTCAAAGAAAATCTGTACAGTGTATTGCAGTTAAGTTAACCATGATTACAAATGAAACTAGATCATAGGTACTCATCTGATATGTGTTATAAAGACCTACAATGTAACCCCTTTCATTGGTGTATACTGGCACTTTATCAATTTCATTCTGGTTAAAGGAAGATGATTCCCTTCAACTGCAGGGTAGACTATGGGCTTGAATTATGGGACCATTTTTCATATGGGGTTTCTTAGTCCCTCAACTGAATAAAAGTGTCTATCTTTTTGGCCACAAAAGTCTACAAATAATACTAACATGTTCAATGTGTAACTAAATCTATCTAAATTTGTAAGGAAGTCATGACAATTATTTCTCATATATTCCTTTTAATATCACATACATGGTATAGACTTTGTGGCAAAGACTTAATGATTATTTTTAGCTTGCAGGTCAGTGGCCTCCTATATACTTTGTTAGCTGCTATCAGGTAGTTGTCTTAATTTGGTTGAGGAAAACCCTTTGAGTATTCAAAATATTGATACAATTGCCCAGCACATCACAAAAATAATTTGGTATGTTATGCTGGAAAAATGAAGGAGTGGGCTAAAATGCACAGCTATTCTCAGATGTTAAATTACCTGTACTATATCAACACAGCTGGCAAATATGTTGTTACATCAGAAAATCTAATGAGATTTTTTTCTATGCATATGCATCTTTTGGAAACATATCTTCAATGCTTGCATATATCATTCTTAAATCTTGCTCCGGCTAATACCAGATGACACAATTCAGGTAAGTAGTGCACCATGGTACGGAAAATTATTTGATTGACCATGACCCCAGATGAATAAAATCATCAGGCATTATCATAAAAAAAAAAAAACCTACATTGAGTGTGGTCACCACATTTAAAGGGCTCTGAGAATACAACCTGGCTTTAACCTTACAACACAGTCACACACTCCATAGATTATTGTTCTGCCTCATGCAAAGAAAATCTATTTATCTGAGGTGATAATTCAAGGAAAAATGGATCACAATCAATCATGACCCCGTTTTGTCTTGTGTCTGCCCCTCAGCTAAATAAAATTATTTATCATTGGCCAGAAAAATGATCTGTAAAGAACACAATTGTGTTGAAAGGGTTATGGAAAATTTTGTGAGATCAGCTATTGACATCTGTTCATCAACTCAAGTTGACCATTAACAATGTGTGATCACATGTAAATAACAAAAAAAAAAATCCAACATGTAACATTTCTATTGAAATAGAAAAGTTTTCAATCTGTATAACATCTCCACACACATAAATATCTAATA
>NC_134780.1:79308608-79316108 GCF_046742065.1 Oratosquilla oratoria
ATATATATATATGTTGAGACATTCTGACACGTTGATGTAAGCAGAGTAGGAAACACAGGAGTCTTTGTCTTGAGTTTATTCCTGACTAGTTTCGCAGGTATGCTTTGATAAAGCACACCTGCAAAACTAGTCAGGAATAAACTCAAGACTCAGACTCCCGTGTTTCCTACTCCGCTTACATCATATATATATATATATATATATATATATATACATACATATATATATATATATATATATATATATATATATATATATATATGGCTACATGTATCTGTAAATTTTTAAAATTAAATAGGGAACCCTTATATAAACTAGATCTTTAAAAATCTGCTGCTTACTGAAACGATGCTATCACCAAGCACCTCAAGAGATTTGATTAGATGGACACTTATGCTTCTTGCAAAACGGCATGATATATTGCACACATCCCATATCTCACACCCTTGTCAAACACCACAAAAACTTTACTTTCACATCAATATAAAAATATTTACAAATAACCAACACTTAAAATAACCTACAAGTCAGAATGTCACACCTCATTGACAAGTATTGTGGGTATAACCAAAGGTTTCGCATCAACTGTGTGGGACCGAAACCGTGACAGAATACGATGGTGAGGTGACGGGGGGGCAGATTTTGTGGAGGGTGTTGGAGAATGGCTCCCATAATGGAGGTAATGGTGGGGATGGGAGTTGTGTCGACCATAGAGGCGACTAAAAACGGAGGACGGGATACCCCGTGTCGACCACAATCGCCCTGCAAAGCAGATTTCGGAGGTGGTAGTGATGGACCCTGTGGAACTTCGGTTGTCACCCGACATGACGGAAGAGAACCCACCTTGTGAACTGAGACCTGGCACCCAATCAGAAGACTCCACCATGTCTGTGAACTCCTGTTCTTTTCTTAGGAAGTCGTTTACATCGTTTCCTTTTACCTGGAGAAAGACAAAAAGGAAAGAAACAAAGATGAACCATGAGCCTCAAGATAACATATCTCTGAACATGTTGACACTTTGAGAATCTAGCATACTGTTAGATAAAGATGAAAAACTGATTCACAATGTTTCTATGAGCATCAGTAACATCCTCAGTCAAAAAGGGGCCACTGCAATCAAACAACAGAAACAAATTTAACCTCTTTGCTACCAAGGGGGATGCCTTGAAGATTAAGAAAATAACCTGGGGGAAATAAATCAATCCATCACCCCTGGTCTCTCTTACACAAGACCCACAGCCTCCACGTGGGACCATGAATCACTTAGAGAAGAGATATTGTGTTGTTGTCTGGGGACTGTTAGTGTGGAGCATTGTAGTGTGAGGTGTTGTTCTTTGTCCTCTGTGTAGTGGTTGCATCCAGGGCACCCTGAATCCATGATCAGGCCCATTCTGTGTTGATACTGTCTTGATGCTGGATGGTAGCCTGAGTTCGACCATTTCATCTTATCATTTTTTTTTTTTTTTCAAGTAGGCTTGAGTGTTCTTTGTTATCATTTCATATTTACTATGCTGGGTTATTATAGTCCAGTCATCTGCATTATGAGAGAACATTGGTACTTAAGGTTCTGGAATTAGATCACTCATGAACAGGTTTAGCAGTAAGGGTGAGAGTCTTGTGCCATGAGGGACTCCACTGTGTAGTATCTTTGTGCCTGAGATTTGGTTGTTTTGGGTTACCTGCATTGTCTTCCTGCTATAAAGTTAGTCAACCACTTCTTGTCATTGTTATCGACATCTGTTTCAATGATCTCAAAGAGCCTGGGGGCAGAAAGTATAAGTATAAAGGAAAGGATTACTCTGTCATCTGCAACCTGTTTTTTGGGGAACCTTTAGAGGACATCCTTGGGACAAGGGAGGTTTTCTTCTACCACAAACACACGTCTTACTTTCACCCAAATACGACAAGATATTTCCAGTTGAATACACAGATGGTTTTAGTGTAAGGGTAGTAGGAAGGTGTTGGAATGGTTTTATTTTGTGTGCTGTCTGAATGAAGTATGAGGCAAGCCTGATAGGATGCAAACATACATGTGTATGAAGCTTTAGTTCTGGCACCAATTTCTGTGTCTGCCTTGGGATTTCGAATTTCGAATTCAGGTTACTCACAGTGAGAGTGATGTTCCTAAGCTAGCCAGGGCTGTAGAATCAGATAAGCTATAGCCCCTTCCTTACTGAGATGGTACTATGGAGATAAATAAAGTAGCCTAACTTTGGCCTGAATAATATAAAAAATAATATGGAAGAGGCTAGTCTCTTCAGCAGAGTGAAGATGGCTACATATAGGAATACCTCACTATACAACCAAGTTGCGTTCCCAATTGACTGGTCACAATGCAAAAATTTGTATATCAAGGTGGGTTTTACATGTAAATATTTGCCTGGGACTTTCACATACACCCAACATTTGTTTTACTTACTTTATGGCACTTTGTCGTATAGTGAGGTATTCCTGTATTTTGTTGTGATACATTTACACAATTTTGTTTGGAATGGACAGACCCTGGACTGTTACGGGTCATGAGTGATTGAGACTTTGCATAGATCTGGATATTTTTCATGCTCCCTTACCTGTGAGGGCCCTAGGAACCTTTCAGGTATCCGGGCCATTTCGTCACTTTCAGATCCACCGAAGCCCACAGAGAGGAGGAGGTCCACAGGGTCCACTTGTCGGGATTCGAGCAAAGATTCGATACTTGACCTGGAGAGGGAAATCTAGTTCATATTCATAATTCTTGATCTTAAGCATGAACTGTGACATGCTTATTTAAGGAAGTCAAGAAATGTGCACTAAAAATCATCCCAGTGATTCCATCATTGATGAACCTCACATTTTGGCAATATCTTCACCCTAACTACGTCTGATTAGCAACTGAATCCCAATGTTAATTGCAACAGCCAATGAGGCACAGGTCTGGCAAGTATGTTGCCATAATGTGAGGTTTGTATGGCGTTCTCTGATAGAGTAGGGGTGAGCCCTGCATCATGTACAGATAAAAATATTATGAAATAATAAATATATTCTAACGGCAATGACAGATGTAGCTTTCAATTGAAAAACACACACAGATAACAAAAAATTACTAAACAGTATTTCTTTTCAATTGAGAAAAAATAAAATGAGAAAATAGTTGAAGGGCAAGCACGGGTTAGTGAAGGTGCACCAAGTTCAAAAATAGCTGAAACATAAGCTGACCTTGCCTTGAATTTCCCATCAGAACATTACCCATTATTAAGAAGGTTGTGAGTGAGTGAGTGAGTTTGCCATGTTTTCTGTCACCAATAAGCAACATATCTGAAAAAGGTTGATTCATGGAGGTAGTAAAGAAAAGATTCAAGGCGTCTGAGCAGAAGTATTTACAGCATTCTTCTTTGTGCACAGATGAGTCTCCAAGCAGAGAGGAATGCTGTGTGATTCTGATCCATAGGGGCATCATTAAAGTCCCTAAAATTCTGATCCTGACGCAGTCAATACTCCAGTAAGAAGTGTGAGCAAGTTCAGCCTTCATGATCTACCACAGGACTCTGAGAGAGTTAATCCCTCCCATAATCAAACTGTCATTACATGAACTGCCATTATCCAAACATGATTTGTGTATATTCTATACAAATGTTATTCATGTGGAACTGAAGCTTTGACATTGGAGTGGATGAGTAGACACTGGGGGAAGGGTAATGATTTTACTTTGCTTGTCCAAACACCCTAAGCCCAAAAACCCTGATTGAAGTAATGTTACAAAGTCTTTGGCCTTACTTGCTCTGTATGGACAACCCAGAGACCTCACTCTGAAAGGAGGCTTGTTTCTCCCGGAGAGCAGCAAACTGCGTCCTCTTGTCCTCTACCTGGTTCCCTCCAGTTCCAGCCCGAATACTCTCCGGGACGTCTTGTAAAGTCAATGGTCTGTAACCGTCACACATATTTCAAAGTTTTATTCAAAATCTGACGGTCAACAAAAATTATATTTTTGTTGACTATCCATTAAAAATTA
Organism: Oratosquilla oratoria; assembly: GCF_046742065.1. NCBI lineage: Eukaryota > Metazoa > Arthropoda > Malacostraca > Stomatopoda > Squillidae > Oratosquilla > Oratosquilla oratoria. The sequence continues at coordinate 79,312,597 of NC_134780.1, forward strand.
ATATCTTTTAACTGTCAACAATTTTAAAAACTAGGATCCTTAACTGTCACGCAAATTTGAAAAATTAATTCAAAATCTAATGGTCAACATCCTTTAACCATCAATGAGATTGAAAACTATGATCCTTAACCAACACACCAATTTGAATAAATTATCTAAAATTTAACAGTTTACAAGGACTATAGATATGTTGAAAATCTGTTGTTCACATTCTTTCACCATCAACAGCTTTGACAATCATAGTCTTTGATCATCACACAAAATTGAGAATTCTATCAGGAATTGTTTATAAGAGCTATGCATATTTCAAATGTCCATTTATTAACATACCCTATTTTTTTTTTTTTTCTCTCTCAAAATTGTTCACAGTCAAAGGTCTGTAACTGTCATGGGAACTTGAATATTTAAAGTTTATGGTCTACAAGAACCATACATTTTGGGGAAAAAAATGGTCTGTAACACTGTCACATTATTTCTTCCTGGGAAGGCCCAGAGAGTGTGACAATGTTGCTAAAGAGGAAGTTGAGGTGAAAGAAAGAAATTCAGAGAAGTCAAGAGATCCTGCAATGACAGACAATGACCAATGGAGGACATTCATAAGGAAAGACAGATGAAAAGAGAAATGCTAACCATGACATAATTTTCAAACCTAGGAGTTAATGGTCATTAAGAAACAAGCATTTGAAAGAAACATTTAGTTAATGATTTCTATTCATCTTTTTTTTTTGAGAACTACATTTATTGTCTGCAACCATCACTATGTATTCATCTATATACAACAAGCTTTTCCCCCTTATAAGGGAGGTAGCCAACTCAAAGGCATGTACCTACTCCCATCCACCACACTTTCCCCAATCTCATCTTAGCTCCTTATGGATGACAGGTCATCCCCATATACCACCACTACCCTGGGTCAGAGGCAATGTAGCAAGACACAGTACATATGCAGCAAAGCTGCTTCAATTAATCACTGACTGCCCCTCCCCATCCCCTCATGCAGAAAAAGAGAAGATGGGGAGAAATCTCTTTGGGCTGCATCAAAATATCATTCACACATAGGCACCCCTTTACCCCCAATCCCCCACCCATCCCTTCCTTGCATAACATAATCATCTATACACACTCTCCACTTATCCCTATCTCCTGCCTTCTCCCTTCCTTGCTTAACAGATATTCCCATCTTTCTCAATATCCCCCTCACCCCATCCATCCATCTCATCCCCAATTGTCCTCTCTAGTTCACTCCCTCCACCTCTGCCTTCCACACCTCTTTTACTAATCTTTCATCACTCATTCTTTCCATGTGTCCAAACCATCCCAATAATCTTTCATCAGCCCTATCTGCCATCTCCTTTTCCACTCCCGCTCTCCTTCTCACCTCCTCATTTCTCACTTTATCTAGCATAGTAATCCCTACCATACTTCTCAGACACTTCATCTCAAACACATTTAAACTTTTCCTCTCTACCTTTCTTAAATTCCAGGTCTCTGCCCCATACAATACCATCAGCACAATCACCCCTTCATACAATCTCCTCTTTGCATCCATTCCCAGATGCCTATTTCTCATAATACTTTTTAATCCCCCAAGGCATTTACTTGTTTCTTTCAATCTACAATTTACCTCCACCTCCACTCCTCCCTTTCCTGCCACATGCAACCCCAAATACCTAAACCTATCCACTTCCTCCAACCTCTCCATCAGACAAAAATTAATAAGTATATAAATAAGTTAAAATAAAAATCAATAAAAATAGATATATAAATGAATAAATAATGATAAAGAAAATACAAAATAAGCAAATAAATAGATACATAAATAACATAGAAATTAAGAAAATTACAAATAAATACACAGGAAATAAAATAATATTAAAACAAAGAAAACAACAAAGTAAACAAAAATATAAATGAAATAATATTAGAAAAGTAATATTAGCCCAAGTGTGCTATAACATTTTGCAACTTTGGTCAAAACGAAGAATGCAATGCAAGCGCCAGACCTTAAAAGGGAGTGGCCAAACACGCCCACATCAACCGAGCAAGTGGGTCTGCCCCACACCTATCATATCTCTAAATCCCTTCCATTTCAATCTTTCCTTACACTAACACTCCAAATCCCCCCTCCCCCATCTCGCCCATCTTACCTATACTGCACTGTACTACTACGCCCACAGCATGAACAAACAAAACCCTGTCGACCAGCCTACCCTCTCTCCACCTTTGAGTAAACACAAACATGCATAAGACTAAATGACTTAACAAACATATTACAAATATTATTTTGGCCTGTTAGCGATGCAGTACAGATGTAAAAAAAAAGAATTCATGAAAGTAATAATTAGAGAAAAAATAAAAGTAAAATATAAATAAATTGTATACATTCAAAAATAAAAAGGTCGAATTTGGAAAAACAGCAAGATCAACAATAAAGCAGGCTGCCAATAGCAATGGAAGTAAAACTAAAAAAAATAAAAGAAAACAAATCAAAACAGAGAAAGAAAGACACGCGCCAAATTACTCAAGATAATAAGCACAGAAAAAGATTGCAGATCGCTACAAGAAGACCTGGACAAAATATGGGAATGGAGTCAGAGGTGTGAAGTGAACTTTAACATTAAGAAATGTAGTATAATGGAATTTGGAAAAAGCAAAAATAGAATATCGGGTCAATATAAAATTGGTACCAAGGAAGTCAAAAAAGTCGACTCAGAAAGGGACCTGGGAGTGATTATCTCAAGTGACTTGACACCTGATAAACATGTCAATAAATTAGTTGGAGAGACTTTTAACTTATTAAGATCAATGAAAGTGGCCTTCGACTACATGGATGAAGAAATGGTAAAGAAAATAGTGGTTGCACTGATAAGACCTAAATTGGAGTATGCTGCAACACTATGGGCACCTAGCAAAAGAAAACAAAACAAAACAAGAAAATTAGAAAGAATTCAAAGAGCAGCGACAAAAATGGCACCTACACTCTCAAATTTGACATACGAACAAAGACTGGATAAATTACATCTATCAACACTGGAACAGAGAAGAGAAAGAGGTGATTTGTTGACCATTTACAGAATTATGAAAGGGATGGAAGTTCTTGATAGAGACGACTTATTAAAATAGGACAGAAGAGAAACAATAGGACATGAGAAGAAGCTAATGAAGGACAGTTACAGAAGAAATTTGAAAAAAGAATAGCTTTCCACAAAGAGTGATTGATGTCTGGTACAAACTAAACAGGGAAACAGTGAGTGCCAAAACTATACAAGATTTTAAGAATAAAAAGGATTTGGAGAGATACGAAAACGGGTCACTACGAGCATAGCTCTCGTCCCGTAAAATACAACTAAGTAAATACGACTAGGTAAATACACACACACAGAGGGGGAGGAAGGGAGGGAGGGAAGGAGAGCGAGAGGGAGAGAGAGAGAGAGAGAGAGAGAGAGAGAGAGAGAGAGAGAGAGAGAGAGAGGAAGAGGGAGAGAATGAGAGAGAGATAGAGAGAGAGAGAA
>NC_134780.1:79323608-79336108 GCF_046742065.1 Oratosquilla oratoria
TTAAATAATAAACAAACAGGTAAATAGTAAATAATAATAAATTGACATATAACTAATAATAAATGAGAATCAAACAGACAAATGATAACAAAACAAAAACAAATAATATAAGATAAATTACAATCATTACATGACTCCCTTTCTTAAAATAATTTCTAATGCAACATCAATCTCGTTTTTAATCTCCTTCAAGACTCTGGAATGTACGCAAATGTACATAAAATGTACATATGCATATATACACACAACCTGATTAGATTCCTTCGGGGAAGACTGAGTGGGCGCGGTGATCACGCTGAGTCAAATCTACGCGAGATGAAAGCAGAAACGCGGAGGAATGAGGAGAGGAAGGAAACTGGGCTCAGATGAACAGCCTCCTCCACAGATTTTTTTTTTATTATTCCTAATGGATATCGTTGAAAGATTGGTGCGAAGACTGTTGTGAGTGAAGAGGTCCTACAGTGAAGGGCTGAGGAGGAGGCCGGCGCCATTTTCCTCACCACATCGATAGTCCTTAGCTCAAGACGAAACGAAATCATTCATGCCCCTCCGTAACTACTGTATATACATATACACACATATATACACATAAATAAAAACACTGGGAACGTGTGTTTTATAAATGCAAGGTAACCACTTTAGAAAATAAACAAACGGAGCAGAGCGCTTTCGTATATTACATCCAGTGTAAATTGCACTGGATGTAATGTACGAAAGCGCTCTGTTCCGTTTGTTTATTTTCTAAAGTGGTTACCTTGTATATATACACATACATACATACATACATATATATATATACAATTATATATATATATATATATATGAAACTATAATAAAAAGGCCTAACTTCCACGAGCAACAAGTCCGCTGAAGTCCTGAATCTGTAATTCAAAAGACAAAACTTCCATTGAAAGGTCTCTCTCTTTCTCCCAGTTAGAGGTATAAAGACTCGACCAATAATGGGAACACAGGTAAGCCCAAGTGAATCAACCCAACCATAAACCAGACCCACGGAACTTGGGTGAAAATCCTTACGTCAAGAAAATTGGCGAAATGCGATTTGGCCATATGGGAAATCGGTTTCACCGAAACACACACACACACACACACACACACACACACATGCACACACACACACGCACACGAAATTTTACGTACTCTTTAGTGTCGTCGTAGCAGAGTTTTCCTCCGGAGTCTCGTTTCCTCCTCCTCCTCCTCCTCCAATTCTTGAATCCTTCCTCCTCCTCCTTCTCCTCCTCTTCCTCATCTTCTTGTCGATCCTTACTTTCATCTTCTTTGTGTCTTTCTACCTCCTCCTCTTCCTGCACAGATTCATCTTTTCCCTTGTTCATCTCCTCGTCGTCCTCCTCCTCCTCTTTCTCCTCCTCCGCACCAGTTACTTGTTTACTGCATACCCCGCTCACGTGAACGGCTTCTCTTCGAATACAGTTCTCTGGCCTCAATCGATGAATAGAACTCGTACAACACTGAAAATCTCCAACGCCATGGTTTTTCCACAAAATTTCAATGGCTCCCTCGGCTAAATAAAATCGTCTGGCGGCACCCAGTAGAAAGCCTGTAGGGGAAGGGTGGGTTCTTGAAGAAATGCTTTGAGTCCAACAACGAGACAAGCAATTTTTTTTTTTTTTTTTTTTTTTTTTTTTTTTTATGTCTGGAGGTTTAGATCTGGAGATAGGTGGAGGAGGGTACCTCAGTCTGTCCTTTATTTATTTTATTTTGTTTTGTTTTTTACCTCAAATAAACCCTTTAAACATCTGTTCACCTTTCTTATATATGTTTACCATTTACCAGACGATTCTATTCAGGTCTTGTAGGCACTCTACGTTAAATGGAATAAAAAAGACAAAATGTTCATGTCTTCATCGTTTTCTATTATTTTCTTTTCTCCATTTCCTTTGTTTATATCTACAGTACTTTCCTTCGCCGTCACAAAGTAGGACTTGAAAAAAATCAATAACATTTTTACACACAAAAAAAAATTCACCAAGTATTCTTTTCTTTCAAATTTTCCACACAATCTTCTTCCTCCTCCTCGAGCGAGGAAAGGTCGACCTTGGCCTCGTGGAGGCGCGCCTCCAACTGTGGTGTCGAGGTTCTCCTCTACCTCACCCTCGACCCCCCATCACCCTTCCCCCACCCTCACCCTTTCCTTGTTGAAGAGAACTTTCGACCCCCCACCCCCTCTCGTGGATCCTTTGTTGACGCTCCCACAAACCCATGGCCTTTGTCTCCCACCCCCACCCCCATACGAGCCTCCGCCCATCCCCTCAGTCCCCCCCCCCCACCTCCGCCTCATGGGTCTATGGCCAGCTGGTGAGGGTAGATGGTGAAAAAAACACCGGCTGAATCATCGTACTCCAACAACATTGTCACCACTGTCCCCTCTCTGATCACCAATCTCTTCCCCCAGCACTATCTCCGTTACCACCACCTCTATTATCACCATCACCGTAATTGTACATTATCACCTTATTCACCATCGACACCACTGCTCATCTACACACCACAAGTTGGTCTTCTTCAGCACCATCTCAGATATCTCCACTTCTGTCACCAATAAACTGACCACCAACACCACAGAAATCATCACTATCAACACCATATTCTAAGTCAAAAAATTCTTCATAATTCTCTTTCTCAAAAAATAAATAAAATAAATAAATAAATAAATAAATTTCATGCTCAATAAATAACCACACATTTGGTAAATATATTAAACGAATAACTACGTCAACAACCGAAATATCGTTATTTTCTTATGATGTAACCACGCAACGTTGACTCGCTAACAATAGACACCAACGACACGAGACAGAAATGCACTAACGCAAGCATCGCCTCCACTTTCGATCGTGACACTGACCACCACCAAGGAGGAAACCTGGCACCTGGGCACTCGATCCACGTCTTCCTCCATCAATGACACCATTCCAAGGCTTGACGACACCACCCCCGACGCCCCACACTTAAGAAAAAAAAAATCGACTGTAATTGGCTATTCCGTTCTTTGTGCCTTTCGTTCCACAACGGCACTCTACGGGAATTTTATTTTACAGTTTTTTCTCTCTCTCTTTCTCTATCTCTCTCTCTTTTGGTCCTTTGGTCGCGCTTTGAAAAATGTCGACAGAACACAAAAAGGCAGCGCGGGAACTCCTTCCTCACCTCACCATGGCTGCGAATGAAACGACTGAACCAACCCGTCGCCGTCACTCATTCACGCTGGCATTCAATTAAAAAAAATATATATTTACAACGTGACGTCAGACATGACGTCACGGACTATGACGTCACCACCTGCTAAGGTGTCGCAGAGAGCGAGAGAGAGAATGAGAGGGAGAAATTGCCACACTGGTTGCCTAGCAACCGCTCAGCGTCATCGTCGTCGTCTTCGTCGTTTCGCCTCGTGGTGCTGACGTCATAGAGGTCCCTCTCGAATAATGACGTAATTGTTTATGTTGGTCATGATAGACTGTTTTCTACAGCTGTGTGTAAACTTTCTACTCCTGAAGCTGGTCTCCGTCCTGAAACCGCTGGCTTTCAGTTCAAACCCTCTCTCTCTCTCTCTCTCTCTCTCTCTCTCTCTCTCTCTCTCTCTCTCTCTCATAGCCTAGTGTCAATGAAAATTCATTGTAATAATTAATCGAGATAAAACTCACAAGTTCATTCCATGTAGCAAAAAAACCCTTTACGGTACCTGAATAAAATCACCTGACGTCAGCATGAATGAAATATATGAAGTATAACACACGTCAAGATCGAGGGAAGAAACGTGTGTGTGTGTGTGTGTGTGTGTGTGTGTGTGTGTGTGTGTGTGTGTGTGTGTGTGTGTGTGTGTGTGTGTGTGTGTGTGTGTGTGTGTGTGTGTGTGTGTGTGTGTGTGTGTGTATTTATTCGACCCCATGGTACGAGCTGACGTACCACATCGAGGCAAGGGATGTAACCTAGATACTTACAGGTGTCCTTTGTAGATCGTATTTGACAAAGGTCCGTTCCTATTGAGACAACGAATATGGACCAATTTGGCCTTTGTACGCGAAGACGATCGAATTGCAGACTTTTAGGGCACCATTCGATCCCACTCCTCCCCTCCTACCTCTTCTCTCATCATACACATACACATACACACACACATACACATACACATACACACACACTCGACGGCGCAGTGGTAGTGTTCGCAACCACTACTACAGCGGTCCGAGTTCGAATCCCGCCCAGGGCTGAAATGATTTCAGTATCGCTGCGCTGCGAGTCGTTACTCCAACTCTCGTGGGCGGGGAGTTGGGTGTGTGTGTGTGTGCATGTAAGGTCACAGCATTACTCTTAGATCGGTCATATATGAGCTCTGAGCTCTCATCTGGGAGGGTAGTAGCTGTCGATCACGAGTCCAACACATGATCCAAGACCATGGTGAACCACACACACACACTCACACGCGCGTGCACGTACGCACACACATCATCAATGGCATTACTATCATCATTAATTATGATTATTACTATAATTACTAAATTACCACTGCCATTGTAACACTGCAATTAATACTAATGTTCTCTTATTGTATTTTGTTGGAGATAACCAGGGATTCTCTCTTTGAAGGAGAATATCGTACTAAAGAGTGGTGCTATAATTGTGAAAACATTTTTACTTAGCCTATACTCGTATCATGTTCTACATATTTTTATAAATTTGACTAGACTGTTCAGCCTGCGGGATTCGAACCCTGAGCCGTGAAGCACGAGGCAAGGACCCTACCAACCACGCCACGAGGGATGTACAAAAGAGACATCTCGGAACTATTCCCGTGGCCTCCCGACATCAACTCCTGCGCGTGAGTATTCGTTGTCAATATTTTAAATTATGTTTGTTTACATCCTCTCACTGTTATTCATGATTTGTATATTATTCTAGCTGCCGCACTTTTGGATTTGTGGAGTCTTGTGGAGTCTGGGCGGAGTGAGTGATCGCTTTGAAAAGTCCAGCTCGGAAAAGGTGTGGTATCATATGATTTGTCTCGTAATTCACTATCTGATGATCTACTTGCTAAGCAGAATTCGTCTAGCGTTTGCTAAAACAAAATATCTTTATTCAATAGACGGATATTCCTCACAACGCACAATAATTAATTATAATAATAATGATAATAATAATAATAATAATAATAATAATAATAATAATAACTATAATGTGGTAGTGCAAGTCTCCTGAAGCAATGGACTCATAGAAATCTACGAGTATATCATCCAATTTTAGAAACAACACAATATATTAAATATCTAAGGATAAAATCTATTAATAATGTCAAGAAACATATTGCAGAAAACCCACCAGCAATTGACGTTCAAACATGGCCACTGCTCACAACGACGACGACGACGACAACAGTAATGTCGACGACATCCAGCACGTTTTCGAACACAAACCACTCCTCCGGTTCCCGTAGCCGTCGACGATACTCCAAACTCCTCACACGGGGTGTTCGAAGCCCGCAGTACCACAAATGGGTCACAAAACCAGTGCCACGTCCCCCGGAAATTAAAATTAATCTTTTTCTTTACGGATGTCAGCAACGAGGTCCTCCCCCTGGCCGTCCGGCCGGACCGAAACGGTACGACTCTGGGTCTCCCGGCAGAGCCAGCCTCCCGGGCCCCCGTCGTCTGCAGCAGCTGCCCGCGCAGTGCCGCGTCTGGTGTCGGAAATAATTGGCAGCCATGGAGGTGCCATTCAATCGGGGGAAAAAAACAAGGTGTTGATCTTGTTCGCACGCCGACATCACAGACTATAAATCAACGACACTTGGAAAACCCACATTACAGAGAGAGAGCGAGAGAGAGAGAGAGAGAGAGAGAGAGAGAGAGAGAGAGAGAGAGAGAGAGAGAGAGAGACCAATAGGACAGGGAGTGATGGTGTGTGTGTGTGTGTGTGTGTGTGTGTGTGTGTGTGTGTGTGTGTGTGTGTGTGTGTGTGTGTGTGTGTGTGTGTGTGTGTGTGTGTGTGTGTGTGTGTGTGTGTGTGTGCGTGTATGTGCGTGTGTATGTGTGAGGGGGCGCGCCTTACTTAATTTGCCTAATTATACTTTCAACTTCTAAATGGCAGATTGAATATGCGCCCGCGCGCATGTGTGTGAGAGAGAGAACAAGAGAAAGAGAGAGAGAGAGAGAGAGAGAGAGAGAGAGAGAGAGAGAGAGAGAGAGAGAGAGAGAGAGAGAGAGAGAGAGAGAGAGAGAGAGAGAGAGAGAGAGAGAGAGATGATACCAACCTACATGACAGGGCGACTCGTAGCTTTGGAGTTGTTTGAACAAGAGAGGTGTGGAATCTAAGGGACGAAGGGTCACGAGGGCAAAATATAGAATATAGGTACGCCCGACCCTCCCTCCCGTGAGTGCCCAGCGACAACATGTGTGTGTTTGAGCGTTCACTAGCGCTTCTATCTTTGCGACCACAATCGCCCCAAAGAGGCGGAGTAAGAGAGAGAGAGAGAGAGAGAGAGAGAGAGAGAGAGAGAGAGAGAGAGAGAGAGAGAGAGAGAGAGAGAGAGAGAGAAGAAACTCAAGAAGGGTCGTAGAGAGACAGGGTAGTAATAATTAAAAGTTATCATCATTTAAGTTAAATTTAGTCTCCAATCACACGAAAAGGAGATAATAATATTTTATGGAAAAGAGAAGTTCTTTACTGATTTTATTCAGGTACTCGCTAAACGAATGTTGTGACAAAAGGTATTATGTGGATTGTTGGGTCATAGAGACTGAAGACTAACGCCGATGTGATGATGATGATGATGATGATGATGATGATGATGATGATGATGATGATGATGATGATGATGATGATGATGATGATGATGATGGACTATTATATGATTTGCAGTCCAAAAATGAAGAACAAATGGACATAAGACCTTTCTAAAAACATTGTACACACACGCACGCACACACACACACACACACACACACACACACACACACACACACACACACAAGAAGGCAAGAGAAGTTGGAAAGACGAACGACAAAATTGCGATGCATTCGGAAAAGGTTCGGACATGTCAGAGCAGACGAGAAGAAAAGAACGAAAAATAAATGGAAAAAGGGTGGAACGAAACAAATAGAATGGGAAGGAATTCACGGCGAATAAAAGAAGGAGGAAGACGAAAAAGAAAAGAGATATACTGGAACACAGAAAAGGACGCAAAAAGACTGGAGCGTTAATGAAAGGTTGGGACGTGTAAGAGGAAGAGAAGAAGAGGGAGAAGAGGAGGAGGAGGACGAAAAGAAGAGGAGGAGGAGGAGGAAGGAGAAGAGGAGAGGGTGGAGGAAGAGCTAGGTGAACAAGACGAGGAAGGAGAGGAAAGGGGAGGGGGAAAGGAGAGGACGAGATAAGGAAAAAAGAGGAGGAGGGGGAGGGTGAGGGGGAAGGAGAGGAAGGGGGAGGGGGAAAGGAGAGGACGAGATAAGGAAAAAAGAGGAGGAAGGGGAGGGGGAAGGAAAGGAAGGAGGAGGGGGGAAGGAGAGGACGAGATAAGGAAAAAAGAGGAGGAGGGGGAGGGGGAAGGAGAGAACGAGGGGAAGGGGAGGAGGAAGAGGTAAAGTAAGAAGAGGAGGAACAGGTAGAGGTTGAAGAGGAGGAGGAGGAGGTGAAGGAGGGGAGGAGGGGGAAGAGAAGGAAGCGACGGTAAATAAAATATGGAGGACCAAATACCAAAGGAAGCGATAAGAAATAAAAAAATGAATCACAGGGAACGGAGAGCAACAGAAAGAAAAGAAATACAAGAAATGGAAACTCGTCACATGAAAATGAAATATACGACAGAAAAGATACAAAAAATTGGAGAACCTCACGAGAGAGAGAGAGAGAGAGAGAGAGGGGGGGGGAGATACTGATGACAGCGTTGTATTTCTGTGTGACTGTTCGTTCTCACTTGCTGAAAGTAGAAGGGAGTTCGTTAACGGCCGGAAGGGAGATGTCCCTCTCTGAGGTCATCCTCGGAGGGACTGTCTCGTGCAGGTAGCCGTCATCGGTCCCTCTAGCGTAATCATGTCCACGCGATTTGCTTTTATTAATAAGGATTTCCCTGGATGATGAGCGCTTGATGTAGAGACACTGTTTTCCCAGAACACGACATAAACACTGATTTTAGGGTCCCCAAACCCTGACTTTAGGGTCCCCAAACCCTGATTTTAGGTGTCCCCAAACCCTGATTTTAGGGTCCCCAAACCCTGATTTTAGGGTCCCCAAACCCTGATTTTAGGGTCCCAAAACCCTGATTTTAGGGTCCCCAAACCCTGATTCTAGGGTTCCCAAACCCTGATTTTAGGGTCCCCAAACCCTGATTTTAGGGTCCCCCAAACCCTGATTTTAGGGTCCCCAAACCCTGATTTTAGGGTCCCCCAAACCCTGATTTTAGGGTCCCCAAACCCTGATTTTAGGGTCCCCAAACCCTGATTTTAGGGTCCCCAAACCCTGATTTCAGGGTCTCCAGGCGACTATAATTCCCTTCCCTTTAGGAGAAAACGTCTGTCCCTTATTCGTAGCGCCAGTACGTTTATCTACTAAAGAAAAGAGGAACCAACTTCCTCGCCGCACTTGTGGTGTATACCATCAATCCGCCGTCCACCAGCCGCTACACATAAGTACAAAAACGAACCCTACCACTGTGAGTCATCTCTGCAACAAATTTCAAGTTTCTCCAGAAACTACGTCTGCCTGCACTGCGTCAACACAAAGGGCCACGTACTCGTCCCAAAAACTATGGACCATCCCCTAGGGAACACCCAGGCAGACACCTAATGCATAATCTCTGATTGACACGCCCTTTAATCCCTCGTACATCTTTCCCCCGTCCCCTTAACCTTCCCCCCTCCTCCCCTACCCCTACCTTTACATTTAAGGGACCGAAGGGCGCGACTGAATTACTCTGTTTGCCCTGAGAGATGAAAGACTTCAAAAAGAGTCATTAAAGCTTTGAAGTGTCAGGCATTTGCGGGAGGCAAACGGGGTTATCTTTCGTGACTTTTAAATGAGCCTTCAGTTTCAACGGGGCGGCGCTTAACAAGGTTCCCCCGTGTTGGTTGAGCTGTGGAAAAACACGGGGAGTTTGAATACCACGGGGGAGGGGGAAGGGGGATGGGGGACGGGGGACGGTGGGGGGGAACATGAGATTCACATTCTTATACTGCACTGTAAACTCCATATGAATATGTGATTAACATAGTAACCAAGAAATCGAGACATACTATGCGTACTATGTATAAATTATACATATAAGTAATATGTGAATATACATAAACCTGTGTGTGTGTGTGTGTGTGTGTGTGTGTGTGTGTGTGTGTGTGTGTGTGTGTGTGTGTGTGTGTGTGTGTGTGTGTGTGTGTGTGTGTGTGTGTGTGTGTGATTCACCATGGCCTTGGATCACGTATTGGACTCGCGATCGACAGCTATTTCCCTCCTGAAAGAGAGCTCAGAGCTTGTATATGACCGACTTATGGGTAATGTTGTGACCTTACACGCACACACACACCCGCACCGCAGCGATACTGAAATTATTTCATCCCTGGGCGGGATTCGAACCCGGACCGCCGTAGTGGTAGCTGGGAACTTTACCAACTGCGCCACGAATGTGTATTTACCTAGTTGTATTTCACGGGACGAGAGCTATGCTCGTAGTGACCTGTTTTCGTATCTCTACGCATCCAGTTTATTCTTAAAATCGTGTATAGTTTTGGCATTCACTGTTTCTCTGTTCAGTTTGTTCCACTCTATGTGGGAAGCTATTCTTTTTCAGGTCTCTTCTGTAACTGTCCTTCTTTAGTTTCTTTTCATGTCCTCTTGTTTCTCTTATGTCCCACTTTAATAAGTCATCTCTATCGAGGATTTCCATCCCTTTCATAATTCTGTAAATGGTCAATAAATCACCTCTTTCTTTTCTCTGTTCCAGTGTTGACAGAAGTAGTTTCTGCAATCTTTGTTCATATGTCAGATTTGCCAGTGTAGGTGCCATTTTTGTCGCTGCTCTTTGGATTCTTTCTAATTTTCTTATGTTCTTCTTTGTGCTGGGTGCCCACAATGTTGCAGCATATTCTAGTTTAGGTTTTATCAGTGTAACCACTACTTTTTTAAACATCTCCTCGTCTATGTAGTCGAAGGCCACTTTAATTGATTTTAGTAAGTTAAAAGTCTCTCCAAATAATTTGTTGACGTGTTTGTCAGGTGTCTAAGTCGCTTGAGATGATTACTCCCAGGTCCCTTTCTGAACTGACTTTTTTACTTCTTTGTTTCCAATTTTGTATTGACCTGATACTCTATATTTGCTTTTTCCAAATTCTATTATGCTACATTTCTTAATGTTGAAGCTCATCTCACATTTCTGACTCCATTCCCATATTTTGTCTAGGTCTTCTTGTAGCGATCTACAATCTTCTTCCGTTTTTACTCTCTTGAGTAATTTGGCATCGTCAGCAAAGAAGTTCATGTAACAATTTACTCCCTCATCCATATCATTTATACATGGAAAACATTAAAGGAGCCAATACAGAGCCTCGCGGGACTCCACTTTTCACATCTTCCCAGTTCGAATTTTTGTCTCTAAGTACCACTCTCATTTTTCTTCCAATTAAGAAATCCTTCATCCATTCTAGCAGCTTACCATGTATTCCTCCTATTATTTCAAATTTTCTTATTAATTGTTTTATGTGGAACCTTACCGAACGCCTTCAGCAAATCCAAGAAGGCGCAATCTACCCAGCCATCTCTTTCTTGTATTTCCATTTCTAGATAGTCATTTAGTTCATTGATTCCAGAGATCATGCCGTCGATATGTGTGTATGCCACCTTTAGTTTCATATTATCCTTCTTTATTTGATCTAAGTTTCCATTTTTTTGATGTACCACTTTTTCAGTCTCAAGTCCAGCACTCTCCCCCAAAAAATCGTTTTTTTCCCCGTCTCTGTTCTTTTCTCATTTCTGTCATTGGCTTCAATTCTGAGAGCTTTGTCTTTCTCTTTTTCCTCATCACTCATTTCCTTTTGTATCCATATATGTTTGAATTTCTCGCTGTTTGCCAATTTAACCGCTTTTGATAATATCTCCTCTGCTATCATTTGAGTTCTTATAATTTATTTTCAGCGGTCTATGTTGTTTTTCTTTTGAATATTTGCCTATTCTGTGGATTTCATCGATTTCTTTATCGAGATTCTGTCCTTCATCCTGTATTTCTTTCAGAATTTCCTTAGCTATATCTTTCTCCTTTTCTCTCTGGTATCTATACATATCATGTTTTTCCTGGATACCATCGGCCACAATGCACTTACATTTTGTCAACTATATCTCTCACCCAATTTTCCTTTTCTTTAATCACTTTTATGACTGTTTCTTTTGTATTTTCCTCCAACTGTTTTTGTATTATTTCACTAAAGGATATTTTTTTATTTTCCTGTTCTTGTTTCCATTGATTTTTTATTTCAGTGAGGTCTATTTCTTTGATTGACTCTTCCACCTTTCCGGTCACTGCTTGTAATTGTTCTTTGACCTTTTTCAATTCTTCATTTTTATTTTTGTCCTCATTTTTCATTCTTTCGTTTTCTCTTTTTAGGATTTCAATTTCGCTCTTTAGGTCGCCTAATTCTTTGATATCTTTCGCAACGTAATCAATTATCTAAGAACCAATCGATAATCTAATCTTAAGCCTATGATTTCTTCCATTAAATAATTTACTTCGCGATTCCTTAATGCATTACTATATCTAATATCTCTATGTCTAAGCTATTGCCTATTTCGCCTGGGTTTCTTTGAAACCCTGAAAAACTTTTATTTTCCCACCTTTGATTCTTCCTTGGTGTGTCTATGAGACAGTGCCTCTTGGGGATCACACCTCTCGGGCTTTCCACTATACTTAGTCTAATCCTTAGTTGGTTCATTTGTTATCCTTTCTTCTTTCTCTTTCTCCATTATGCCAAAACTGGAATACTTTACCGGTCGATTCGAGTACCATAGCCTACTTATCACGTACAATAACAATAGGTTTCCTTCGTTTTCGGCGATAATCCGCTAGACTGACGCGCTCAACGCAGCACTTCCTTTCGCTTCGATGTTTGGAACGTGTGTGTGTGTGTGTGTGTGTGTGTGTGTGTGTGTGTGTGTGTGTGTGTGTGTGTGTGTGTGTGTGTATGTGTGTGTGTTAAAACGTGAACGGTGCCTGCTTATACAATATGCAGATAACCATTAAGACCGTGATGAGGAACTCAATTTTTTTTTCTTTTTTCGACCACATATTTCTAGTAATTTACCTTTTCGCTCTTCTTCTGGTTGTGTGTACATTTATACGCGTGTAAAACCCGAGCGTGGTTACTCGTGTCAAACTGAGAAACAACAATATTAAATCCCATGAGCCTTGACGAACATATGGACATGAGCATATTAATTTCATATACAGAATCATAGGCACATGGAAATATCTGTTTATATATTTCAACTAGATGTATGTA
>NC_134780.1:79343608-79348608 GCF_046742065.1 Oratosquilla oratoria
AAAAAAAGAAAACAAAGAAATCTGTATCAAGACAAAATAAACAACAAACGATGAAGTACTGGAAAGAAGAGAGGCATGGAATGAAGAAAGAGAATGAGGAAGAGAGAAAAAGAGAAGAGAGAAGTTGAAGGCGAACGAGTCACTAAAGGGAAAGCAAATCATATGAACGAATTTTTTTTTAGAATAAGCAAGATTATATATATATATATATATATATATATATACATATATATATACATATATATACATATATATATATATAATGAATCAAAAACAGGAAACTAAAGTATTTTGCAGAAAAGAACTTGAGGAGATATTGACCACGAGGAGAGTAAGGTGACTGGATGAACAGAAAATGAAGGAGCAAGATAAAAAAATAAAAAATAAAAAATAAAAAATAAATTTAAAAAATTGGGAGAAAAGAAAATTATAACAATGAAAGGGGACATAGAAGAGGAAGAAAGAAAGAAGAAGCTATGGGTAGGAAAGGACAAAGAAGAGTAATATATGGGAAAGCAAAAGCAACATAGGAGAGGAGGAATATAGCAAGGTAGAGGAAAAGGAAGCGGAAGAGGAAGAGGAGGAGAAGGAGGGGAAGGAGGAGAAGGAGGAGGAGGAGGGAGAAGAGGATCAGTAGTAGTAAGTGGAGTGAAAGAAGTGGGACAAAAAAAAAGAGGAAGATTTAGATAAATTACAGTAATGTTTTGAAAAGTGTCAAATGAAATTTAACACAGGTCAATGTAAGGTTAAGCATACTGGTAAGAATACCAATATGCTCGATTACAACTCATTTGGAAATTCATTAACAAAAGTGGATAATGAAAAGGATCTCGGCGTAATTATCAGTAACGATTTCAAATCGTCTAAGCAGTGCATTTCAGCCTCTGAAAAGGCAAATAAGATTCTAGGACTGACTGCGCGATCTTTTGATTTTAAAAGTCCATCTGTCACCAACAAGCTATATAACTCGTTAGTTCGTGCACATATGGAATATGCTGTATCCGTATGGTCAGCGAATCTCATTAAAGTCATTGACAGATTGGAAAAAGTTTAACGACGAGCCACAAAACTGATTCCAAATATCATAAATAAATCCTACGAAAATCGACTAAAACATATGAGTAACAAAATTTTCACACTGAATGCGAATCAGACAGGAAACAAAATCGCCAACCGTGTAGTTAATGAATGGAATAAACTTCCTGCAGATGCAGCGCAACGTAGTACGGTTCAAAGTTTTAAGATTCATTTAGATATACACCTAAACAATATGATGTAATGACTGCCATTTATTTTATTTTATCTATTATTTTATCATTATTCGTTTATCATTATATTTATTTGTTTATAATTATCTAACATTATTTATCTATTTTATTTATTCATTTATCTATTTATTCATTTATATGTTTTTTTCGCATCCGATCTAGTTATGGACCTCTGTAATCCTTTGTAAGAGGGAATGGGGCTCAAGAAGGAACAGGAAAAGGAGCAGCAGCAGGAGCGGACATAGGAAGAAGAGGAAAAGTAGAAGGAGGAGGAAGAGGAGGAGAAGGAAGGGAGGTACCGGTGAATAAGGGGGAGGAGAACAAGAAGGAGGAAGGGGAGGTAGAGTAGAATGAAGGAAACAGAGACGAAGAAGAAGAGGAAGAAGAGTAGAAAGGCGAACAAAGGCATAGAGATCTCAAAGAGGAAAAACAGATGGAGAGAGAGAGAAAGAGAGAGAAACACTACAGAAGGGGAGCAGGAGAGGACTGTAGGTCGAGGATACACGAAAAGGTAAAACGAGAGAGACAGAGAGAGAGAGAGAGAGAGAGAGAGAGAGAGAGAGAGAGAGAGAGAGAGAGAGAGAGAGAGAGAGAGAGAGAGAGTGAGAGGGGGAGGAGAGAGGAGAGAGAGATTGAGGAGCAGGAGAGGACTGTACGACGAGGATACACGAAAAGGTGAAACGAGAGAGAGAGAGAGAGAGAGAGAGAGAGAGAGAGAGAGAGAGAGAGAGAGAGAGAGAGAGAGAGAGAGAGAGAGAGAGAGAGAGAGAGAGAGAGAGAGAGGGGGGAGGGAGGAGGAAGGAGAGAGGAGAGAGATTGAGGAGAGAGAGAGAAGAGAGGGGAGAGAGAGAGAGAGAGAGAGAGAGAGAGAGAGAGAGAGAGAGAGAGAGAGAGAGAGAGAGAGAGAGAGCGAGAGAGAGAGAGAGAGAGAGAGAGAGAGAGAAAGCGAGAGAGAGGAGAAAGAGCGAGAGAGATAAATAGAGAGAGAGCTCGCGCTCATCGCCGTCGGGAGAGAGTCCGTGAGGTCGAGGTCTTCTTTAAGGCGCAGTTCTCCAGCGGTTTTTCAATCCGCGTAACGCATTGGTCGGCCTACAGCTCCCCCTATCCCCCCTATCCCCCCGCCCCTCCCTTCTCCCCCCCCCCTTGGTGGCAGCTAGAATGTACGCAACGAGTTTAAAACTAAATACGGTCTTGTTTTTATCGACGACGTCATGTTTTGCCCTAAGTGCTCGATCATCCAACGACCATAAACCCAACAACACTAGGCAGTTCCATGTCCCTGACCACCTGCCATACCTATCCGTAAAGTTACCTAACCTTCTCTTAAAATAACCGACTGTTCCAGCGCTCACTACATTGTTACTAATAAGTCTATTCTATTCGGTAATAACTCTGTTGGTAAACCAGTTCTTGTCAGGAAATGTCGAGATCCGGACTTTGACAAATCGCGGACACGCGCTCCGGCGGTCCACCTCGGAGTGGACAGGTCCAGCCCCTTCAACATCCCCTGGTGGAGTTGGGAGTGGAGGGGAGTGGAGGGGGGGAGGATCCCGTAGTAGAATGCGGGATGACATCAAAAAGAGGGATAGGACAGGTCCAAGAGAGGATCAAGAGAGGACCAAGAGGGCCAAGAGAAGGCCAAGGGAGGGCCAAGACAGTGCCAACAAGAGAGCCAATGGATAGATCAAGGGAGGGCCAAGAGAGGACCAAGAGAGGGCCAAGAGAAGGCCAAGGGAGGACCAAGACAGTGCCAACAAGAGAGACAATGGATAGGTCAATAGAGGACCAAGAGAGGGCCAAGAGAGGACCAAGAGAGGGCCAAGAGAAGGCCAAGGGAGGACCAAGACAGTGCCAACAAGAGAGCCAATGGATAGGTCGAGGGAGGGCCAAGAGAGGGCCAAGAGAGGACCAAGAGAAGGCCAAGAGAGGACCAAGACAGTGCCAACAAGAGAGCCAATGGATAGATCAAGGGAGGGCCAAGAGAGGACCAAGAGGGCCAAGAGAGGACCGAGAGGGGGCCAAGGGAGGGCCAAGAGAAGGCCAAGGGAGGACCAAGACAGTGCCAACAAGAGAGCCAGTGGATAGGTCAAGAGAGGACCAAGAGAGGGCCAAGAGAGGACCAAGAGAAGGCCAAGGGAGGACCAAGACAGTGCCAACAAGAGAGCCAATGGATAGGTCAAGAGAAGGCCAAGAGAAGGCCAAGAGAGGACCAAGAGAAGGCCAAGGGAGGACCAAGACAGTGCCAACAAGAGAGCCAATGGATAGGTCGAGGGAGGGCCAAGAGAGGACCAAGAGAGGACCAAGAGAGGACCAAGAGAGGACCAAGAGAAGGCCAAGAGAGGACCAAGACAGTGCCAACAAGAGAGCCAATGGATAGGTCGAGGGAGGGCCAAGAGAAGACCAAGAGAAGGCCAGAAGAGGACCAAGACAGTGCCAACAAGAGAGCCAATGGATAGGTCAAGAGAAGGCCAAGAGAAGGCCAAGAGAAGACCAAGAGAAGGCCAGGAGAGGACCAAGACAGTGCCAACAAGAGAGCCAATGGATAGGTCGAGGGAGGGCCAAGAGAGGACCAAGAGAGGACCAAGAGAGGACCAAGAGAGGGCCAAGAGAGGACCAAGAGAAGGCCAAGAGAGGACCAAGACAGTGCCAACAAGAGAGCCAATGGATAGGTCGAGGGAGGGCCAAGAGAGGGTCAAGACAGTGCCAACAAGAAAGACAATGAAAAGGCCAAATCAAGCCCCCGACAGGGTTAAAAAACAAGAGGGCCAAAAGAGGGCCAACCACAAAAATAAATAAAATAAAAAATAATAATAAAAAAAAAGACTAAGAGAGGACGAACAAGAGAGTGCCAAGAGAGCAGGCCAACTACTTGCCAGTCCCAGAGACAGGTCCACTCTCCCATCAAAGATAAATAATCATACAATAAGTGTGATGTATCGGGTGACTCTCCGGAAGCTTGCCAGGGAAAACCTCCCCCCAACCTTATGTCGCAACCTGTGAGTATACGAGTGAATGCAGCGGCTAGACCCCCCTCCTCCCCAACAGCTTAATGGCCGAAAACATTCACGGAAATCGTCGTGAAAGCTTAAATAAAACCCAAAAGCTACTTTGTACTATTTGTAGTTACAAGAGCAATGATCAGCAAAAAATGGAAAGTAAAATAAAACAAAATAAAGAAATAAATGAAGTAATAACCTCAATTACAGTAATAATAATAATAATAACAGTAATAATAACAATAATAATAATAATAATAATAATAATAACAAAAAATGAAAAATAAATTAATAAATAAAACATAGAGACTAGCCCTTACTACATTTCCACGTGGTATCAGACGACGATCGACTCTTAAAACCAGAACAGCAGATGCGGTCGGCGACCTACAGTTACTGGAAGAAAAAAAATCCCAACGTGCCAAGAACAAACGATTTCCAATATAGATGGAAAGATAGAAAAAAAGAAAAAAAAATCCAGTCCATTTTAAGAATCTTCCCATCCATTCCATCCTCAACATACTCCACTTTCCATGCCTAAACTCTTCCTCTATTCCACTCAACCAATCCATCCCAATTCCCTTTCCATAGGCTGCCCTGTCCCATGCCTCGTCCTTCACTGTCCCTCTCTTCCATAACCCGGACAACAACGCAATTTGACTTGTGGGCCAAGTATGTGGCTATATAAGAACTACGGGTATCCTTCAAGAAAGACCTTGGGAAAGAGAATAATGGA
>NC_134780.1:79353608-79359006 GCF_046742065.1 Oratosquilla oratoria
GAAGACAACACAACACATGAGGTCGAGGCCGCCACGACCCGAAGCGATCTGGGCCGCACGGACGGACGGCCCCCGCGCGCGGCTCCAGCGGCACCCGGCAGCAGCAGCAGCAGCAGAGTGTCAGCGCCATTGCCACCACCACGTGCGCCGCGGAGGGGTCGGGAGGGAGGGAGGGAGGGAGGGAGGAAGGGAGGAAGGGAGGGAGGAAGGAAGGGAGGGAGGGAGGGAGGGAGGGAAGGAGGGAGCAGAGGCAACAGAGGGAAAAGCGGGTGGAGGTGGTGAGGGGAGATACGGGTGATGACAACAGAGAAAGAGGAGAGAGAGAGAGAGAGAGAGAGAGAGAGAGAGAGAGAGAGAGAGAGAGAGAGAATGGGTGAGAAAGAACAGGAGTGAAAAAGGGAAAGGAGGAGGAGGAGAGGGAGAGAGGGAAGGGAGGACTGAAGAGAACCAGGAATAGCAGGAGGAGGAGGAGGAGGGGAGGAGGAGAAAGAATAATAAAGGGAAGAGTGGGGGAGTAGGAGAGAGGGAAACAGGGAGACAGGGAGAGAGGATGAAGGACCAAGAGGAGGACCACGAGAAGGAGGAGTAGGGCTGGGAAGAGGAGGAGGAGGAGGAGGAGGAGGAGGAAGATGAGACTTAGGATTCGTAGAGCAATACGAAAGACAGACATGGATGAACCATTTGGCGAAGAGAAATTTATGCTTTCACAGAAATGGAGGAGGAGGAGGAGGAGGAGGAGGAGGAGGAGGAGGAGGAGGAGGAGGAGGACGGGGAAGGGATAATGCGAAGAAGGCAAAGGATAAGAACGAGGGGGGAGAAGAAGGATGAGAAGAATGAGGATAAAGAGGTAAAGGACGGAGGAGGAGGAGGAGGTAAGGGGAGGAAGAAGATGGTGGAGGAGAGCAAGGAGATGGAGTAGGAGAAGAAGGTAAAGAAGAAGGGGGGAGGAAAATAAGAAAGAGGAGAAGAAGGAGAAGGTAGGGTCTGTCTAAGTGGAAGGGAAGATGGGCAATTAGTGGAGGTGAGGTGAGGTGGAGGTGGAGATGGAGGAGGAAAACAAAACGAACCTGGGATGAAGGCGGGTGGGCGATGGAGGGGAGCAGGGGAGAGGGGAGGAGGAGGAGGAGGAGGAGGAGGAGGAGGGGAGAGGGGGAGAGGGGGGAGTGGCGGAGGCAAGATCTGTAACATGAAGCTTATATGGATTGCAGATGGGACGCAGTAGTCGTGGTGGTGGTGGTGGTGGTGACTGTTGTGGTGGAAGTGGTGATGACAGTAATGGTGATACCAGGAATCTATGATACAGGTTGTGGTGTTCCTGGTGATGATGTGATGTCTGGTGTTGGCAATGATGCTGGTGGTAGTTCTGGAGCTAGTGGTGGTAATACGATGATTATGATGATGATGATGATGATGATGATGATGATGATGATGATGATGATGATAATGATGATGATGATTATGACGGTGTTGATGATAATGATGATGATGATGATGATGATGATGATGATGATGATGGATGATGATGATGATTATGATGATGATGACGATGGTGATGATGATGAAAATGGTAATGACGATGAAGTGAAGCGAAATGGGGTCAGAGTAGGAACGGTGGAGGTGGAGGAGGTGGAGGAGAGAACTGGGCTACCGGTAGATAGTAAAGGAGATGGAGAAGACGGAGGTAGGTGGTGGTTGTGTTGGTGGTAGTGGTGGTGGTGAAGGTAGTGGTGGTAGTGGTGAAGGTAGTGGTGGTAGTGGTGGTGGTGTTGACTGTGGTGGTGGTGATGGTGTTGACTGTGGTGGTGGTGGTGTTGACTGTGGTGGTGGTGATGGTGTTGACTGTGGTGGTGGTGGTGGTGATGGTGTTGACTGTGGTGGTAGTGGTGGTGGTGGTGGCAGTAAATGTTGTAGAGGTGCTGGAGACGATGTACCCGAGTGTTGGAGAAGGTGTTGGAGAAGAAGAGAAAGTATGAGTGGAGAGCGCACTTAAAGAAGAAAAATGAGGAGGAAGAGGAGGAGGAGGAGGAGGAGGAGGGAGAGGAGGAGGAGGAGGAGGAAGAGGAGGAGGAGGAGGAGAAGTGGCAGATGGTCCCCCTGTTCGAAGTGTGTTTCGATGGGATCGCGACCCTATTCGGAGGGAGGGAGGGAGGGAGGGAGGATGGGTGGGAGGTAGGGAGGTCCGTCCATGGGGCACATACACATATATACATACATACACACACACACACACACACACACACACACACACACACACAAATGTTAAAAATCAAACAAAACAAACAAATGATTAAATAAATGAATATGTAAATAAATTAATAACACAATTAATTAAGATATTCTTGAAGGAGTTGGGATGGACTGGCGTCCAAGTGTGCTATGAGTGTTGCTGCGTAGGACGAAGAGCGGAAGAACGAGGCAGGAGGAGGAGGAGGAGGAGGAGGAGGAGGAGGAGGAGGAGGAGGAGGAGGAGGAGGAGGAGGAGGAGGAGGAGGAGGAGGAGGAAGGGAAGAGGAGAAGACTAATAAAGAAGAAATAAAAGGGAGGAGACCCGATAGTCTGGGCTCAACATGCAGAGTGGGGGGGAGGGGGAAGAGAAAAATGTGGAGGAAGTGGAGGAGGTGGAGGAAGGGAGGGAGGAAGGGGTCGGAGGAGGAGAAGGGGTGAGGAGAAAAGAGGGGAGTGGGGGGGGAAGACTAAGGGGAAAAGGAGAAGGGGGAGGGAGGGAGTAGGAGGAGGAAGTGGAGAATGAAGAGGAGAGAAGGAGAGGAGGAGAGGAGGGGAGAGAGGAACGTAGGCTTGAGACAAGATTTGAAGACGGGGAAGGAGGAAGATGCGGCTCGAAGAAGTAGCAAAGAAGAGGAGGGTGAGGAGAGGAGAAGGAGGAGGAGGAGGAGGAGGAGGAGGAGGAGGAGAGGAGTGAAGGAAAGGCGAGAGGACGGGGATGAGGAGGAGGAGGCACCAGGAAAACAAGGGAAAGGAGGAGAGGGAGGAGGTGGAAGAGGGAGAGGAGGAGGAGGAGGAGGAGGAAGAGAGGGGAACATGCGCTGGAAACTGCAGGAGTAAAGTGGAAGGACAGAAGCATACACAGAAGTGGAGGGAGGAGGAGGAGGAGGAGGAGGAGGAGGAGGAGGAGGAGGAGGAGGAGGAGGAGGAGGAGGAGGAGGAGGAGAAGAGTGAGAAGAGGAACAAGGGGAAAGACTGGAAGAGTAGAAAGGATGAGTAGGAGGAGGAAGAGGAGGATGGAGGCAGGATGTAAAAGAGAGAAAAGGATAGAGAAAAGAGAGAGGAAACGAGAGAGGAGAGGAGGAAGGAGAGAGGCGGGAGAAAACAAAATGAAGGAGAGAAGAGGAAGGTGAGAGGAAGAGAGAAGAGGAAAGGGAGAAGAGGGAGGAGAGAGGAGGGAAGAAGAAGGAGGAGGGAGGAGGGAGGAGGGAGGAGGGAGGAGGGAGGAGGGGGGAGGGAGGGGATAGGTAAGCAAAGGCCGTGGAAACGTCCTGTTGGGTGTTTATACAACTCTTCCCCTCAGCTTCACCACCACCATCTTCCTCCCCTCCCTTCCCTCTCCCTCTCCCTCTCCCTCTCACCCTCTCTCACCCTCCCTCTCCCCCTCCTTCCCATGGTCCACCCGTTCCCGCTCTCCGTTTTCTTCTCAATTCCCGTTTTTTTTTCATAAGTATATAAACACTGATGACGTCATATCAACATGAGTACCAGAAGTCTGGATAATTGCACCTCGTTCCCAATGACAAGCGTTTCTTTCCTTGGGAGGATAATTACCGTCCGGGTCATTAGAGGCTCCTGCGTGACTCTGGTGCATAGGGGTCTCACTAAAGAAAAGTAGACTATAAATCTTGTAATGTCACAACCATTAGTCTTCTATTAATTTTCTTGCCTCTTGTACTGCAAAGGTCCTACACACATACACACACACACACACACACACACACACACACACACACACACACACGCTGTGGTTAGAGTTCTCGCATGCCACGACGGCGATCCGGGTTCGACTCCCGCCCAGGGTTGAAATAATTTCAGTATCGCTTCGCTGCGGGGTGTTACTCCAACTCTCGTTGGCGGGGAGTTGGGTGTGTGTGTGCGTATAAGGTCACAGTATTACCCATAGATGGGTCATATATGAGCTCTCTTCCGGGAGGGAAAGCTGTCGATCACGAGTCCAACACGTGATCCAAGACCATGGTGGATCACACATACACACACACACACACACACACACACACACACACACACACACACACACACACACACACACACACACACACACACACACACAAACACAAACTCGCACGCACACGCACGGAATCTTCACCTGTAATGACACAGTATGTCTACGGCGCCGTCGCGACTTCTTACCAGAGCAAGTCAGCCAATCGCTTGTCGAGTTCGTTCAACAATTCCAAGGAATTCCAACGAATCTAAACAATTATTCCCATCGCATCTCTCTATCTTTCCCCCAACCCCTCTCTCAATCTCTCTCTCTCTTTCTGTGTGTGTGTGTGTGTGTGTGTGTGTGTGTGTGTGTGTGTGTGTGTGTGTGTGTGTGTGTGTGTGTGTGTGTGTGTGTGTGTGTGTTGTGTGTTGTGTGTGTGTGTGTGTGTGTGTGTATTCCCTTGGTCTTATGTATCTCGCTTTTGACTCGTGATGGACTGCTATTTTCTCCTGGAAGAGAGCTCAGAGCTCGTAGGTCCGATCTATGGGTAATGCTATGACCTTGAACACAAACACACACCCAACTCCCCGCCCACGAAAGTCAGAGTAACGACCCGAGGCACAGCGATACCGAAATAATTTCGGCCCTGGGCAGGATTCGAACTGGGTGCTGGGAGCACTTCTGCTTCCCAGTTCAGCGCTTTACCAACTATGCCACCGAGTGTGTAATGTGTGTGTGTGTGTGTGTGTGTGTGTGTGTGTGTGTGTGTGTGTGTGTGTGTGTGTGTGTGTGTGTGTGTGTGTGTGTGTGTGTGTGCGTGCGTGCACATTCCTCACGTACTCCAGCCTTTCCCCAGGGCGAAGCACTCTTTTGGTTTTATTAAGGCTGACGACAGACGCCTTTTGCCCAGTTCTGCGGTGGACACGGGACGAAACGGAGGCCTGAGCGACCGGGACCCACCCGTGACTCGAGTCTTTCCTCTTGTCAATACAAAATGCCTAAAAGTAGAAGGAACTAAACTGTATGAGGAGGAGAAGGGAGGGAATAAAGAATAAAGGAAGAAGAGGAAGAGGAGGACGAGGAGGAGGAGGAAGAAGAGGACAAGACAGAGTAGGAGGAGGAGCAAGAGGAGGAGGAGGAGGAGGAGGAGGAGGAGGAGGAGTTGGGGAAGAATAAATACCTAAATCAATGAATTACCAAATAAATATATAAATAAACAAATAA
>NC_134780.1:79362006-79369506 GCF_046742065.1 Oratosquilla oratoria
CATTTGTAAATAAAGCCTTAACATTATACCTTACTAACTATCTTCCCGTGAACGAAACGTAAGTCTTTAGGATTCTGTGCTTTCCCTTGTGTTTATGTTCTCCATCATCCGAATCATGTGTGAGTGTGTATATATACACATATATATATATTTTGTGTGTGGGTCTGTATGTGTGTATCTACCTAGCTGTATTGTGTGTGTGTGTGTGTGTGTGTGTGTGTGTGTGTGTGTGTGTGTGTGTGTGTGTGTGTGTGTGTGTGTGTGTGTGTGTGTGTGTGTGTGTGTGTAATTCGGCCGTTATAGTTATCCCTTGAAAAGAAATATGCTATTGTCCCTACTAGTCTGAATATCAATGTTTCAGTCTAAGTTTAATTCTGATATCATATGTCCGCCTCTGCATACAGTATCGAGTACCTACCAATATCATGTTCTATGTTTTGAGCATCAATGATGACGATTTAATTCAAATGAGAGAACAGTTTAGTCTCTCTCTTTCTCTCCTTCTCCCTCCCTCTCTCTCTCTCTCTCTCTCTCTCTCTCTCTCTCTCTCTCTCTCTCTCTCTCTCTCTCTCTCAATCACTCCCCGATGATTAATACTACATATCCATTTGCAACTTCAATAAACTGGTTCCCTCTATAAATAAAAATCATAAAAAGTATGCGAGAAGTAACAACAAAAAAGTGGAACCAGTTTTGTTCTCTTCTTCAACTTTGGTCAACAAGTGGTGACTCGATTTCATCTCTCTCTCTCTCTCTCTCTCTCTCTCTCTCTCTCTCTCTCTCTCTCTCTCTCTCTCTCTCTCTCTCTCTCTCTCGTTCTATTCCGTCCGCTACACTGAAGAAAATCGTCTGGCGACAGCCGGAACATCTTTGAAGTGTTGCCATATGTTGTGGATGATTTTCACCTCCCTTTAGCTGAATAAAATCAACTGGCGTGAACGTAACGAAGGAGGAGGTTAAACACATCATGGAATAGTTAATGAGTGATGGGTAATGCGAGTGACTGAGGTAAAGGTGAGAAAAGGGAGGGAAAAGGAGAAGGTGGAGAGGGAGGAAGGAAAGAGGAGAGAGAGAAGAGGGTACTTTAAACACCAATCTAGTCCTCAAAGTTTCACGTGGCACAGGTAATATTAACCCTCAATTTATCAATACACACACACACACGCACACACACACACACACACACACACACACGACTCGATGACGCAGTAGTAGCGTTCGCAACTGCTGCTACAGCGGTCCGAGTTCGAATCCCGCCTAGGGATGAAATAATTTCAGTATCGCTGCACTGTCAGTCGTTACTCCAACTCTCGTGGGCGGGGAGTTGGGGGTGTGTGTGCGTGTAAGTTCACAGCATTACCCATAGACCGGCCATACAAGCTGAGTTCTCTGCCGGGAGGGTAATAGCTGTCGATCACAAGTCCAACACGTGATCCAAGACCATGGTGAATCACACACACATACACATGTGGATGAGGGACTGCGTAGGTGGATAAAGGAGCTACAGATAGCGACTAAAGAAGCTGCACTTCTTCTTTTTTTCTTATCATTATTACGTACAGGGTGTGAACAAATACACAACAACAACAAAAGTCCAAAGCTAGACCTGAATGGACAACGAACTGAATTACAAAATCAGTGCAAGACGCGGAAAAAAAAAAAAAAAAAAAACGAAGACGCCCTTCCGCACACGGACGATTAATCGTAAACTGAGTGCAGAGACAGAACGAGTAAGAGGCGACGACACACACGAAAAAGACTGAGTAGAGGCACCCTTCCCAGAGTCACCGAGGAAAACAGACCAGGAGGGAGAGAGCCAGCGGGATGGCCGGTCACATCAAAGCCAGAGGGACAAAAGACAAAGTGACAAGGAGGACCGAACCAGGCCAAGCCTGACTCAGGAAGAAATCTCAAGGTTGACAAGGCCACGGCTGACATAGGACACGAGGGCTCCTGCACTAGATCCTCTCTTTCCTCCCTCATCCCTCCACTCTTAACTGTCCTCTCTCTCCTTGTCCTTGAGGACAATGTCTGATGAACAATGCATGAGAACGACAGCGCAAGGATGAATAAATGCTTAAGAAATGCAAAAATAAATATATAGATGAATAAATAAAAATAAATAAATAAATATCACTTGATATATATGAATATATGTACATAAATTAATCAATAAACATTGGGAGGGAGAGCTATGAAACAATGGCAATGAGGATAATGACATTAAAAAGAACAAGTGTCAAGGATTGTAAGAATAAAAATGGACGAGTTACACTGAATACAACAGAAGAAAAAATATATAATTTGAACGAAAAAAAAAACAATCTACGTGAAAAAATGTGAATCTGAATAACTCCCAGTGGAAAACATAACATGGGGAACACCTGTGTATAGGAGGAAAAGGGGGGAAAGAACTTAAAAAAAAATCTGAATACGAAAAAATGGCAACGACTGTTTATAGAGGAAATAGAGAGAGAGAGAGAGAGAGAGAGAGAGAGAGAGAGAGAGAGAGAGAGAGAGAGAGAGAGAGAGAGAGAGAGAGAGAGAGAGAGAGGGTCTATTACTGGGCCCGTCACGAGGTTCGAGGCCTGACCTGACCTAACCTGACGTCTTCTGACATGCATCGAGGTCGCTCAGGCTGTCAATACCATGGACAACAACGAACCGTGGAGGGGAGGAGAGGAGAGGGGAGGGGAGGGGAGGAGAGGAGAGGAGAGGGGAGGGGAGGGGAAGGGGGAGGAGGAAGGGAATAGATGGAAAAGGAGGGGAAAGGAGAGTAATACTGGGAAGGGGTGGAATGGGAAGTTGTGGAAGGGGAGGGTAGGGGAGGGGAGGGATGGAGAGGAGAGGAGAGTGTAGGGGAGGGAGGGGACTATGTCTAATAAATAACAAGATAACTAATGAATAAATGTGTAAAAATATGACTAATATCAACATAAAAATAATACGTATATCATACACACCAAAAGGCATTTTTCCAAATAAAACGGGTAGCCTATTCAAAGCACACACATCCAAAACCCTTCCAGAGTGTGAGCTCAAGGAGGACAGTGCCGGCTTGCAGTAAAAATGATGGTAGTTACTGTGTTTAATCATGTTTGGAGAACTGGGCATATGTCGTAAGAGAAAACGTATAAAAGGGGTGACCTTAATAGTAATGTGTAAATGCAAACTAGCTTCTTATGGCCACGAATTTTTGTTTTATCCTTTTTATTTTTTAAACAAACAACATAGAGTACTCTCACAGGTACTTAAGAGAATTTTTTATAGTTATATTCTAACAATATCTCAAAAAAAGAAGAAAAAAAAAGTGAGCGATCGAGATATTTTCGGAAAAAAAAAAAAAATTAAATGTTCCTAGCACATACTCGAAAGGCGTTTTGGTTCCTAACAATATCTAACAATATCTCAAAAAAAAATAGCGATCGAGATATTTTCGGGAAAAAATATTAAATGTTCCTAGCACATACTCTAAAGGCGTTTTTTGTTCCTAATGTTGGAGATTTTTGAATCTTAGTAATTCCTAATACGAAGAACTGTTTTTATGTGTACTTACACTGGCTAATAAACTCGGCTTTTCCATTGTATTTCTTCCCCATACCCTTATTCACCTACACACACTGAATGACTACTTCCAGTCCCTCTCAGTTGCTAATAAGAAAGTATTCTCCAAATTAAAGAATACAGTCTTGAAGATTGTTAAAGCGACTAGTGCAGTTGATTTCAACCAGAATTGCCTTAGAGAACACCTGACCCCCAGAAATATATATATTTATATATATATATATATATATATAAATATATATATATATATATATACATAATATATATATATATATATTTTCATATATATATACATATATAGTCATATATATATATATATATATATATATATATGTGTGTGTGTGTGTGTGTGTGTGTGTGTGTGTGTGTGTGTGTGTGTGTGTGGTGTGTGTGTGTGTGTGTCTGTGTGTGTGTGTGTGTGTGTGTGTGTGTGTGTGTGTGTGTGTGTGTGTGTGTGTGTGTTAAAACCACAGTGAAAGGAAATTAGAATTTTAAATCCGAGCGCTTTCGTGATATAATCACTTCTTGAAGCTGTGATTATATCACAAAAGCGCTCGGATTCAAATTTCTAATTTCCTTTCACTATGGTGTTTAGCATAATTTGTGTATTCACGTGTGCTTTGTAAAACATGTGCATATATATATATATATATATATATATATATATATATATATATATATATATATATACATATATATATATATATATATATATATTTATATATATATATACATATACAATATATATATATATATTATATATGTATATATATATATATATATATATATATAGTGGAACATTGGTAGAGAAACGCAGGTTGGAGTAGGAACACTATAGTGTTGACGTTTCGACAAGAAATCTTCTTCAGTGACAGTTTTTAACAGTATACATACCCTCATGTCTTTCTCAATATTCAATGTCCCTTCCGGTCGTGTAATTACGTTCATTTTATTCTGGCTACCTTCGCAGGATTCACTTCAATGGCCAATTATTATACAATCCCAACGCGTTGGCGCCAGACACGAGCGCGCTGCCCCTGAGCCAGCCGGGGCCGCTGACGACGAAAGCAATGCATAAGGTCACCCCTGGCTCCGCCGAAGTGGATTCTCCTCCTCCTCCTCCTCCTCTTTCTCCTCCCCCCTCCTCCTCTTCTCCTCGCCCTCCTCCTCATCTTTCTCCTCCCCCTCCTCCTCATCTTTCTCCTTCTCCTCCTCCTCCTCCTCCTCCCCCTCCTCTTTCTCCCCTCCTCCTCCTCTTTCTCCTTCCCCTCCTCCTGCCGGGGACTGAATACTGCACGAGGAACCCTCCCCCTTCCCTCCTCCCACCTCCACTTCCGCACCACGCTGACCTCCCCCACCCCCTTTCCTCCCCCACATCTCCATGGTCTCCCCCTTCTTCCCCCCCCCCCCATATTTCTCCCCTACCTGCTCCACAGGCTCTACCTCTCGGCTCTCCCCCTTAACTGTTTCCTCCTCCTCCTCCTCCTCCTCCTCTTCTCTCTCCTCCCCAACTGCATTCTTACTTCTCTCTTCTCCTACCCTCACAGCTCTTTCCCTCCTCCCTCCTCCTCCTCCTCCTCCTCTTATATGTCTTCCTCCTAAACCTGCCTCCTTACCTCTTCCTGGTCACCAATCTCCTCCTTAAATGTTTCTTTCCTCGCCTTGCTTCTTCTCCGTGGGTCCTACTTCTCCTCCTCTTCTTCCTCCCCCTCCCCCTCCTCCTTCTCCTCCTCCACCCCGTGTGCTTCCTCCTCTGGCCTACCTCCTCGCCATTCTCCCCCACCCCACATTCCCCCCAGCTACCTCTTACTCGTATATACAACACCCTCCATGTACCTCCTCGTATCATCATCCCCAAGCCCTAGCCTCCCCCTCGCCTCTCCACCCCCCTCTCCATCCGCCTCCTTACCTCCTCATCCGCCTCCTAGAGGCTCAGGCCAGACACATATAATACCCTCCCCCTCCCCCTAAACCTCCCAGATTTTTTATCTGATTATCAACATCCCACCAAATATGTTGTTGATAAGAGCATATGTAGCATCAACAGTTTAATGCATCTGTATGAAAACTGGCTAAGATTTTTTTCAGATTACCAAAAATAACAACTTATTAAAAAAAATATCACTACATTCCGTCACCAAAACACATATAAAAGTTTCAGTTGATTAGACAGAAAAGAACAACAAAATAGATCACTCAACTTTTCGTGTTCATAGCATTCCCACGGAGAGGCTGAATGATAACATCTCCGGGATTTCCTTTACTAATACGTCTCTTTTTAGCAATTTCCTTCTGCCCAACCCAGGATAACCTTATCTATTTCATCTTATTTTTATCCATCTCATTCCCGAGTAATGCACAGATCACACGCACACACACGCACATATATACCTATACACTTTTTGCACTGAAGATGTAATATACGAAAGCGCTCTGCTTCGTTAGTTTCTTTTTCCAAGTGGTCTACTTTGCATACATATATAAAATATATAAATATGAGGTCAGATTGAACGATATGGATTTTCATGGTAAGAAATTGGCTAGTTATGATGTGAAGGCCTTGTTTACAAATGTCACCGTCGAGGAGGCGTTAGTTGCCGCCAAGAGAGTCAGACAATTTTAGTGATGACGAATTACCGGCTCCCAGAAATTATTATGTTTAACTTATATCCCTATGTGTAAAATTCGGTGTTTTTACGTCCAATGGTAATGAATATAGACAACACAGAGGTCTCGCCGTAGGAAGTCCTCTTTCAGCGGTGTTGGCCTGTTTTTTTAATGGAAACGTTGGAGGTAGATGAATATAGAAGGATCATGGGTAGAGGCACCACGTGGTTAAGATATGTGGACGACGTTATTGTAATAGTACCAGAGAATATCGACATTGAACGTAAGTTAGATAGACTCAATAGTGTCAATAAAGATATACAGTTCACTGTAGAGATGGAAATCGACCACAAATTACCATTCTTTGACACGTTGATGCACAGGAGGGATGAAGGAGTAAGATTCTCAGTGTAAAGAAAACCCACTAAAAGAGACGACTTTGTACACTATTTCTCAGGACACATCGAGCGAGTGAAAACCGGCGTATTCATAGGTTTCTTCCTCAGACCTTTTAGAATTTGCAGGGAGAAATTTTTGGAAGATGAATTAACTTACATAACCAAGGCCTTTAATAAATTCAAATATCCAGGGGGGGATGATTAACAAGTTGAAAAAAGTAGCTAGGAACATCTTCATGAGACTAAATGTCCAACTGTCCGAGAGTAATAAAATACAATATATTTCGGTTCCCAACTCTAGGAAAACCGAAAGGCATAGACAGATTTCTTGGGAAAGGTGGGGTGAAAATAGCAAGGACTTCCAATTCTAATATAGGAAAAATTGTCAAGACCAAGAATATAAAGGGACTGCCCCAAAACGTCCTCAGTACCATTTATCGCATTCCTTGCAGTAGGTGCACCTCTTCATATTACGGCGAGTCAGGTCGAGGCGTCGAGAAACGCATAGCCGAGCACAAACGAGACTTGAGGTCACACAGGACGTCTAACTCACTCGTTCAGCACGCTGACCAATCTGGACATTTGCCCCACTGGGATGGGGTCGAGGTCCTACACACGGGATTAAAAAGAGACATGAGGAAGACTGTTGAAGCTGCCTATATTAATTCTTATGAAAATAACAATGACAGGGAAGGTTTCGTTTGTTTATCGAAGGCAGCAAGTAAATTGATAATAAATACGATTGGGAAACATATACATGGTACGGGAATGGGAATCCCCAGACAGCCAGCGGGATGACCTGTCCGTGTCCCCGTCTTCGAGTGTATAATTGTAAGGTTCAAGCTGTTTGTAGACAGCTTACTGAAGAAGACCGAGTCGGTCGAAACGTATAAGCAATAAAGGAGTTCCAGCCCATCTTCGCTTATTCTTC
>NC_134780.1:79384506-79412006 GCF_046742065.1 Oratosquilla oratoria
CAAGACGGGAGCTTCCAACAAGGACCACCTCCATGAGTCCCAAACCAGCCCATCCTTGGCCAAGGAGCACAAACCACATCGACTGGACGTGACGGCGACAGGGAGAAATAGCAACGGTAATAAGAGTATTAAACGAAATTTAACAAAATGTGATAATACTTGCAGACTGGAAAACATGAGCAGGAGACCGACGACCACCGCCGCCGCCGACGGACGAACAAGAATGACCGTTAAAGTCCGTTAGGACCGTTGTGTCCGTTCGACGCCGCCGGACGCCGACCACGACCCACCCGACGAAGACGTCGTGCCTGAGTGGCACTCGGAGAACGGAAAACGCGCCTGGAGGAAGCGCGGATGGGGTTGGCACTGGCCAGTGCCAGGTGAGCAAGCACGCTCTCTTCCTCCTCCTCCTCCTCCTCCTCTTCCTTCTCCTCCTCCTCTTCGATCTACCGCTCTGTCGGTCCTGGCACCATTTATGCGTGATTTTCGAAGTATTTATGTTGTGTTCGTGGGCACATCGGATTAAAGAGAAAAGGGAAGAGCGAAAGAGAGAGAGAAAGAGAGCGAGAGGGTTTGCTATCTAAAACATCCATCGAAGTGTGAGTCTACACTAGCCTACAGGGGAGAGGGCGAATAAAGGTGCATGCATACTGTATATATATCTAAATTCAACTTTCACCGGCAGAAGCAAAGAGACGGGACCCTACAAACATATAAATTACAATTAAATAAACGCACAAACACACGACTCGATGGCGCAATGGTAGCTTTTGCGGCCGCCACTACGGCGGTCCGTGTTCGAATCCCGCCCAGGGCTGAAATAATTTCAGTATCGCTGCGCTGTGAGTTGTTACTCCAACTTTCGTGGGCGGGGAGTTGGGTGTGTGTGTGTGTGTGTGTGTGTGTGTGTGTGTGTGTGTGTGTGTGTGTGTGTGTGTGTGTGTGTGTGTGTGTGTGTGTGTGTCTAAGGTCACAGTATTACCCATAGATCGGTCATATATGAGCTCTGAGCTCTCATCCGGGATGGTAATAGCTGTCGATCACGAGTCCAACACGTGATTCAAGACCATGGTGAATCTCACACACGCGCATATATATATATATATATATATATATATATATATATATATATATTTATATGTATGTATATATATATACGTATATATATATATATATACAGTATATATATATATATATACATATATATATATATATATATATATATATACATATATATATAATATAGTACAAATCTTCACATAAATGCTACGTGCCTCTGGTCCGTAGGGATGGCACTAGAGTCCCTCAAATACTGATTGCATAAATCTGACTATAAATACTACCACCAGAGGTCGATTTGAACAGAGGTTCATGGCCAATTGATTAGGAAAAAAATAATGAGAGGATCGTCGGAGCCTCCGCGGACCTTCTGGGGACCCGTGGGGGTTCCTGTGAGAATCAATGACTTGATGTCTGGTTTATATGAATGGGGATGACAAGTGGTGATGGATATGGAGCTGGGGATGACAGGTGATGATGGATATGGAGCTGCCTTGTGTAGGCCTTATGGTCTCTTTGCAGTCTCCTTCATTCTCATGTTCTTTGTTACGTTCTTATACTCCGGGAGAGAATGTTTTCAGTCGTGGGGGAAACGTGTCCGTCTTTTTCTTTTTCTCCTGATCATTCAGAAGTGAGGCAATATGGAAGCGTCCTCTCACCCAGACACTATCCAACATCTGCACGAACAGAGCTGTCGATCAGTGTCACTGCGGAGCATCCCATCGACATCACTCAGGTCACTGACCTTGTCTTCGTCGATGACGCTGTGCCGAGTCATTCGAGGTCCCGGTTGCAGACCTCAAGTCACTGCCCAGGGGGACGAAACCACCGGGACTCGAGCTTCAGGTGTGTGTGGGGGGGCTTACTGGATGACATTGAGGTAGTTCCTGGTATCGAGTGTCTTCGGAGAATTATTTTCGTATCAAACCAGCAACTGTTCCTTGAGACTCAGTCCAGGTCAGTTACGAACAAACTTCGAGTTCGAGATTGTCGACTCAGGCAAGGGAATGCCTCTTCGATGTCGACCTATTCCACCCACAGGGTGATCTACATAACAGACAACCCCTTCAACCCCCCCCCCCACCTCGGTGCCTTGTGGCTGGAACAAGTCGACCGATTCTGTCGAGGGATGTTTGGAATGGGGAAAGGTGACTGCATGCATGGGGGGAGGGGGGGAGAGAAGGGTGCCCGGGGGGGAGACCGTGTGGGGGGGGTAGGGGAGGGGGGTTAAATGGCGTCGGCTTGTAAGTGAGACGACATCCCCCCATCCCCCCACCTCCCGGCATATCCTCTCTAATGACGACGATGAATCTAGACCCTTGCTAGCGAAGGAACTCATAAATACAAACTAGATGAGGAGGTGGAGGCGGATAAGAGGGGGACGAAGATGAGGCGAAGGAAAAAAAGGGAGGAGGAAAAGGAGGCGGAGGAGGAAGAGAAGAAGGAAAAGGAGGCGGAGAAGGATGAGAAGAAGGAAAAGAAGGTGGAGGAGAAAATGGAGAAGGGTATGGAGGAAGAGGAGGAGAAGGAGATAGATGAGGAAGAAGAGGTGAAGGAGAAAGAGGTGGAGGAGGAGGAGATGGAGGAGGAGGAGGTGGAGAAGAGAGAGGAGGAGGTGAAGGAGGAAGAGGAGGAGGAGAAGGATAAAAAAACGGAAGAGAAAAAGGAAAAGGGTAAGGAGGCAGAGAAGGAAGAGGAGGAAGAAAAGGAGGAGGAGGAGATAGAGGAAAAAGAGGAGGAGAAAGAGGAGGAGGAGGAGGTGGAGGAGTAGGAGAAGGAGGAAGTGGAAGAAGAGATGGAGGAAGATGAGGAGTAGGAGCAGGAGGAGATGGGCGAGGAAGAAGAGGTGGTGGAGGAGGAAGTGGAGGAAGAGGAAGAGGAGGAGGAAGTGGAAGAAGAGAAGGAGTAACAGCACGAAGAGGTGGAGGAGGAAGAGGAAGAGGAGGATGAGGATGAGCTTGAGGATGAGGAGGAAGAAGAGGAGGACAAGGAGTGAATGCGTATCTTGAGAGCACCTAGTACAATTATTGTTTAATAAAGTTGGTTCACCCTTTCATGATTAAAATTTATTTTTTCTAATTTGTTTCTGACTGTTGTCATTTGATTTTCTTCAGTTATATAGAACTGGGTTAATCCTGAACTCGATCAATAATGTCGTCGTCTATAAAGATGACTCCATCACATTGCATGTTTCATCAGGAAATACATAGAAACAACCACTCAATGAAAGAGAATAAGATAAAAATGAAATAAATAAAATCGAATAGAAATAAAATGGGAAATAGAATAAAACATTATGCAAATAAAATAAAAGATTAATAAAAGGAAATTAAATAAATAAAACAGAAAATAAACAAAACATCAAGTAGAAAATAAAAATGAATAAAAAATTCATACAATTAAAATAGAATCCATCACAAATGCTGAGGCACTTAACCGCTTCCGTACCGGACAGTAGTTTAAATATTTTTCCGACTGCCAATTGACTTCGTCCATTTACCTTCATGGGAACCCCCCTCCCCCGTTGTCCTCGAATATAAAAGCTTATCGAAAATATAAGAAATAACACAAATACAATAAAAAAAATCAATACCAGTGAAACTTGAATATATGATGAAAATGTAAATAAAATAACTACTGGTAATTGCAAATAGTTATTTCATTCATATCTACATTTCCGATAAGCTAAAAGTTAAAGATGACCTCCACTGTACCAAAGAAAACGGAAACGATTCTACGCAAGAGAGAACGGCAACTCCAGCGACCGTGCGCTTATCGATGCGCAGTTCCTTTACCAGCAGCTGAGTGTGTTTACATCCTTCGTCGGGTGCGCTCGTGTCAACCAGCTCATCGTAAATGTATTGATACTGTATGGAATCAAGGACTAGTGTTATTCTTATATATAATTTAAAGCACATCAAAGTCTACAGAAGCACACCAACATGCCGTTCATGAAAGGTAAAGCGCCGATTCGACGCACTCTTCAGTACCTGAAATCGTCCCGGCTGGAGTTCAAAGACAGTGTCAAAATTTTCTCAATCAACTACAACACCTACGGAGAACATCATGACGGTGCACGTGACTTTGTTTTCTGGCATTTTCCGCAATTGCAATACAAGAATCCAGGCGTACAGGTAATTCCATATACTGGCAGTTTTATTAGATGGTATGTAAATTTTGTATTAGATGATTATTATTATAATACTCTTTCTGTATCCAGATTATTATTATAATTATCCATCCCAACTTTTAGAGAATGAGGATTCTTATCATACTTTTTCTTACCATTGTCAGCCATGATTAATGATGATATCATATTCAAATGAGATACCCGACTGCTAAAGGAAAGGGTAAACATTCCAGAGTACAGCGTAAAATGATAAATAAATATGGCAGTCTGATTTTGTTTCCCACCTCTCCCATGCTAAACACAGCAGTATATTTGTGAAGTTTCATTTCTCCTGTTTGCACAGCAATTTGTATATTTTTTGCATTACATTATGACAATAACTTTTCTAATTTCTAAGTAACAGTTCTTGTGGAAATTAATATTAACCTCTTCAATGCGATGATCATGATGCCTATGTTATATGTGTCAATAGGCGCAAAAGGGTATACAAGAATGCTGGCATAGGCATCTTGATTATACTTAATTTGTAGTTGTAGCTGAGTTACCACTGAATTCTGTCAACTGGTTTGATCACGTTTTCTGTGTTTATTATTTCTTAGAGTGAAAAAGAACAGGTAATACAGCAGTGACTATATATTACGAGTAGTATGATACATCATACATTAGGCATCCAATGCGATGCGCACAAATTTGACTCATACTGAAGAGGTTAAGGGATGGTGAAAAAGTAATTTCCGCAACCTCCCCATTAACTGCCGTTTTGTCTCGTCAGCTCACACAGCAATTTGTATATTTTTTGCAACAACTTTTATTAGTAAAAATTTTTCCCACAAATTTAAGTTAACTACTTCAGTACAGTGATGCCTACATAGGCATCATGAGGCACGAGTGGGTACATGGGAATGCCAGCATTGTCATCTTGATTATTAAATATTTTTCGTATTTGTACATGAGTTACCCCCGGATTCTGTGAACTGGTTTTATCACATTTTATGTTTGTTATCACTCAGAGTAGGGGAGGCGTACCAATGGAGACGCACTTGCCCTATGCAGACGCATTTGACACAAAAAAACTTCTACCTGCCGATGGTAAATAGATAGTAGCATATGTGTCAAATGCATCTGCATAGGGCAAGTGCATCTCCATTGGTACGCCTCCCATAAAAGAGAATGAGTAATACAGTAGTGACTTTATATTTTGTAATGCGAGTAGTATGATGAACCATACATATGACTGCTGATGCTGTGCCTGTGAATTTGACTTTTACTGAAGTAGTTAAGGAATAGTGAAAAAATAATTCCCACAACCTTCCTGCTACCCACCACCAAAGCAGTGTTATGGATGTCCAGTTTGCAAGATGTATGTCTATCCCTGCACATGCTTTTAGGATAGGTGAGGTTAGAATAGGGAGAAATACATATGTTTCATGAAAAAATAGTGGTCAATCCTCTCAACAAAAATGGCACTTTGTCAATCCTACCATGTAAAAATTATGTTTGATAAAATATACAGTAATGTCTTACATGGAATATGTGGTTAATCTTATTACATTTTTGCAGGGATATGTTAAATTTGCCAGTTAAATTATTGTTGAATTTGCAGGTTGTATCCTTCAAGAATCTAACTCCAACTCCATTCATCCGAATATACTTAGAAGATGGCGAAGAAGTCCTCGTGGATATTGACTCAAAGTCAACAAAGGAGATCTACGACCACATCGTTAAAATTGTCTGCAAGTCTGACAAAACCTTAGCAGAGGAAGAGAGAGAACGTGAAAGTAAGGATAATCCAGCTAATTTTGGTTGGGGCTGCTCTCGGCAGTGCATCTGTGAAGTCCCAGGACAACTCCCGTGTCCAGGTCTTGTACCATTACCAAAACCTATGCGAGGGAAGTATAAGCACGGCCAAGTTTTTGATTGATAGATGGAAGTTCTAGTCTGTTGCCTTGTTGCCCTCCCACAAATCCTGTGTGAATTGACTGTACATATAATGGTATGATTTTGTTAATAAATCTATAATAGACAGAGGGGTCTCATTGATTCCTACTCTGAAAATCCCATTTTTATATATTTTTTCATATTTTGATAAGCTAACTCTAAACAAAAAAGTGAGAAGATTAATAATTGTTCAAATTTTAAATCTATTCCTGCAGAGTTTGGTCACATGAAAACAATACTAGAAAGCTTGTTGCATTATAAGTTACAATTGAAATACACAAACTGTAGTATAGATCCTTTCTTTGGAAGGCTCAATGGAATCTTGCAACAAAATCTTCACTTTCCAGGTACTCCATGTATTTACTTCAATAATATTTTTTCTTCTCTATATCACATCAGTGTAGAGTTGTGCCCTAGGTGCATTGCTTCAAAATCTAGCAGCACATCAGGAATTATGATGATGTTCCATCCCCGTCACAAGTAGAGTTGCTTAGTCAAAGCACACCAACATCATAAACAAAACCTATTCAACTATCTTTCAAGAATGATGGGTTGTCTTGCTTGGGCCAAAAGCTTTGAAGCTCTTCCACAAATCTTCCATTTGGTTTTGAATTCATGTTTTGGAACAATACAGGAGTTCAAATCTTGAATATGATAATTTGAAATCAAAGATATAGACTAAGTTGAAACTGTATATGAATTTGAGACTACCTATGGCAAACTGGAAAGTAGGAGACAGGGCTCAACAAGTGTTACACCCTTTATGTATAATAGAGTTAGGTAAATACATCAGGACCTGATTGCTGGGGCTGGATTACCAACACTATTTCACCAGATGACGACACTCCCCCCCACCTCCCCTTTCTCCCTCCTCATCTACTCAAAAATAAAGTAGGTCACGAGAACATTCCTTTGGGCCTTGTTATACTTTCATCTATTCACACTTTCCCTCCATTCACTCCTCCAATTTTTACTCTCTTCCCTGTTCAAAATATACCGTGTGTACCCGAAGCAGTGGTATCATAATGTCTTTGTTATATGTAACATTATCTGCCTCTCCTGGTCCCCCATAACAAGTACTCACAAGAATACACATACAAATCACATGAGACCATACATACACATGTACCAAAAGGCCTTCATCTCCTTATAATGGGAGTGGACGACTCATGGCATAAACCCACTCTACACCCATCAAAAATGCATTCATCGCCCCTCCCATCTTAGCACTTCAATTAATCAATTTTTGCCTCAAGTTTCACTAAATGGAAAACCCACAGCTCCACATTGGCTGGCAACATTCCTCAAAACCTCCCTCAGATCTCTCTGGAAAGAAACTTTAGATTGTGTCTTGTGTTGTACCAATGTGGAACTGTTTCTACTGTGTCACCAGTTGAAGTGTTGGGGAAAGGACAGCAGCTGCCAGTTGTCAGTTTTCCATGTGTGAAAAGGTGTAAGAAATAGTTGTAGTTGATGAAGAGAACTCTTAGGCTCAGTACAGAGACCAAATGCTAGCCCCTAGCTTCAAATGGAGTTGAGAGGGCTGATGGGTTTAGACTAGCTAGCTTTGCTATCCATCTACCAGGACCACCACATACAGGTTACCATAATTTTCTCTTTGTACTTCATGATTGAAGGGTCATCCCTGTCTCCCTGTACACTTCTTGGATCAAAAGTAATGCAACATTGCTTCTGTAGAAAGGCCTAAGAACCAAAGCTAATTCAGCAAAGAAAAAAATTATTCATCCATTAAGGAAATATGATATAGTCACACTTGGTCATCTCTATTCACATTATCATTAACCAATCGCCCCCCTGTGTAAGGGGGTAAAAGCCTTTGGTATATGTATGTATGATTAACCAATCAAGAAGTACAAACACAAAAATTTGCTTAACTACAGATGCCATATCTTCAACTGTTCCATATTCATTCAACATGAACAGCAATACATTACTTGAAACCCAAAGCAACAGAATGTGATCAAGGACACCAGCTCCTTCCTGAATGTCAATTCTGTCTCCTAAAACCCCTTAAACCTTACTGCTCATATTTCTTCCTTTTCTAATGATCAAAAAATCATCAACGGAGGAGTAGTGTTGCTGGAGCTCTCTAGAAAACCACTTGGACACCATTTGTTTATTTCCTCAAGTACAAGTAACATTTGTCATCACATATAGAATATTATATATCTAGATCCAACAAGAATCTATTTTAAATGGTTCCTCTAGTTTCTTGCATATGTGATGCTTAACTGTATCTGAACGTGTTTGGTCACATAACATCCAATATCATAACTGCTCAGCGACTTAAACGAAAAGTAAT
Source organism: Oratosquilla oratoria (assembly GCF_046742065.1). Lineage (NCBI taxonomy): Eukaryota > Metazoa > Arthropoda > Malacostraca > Stomatopoda > Squillidae > Oratosquilla > Oratosquilla oratoria. The sequence continues at coordinate 79,392,957 of NC_134780.1, forward strand.
ATTGCAATGCTGATTTTCAATTTGTTTTAAAGTACGAGTTTTCTTGAACCTGACTAGTTATATTACAATCTCAATAACTGAACAGGCATATTTCCCACTAAGCTTACTGACTTATATGATTGCCATCAGTTATTTTCCAATATGCCTGTTCAATTAGCCACATAAATCTACACCAAGTACCTAATCTAGAGGAAATTTGCCCTTCAGAAGAATTTAACTGACAAGAAAAATCTAAAAGGCACCTTGCTTGAATATTTTTTACCTAATTTATTATGGTCACCCTCTGACCACACAATGTACTTTGTTCTTTTGCAGAAGACACAAAGCAACAACCCAATATGGGCCTACAGATTACTTTGAAAATGTTTATAATGCTGTCTACTATTAATGTTGGGATGGGCAATGTTAAGATAGGGTGGAGGGAAGGGGAGTGTGATAGGGATGGAATGGGTGGGAGTGGTTTTTATGCCTTTGTCTTTTGGCTACCTCCCTTATAAGGGGGAAAAATCCTTTGGTATATGTATATATGTTGTATAGATGTTCTCAGTTTCCAAGCTAATCCTGTGTTGATCCTGTTTCATTTGTGTGGTTGTAAAGAAACAGTCCCCACATTAATACAATGTACACATCAGTCCAACGTTTCTTCCCAAGGGTCACTACCAGTAGCTGTGGGTTTCCAGTCAATGAAACTTGAGGTTGATTGATTTATGGAATTTTTGGCTTGAAGGCCAAGCACCGGAGACAAAGCTTGAGCCAACCATAGATTGATTATAATGTTTCTCTTGTATTTTGTGGGTCTTGCATTCTTTTAAGGATGTGTTGTTGAGTACTGATGGTTAATTCTGGTATGCAGGAATGGACTCTTCTGCACTACAGGATGTGTTGTGTGATGTGATTACAATGGATGTGTGAGTTCATGGGCTCTTGCTGTTCCAATCATTTTTATACACTGTTACATGAATCAGACTTTATTTTTGATGGTATGATCTGCCATCATTCTTAGGTTTTATTTCATATTGTCTAGTTTCTCTTATGTCCTTGGTCACAGATAACAGGCTGTGTATGCATACTTGAGGGTAGTTTGTATACTCTCCTCACACACCAGAATGAACTTTATTTCATATTGTCTGAATCCAGCCCTGCAAGATGGATGTCGGAATCATTTCCCAGCTATCTCTCTTTGAAATTCTTCAGCATCCTCATTTCCTTCTAGAGATGCCCCTATAACACTATCTCCGGAAGGGTCCAATATTTCTATCAAATTTGACTTACGTACTTGACCTTTTCACATGAGGAGACCTGTCATCCAGGAACTCCTTTCTTCCTCCTACTACTATACGCCAGAGACACAGAAACTTTCCCACACTAACACAACAAACACCAGTCTAAAATTTCTTCCCATAGAGATTTATGGGAATGCCTGGGGACCATTGCCAGCCACTGTGGGGTTGTGACTTTTCACCCACTGAAACAAGAAGGTGAGGAGGAGAGCAGGGATGGAAAAGGAGTTGGAAGATAGGGTTGATGAAAGAGTATTGGGATGGTTTAGACATGGAAAGAACAAGTGAATAAAAGATTAGTAAAATAAGTGTGGAAAGTAGAGGTGGATGGAGTAAACATTAGAGGGCAACCAGGGATGAGATTGATGGATGGGGCATTGGGAAAGAGGAGGATGTCTATTGGGGAAGGAAGAGAGAAGAAAAGATATGGTGAGTGTAGAATGGTTGTGTATGGATAATGCTGTCATGGATGGAAGGAAATGGGTTGGGGAGGGAGGGTTAGGAAGTATGTGTGAACAATATTTTGATCCAGCCCGACGAGATCAGTGAGGGGACAGAGAGAGAGGGGGGTTGTCACTGATTAAATGAAGTTGTCTTGCTGCATTGTTTCTGACCTGGAGCAGTGGCCGAGATGCAGGGATGAGCCAAGAAAAGAGGGAGGGAGGGGTGGTGAATAGGAGTGGAGTATGTGGAGATGAAATGGATTTACACCTTTTGACTTTGGCTACCTCTCTTGTAAGGGGGAAAAGGCCCTTGATATATGTATGTATGAAACTTGAAGCAAAAATTATTGTTACTATTGGCAGAATTCTTTACTTGCACTTCCCTGTCTGGGGTACTGACTACATAACTTTTATTCAATCAGTGTTTCAGGAATTTTACTAACTTCACTACAGACCAGTTATGCTTCATTCTTTTATGGCATCGAACTGCTGTCCGTCCTTTCCACTGCCTTCCTTAAATCCGTCCTTTACCATCTCTATGACTCCACATTTTTATCATCATATTGTCTCCTAGAATAAAAACACTGATTATTGCTGACAAAATCTTTACTTGCACTTTTTTTTAACACATTCAGTTTTCATTTGCTTTCTCTGTACAGACATTTTAGTGGCAAACTCTAGACCAGAGACGTCAAATTTGTTTCTTCAAAGGAGCAAAATTTGAGACAACATTCCTGTGTGAGCTGCACTCAAAGAGCAGGACCATATTAGACAATCATTCAATCAATCCACTGCCCCAGATCTCTTGCAGGAGACTCACAGCGTCCAGGTCTATATTTACAGGTACTGCCGATGTTGAATAAATAATAAAAAATAATTTGTCTAATGTCTTGTAATATAATCCCATTCTGCCTATTTAGTTACAGCTAAGACTATCTGTGCCCTATGTACATGGCCAGCCAGTGCAAGTGGTAGTCACTTATAGTCATTGGAGATAAAATCCAGTGCACCAGTAGTACAGCATATTTTAGAATACACATTCCAGATTCTTAATGCTTCTTATCACAAACCAACCTTGCTGTTCTCATTCTCCTTATCACTCAAGAGCCACTGACCTTAACCTTATCTGCTGTTACTGTATGCCTACTGATATACTTCTACTGTGACCTACACTGTTCAAAAATACAAACCATATACTTGCTGTGGATGTGCTGTGTCTTATGACACTGCTTCTGACCCAGGGCAGGGGATGACCCATCATCCAGGAGGAGCCAAGATAAGAGGGTGGGTGGGAGTGGATTTTATGCCTTTGTTTTTTTACTACCTCCCTTGTAAGGGGGAAAAAGCCTTTGGTATATATATGTATGTATATACTTCACACACACAATGTTCAAATGTACACATTTCCAGCAAACATTTTCATCTCTATAATATAAAGATAAAGGAGACTGCAAAAGACCATAAGGCCTACAGTAGGCAGTTCCATGTTCATTACCACCTATCATGCCCATTCGTAAAGTTGTCTGACCTTCTCTTAAAAAAGCTGATATTTTCAGCAATCACCACATGGTTACTAAGTCATTTCCCATTTGTCAACCACACAATTGGTAAACTAGTTCTTGCTTATTTCCTTCTTAAGCCCTTCCATATGATGACACCTATGTAGGCATCATAAGGTACGAGTTGGTATATGAGGATGCTAGCGTCTATGTCTTGATTATATTTATTTTGTAATTGTAGTTGAGTGACCCCCATATTCTGTGAACTGGCCTGACCATATTTTTTTTATAGTTATTATGGGTTAGGGCGTCATTACTTGTGTTGAAGGGCAAGATGATGATGATTTGAACCCTGCCACTGGTGAAGTTGAACTAAGGATATGGCTCATTAAGTTCCACGCTACAAGGTCCGCTGTAAGGGGCACAGTCCTAGCCTTCTGAAAGGGGGAGTTTTGTGACATTAAACCAGTGGTTCTTAACCTGGGGTACCTGTACCCCCAAGGGGTACGAAACCTTGAATCTGGGGGTACGAGACAAGATAGCCAGTGCAATGGTACATACATATACCAAGGCTTTTTCCCCCTTCCAAGGGAGGTAGCCAAAAAGGGAAAGGCATAAAAACACTCCCACCCATTTCATCCCTAAATACCCTCCACACCCCTCCCACCCTTCCTCTCATCTGAGCACCTCCTGGATGACGGGTCATCCCTGCACCCTGCCCACCGCCCTGGGTCAGAAGCAGTGTCGCAAGACACAGCACATCCACAGCAAGGCCGCTTCATTTAATTGGCGACCCCCCCTCTCCGTCCCCCTTTGCATATAAGGCGAGGACGGGGAGAAATCCCTTCGGGCTGCGTCAAAATTTACTCACACATACTACCCCCCCCACCCCCCCCCCGCCCATTCCTCCTCATGCAGTCACAACATCATCCATATACAACCATTCTCCACTCACCTCTGTCTTCCGTCCTCTCCCTTCCTTCCTCAACAGACATTGCCCTCTTCCCCAAAGCCCCCTTCACCCCATCCATCCACCTCATCCTAGGACGTCCCCTCATGTTCACTCCCTCCACATCTGCCTTCCACATCTGTATATTTTCCATGAGAAAGCAAAGTAAGGTTTGTATCACTATCCTTTACATGTTTGCATTGTATTTAAATTGGATGGGGGGTACAAGAATTTTTTTTACAGATGCTAAGGGGTACAGGCAGTGAAAAAGGTTAAGAACCACTGCATTAAACTAAATCAATCATTGATATTAAGAGTGAAAGAGAATGAGTAACTGTAAGTTCATATTCTATAATGCAAGTGTTGTGGCGTATCATTGTACATAAGGCAACTAATGCTGCCCGCGAGAATTTGACTCGTATTAAAAAGGTTAAATCTACATGTGTCCAAGTTAGATCCATTACTGACAGCCCTACCATGTTGTCTTAGTATGATGTCCTTGTCTGCATCACCCTTGTTAAAGCCCTTGATCCATTTGAACACCTCTATTAGATCACCCTAAACTCTGCCTCTTTTCAGAGAGTGTAAATTAAGATGCCCAAACCTGTCCTCATAAGGTAAATTTCTGAGCCCATGTATCATCTTCATCATTCTCCTCTAAACTGATTCTAGTGAATTAATATCCATTCTATAGAATAGTGACCAAAATTGTACCGTATTGTCAAGGATGGGTCTAACGCCAGATAGAGTTCGATAACTATCTCTGCACTTTTATTTGTAACCATCTTAGCTATGAAACCTAATGCTCTGTTAACTCTTCCTGGCATTGATGCAGTTTCCTGGATTTATGTTCAGGACTCACTAGCATTCCTAAGTATCTTACACTCCGTTTTCTCTAAAAAGGTGTTATGTAAGCTATATCTGCTTGCTGGGTTGACGCTGCTTCTGACCCAGGGCAGTGATGATAATGATATGGTTTAACATCACAAATTCCCTCCTATCAGAAGGCTAGGACGGTGCCCCTCACAGAGGACTTTGTAGCATGGAATTTAATGAACCATAATGCCCTTGGTTCAACTTCACCGGTGGTAGGATTCGAACTGCCATCTCCTCGACGTTCGCCGCAAGTAATGACGCCCTAACCCACTCCTCCAGCGAGCTTCCTGGGCTGTGGTACCTTTATAAAAATATGTTCACAATACAGTCATATTGTATTAAATTTTCTGCTTCAAAATGTCCTCCATTAGATGGAACTGTCCCAGCCCTATCTGTGAGGGGGGGTAGTTTGTGATATTGAACCAAATCATAAACTTAATCATCTTTCCAATTAAGATAGCTTTATACCTTCATTATAATGTCATATTTGACTAATATCGTTGAAGCTAAAAACCACATGTCTTCAGTTTAGGGACTGGCCAATCAAAACAATGTATTCAAACGAAGATTAACTTTCAAAATGAATGAGACACAAGGATTTTAAAATGATTCTATTAACGGAAGAAAAACTATGATTTTTATTCTACCTATATACCAAAGGCTTCTTCCCCCTTGTAAGAGAGGTAGCCAAGTCAAAGGTACATACCCATTCCGCTCCTATCCGCCACCTTTGTTTCCCTCTTACCCTAGGTTCTTGTGGATGAAATGTCCTTGTCTCCCGTCCATTGCCCAGCCCAGGTCAGAAGCAATGCAGCAAGGCAAATTATATGCACAGCAGGTCCACTTCACTTACATGACTACCCTCCCTCCCCTTCCCCTAATGTGGAAATATTATATATATATATATATATATATTTTTTATAACGGATGTTAGCTTGCAATAAAATTCTGAGGGGTATAAACTGAGGTGACTACAGGTAAACAGATTCCTTTGTAATGAATATGCATCAGTGGGGGAGCAAGACTGTATACATATTATGCATACATACATATACCAAAAGCTTTTTCCTCCTTACAAGAGAGGTAGCCAAAAGCAAAGGCATAAATCCACTCCCACCCATTCTATCCCCACATACTCCATTCCCATTCACCCCCTCCCTCTTATCTTGGCTCCTGGATGACAGGTTATTCCTGCATCTCATACACTGCACTGGGTCCAAATGTCTATTTCCCATTACACTAATCCCCCAAGGTATTTACTTCTCTCAATCTACATTCTACCTCTACTACTCCCTCTCCCATCACATTCACACCTAAGAATCTAAAATTATACAGTTCTTCCAGCCTCTTTCCTTTAATACTCACTTCCAATTTTGTGCCATATTCTCCCCTTGTACATCTCATCACCTTACTTTTACCCACATTTATCTTCAACTTCCTTCTTTCACACACCTTCCCAAACTCCATCACTAATTTCCTTGATCCTTCCTCTCATCCTGCTACAAGCAAACAACTGGCTTATCTCCCAATTTTCTCCATTTTCTATAACCATCTCCAATTCCTGGCCCATTACATTTGCATTTAACTCTTGCACCACCCTATCCATGTATAATTTGTCTGTCTGATTTTCATTTATTATTAGTTATATGTCAATTTATTATCATTTACTATTTTCCTGTTTGTTTGTTATTCAACTATACCAATGCATTTATTTATGTGTTTTAATTGTTATTTACATTATTATAGTTTTAATTTATTATTAATACTTTTTTTTTTTTTTTTTTTTCATCCGACCTAGATATGGATCAAAAGGTCTCCTGTCGGCATGCTTTGCCTTTGTAATCCTTTGTAATCCTTTGTAAATTGAACAACCAAGGCAACATAGCACACCCCTGGTTAAGTCCCACCTTTACCTCAAATCACTCACTCTGTCCATTTCTAATCCTAACACAAGCTCTACTACATACATACATACATACATACATATACCAAGGCTTTTTCCCCCTTACAAGGGAGGTAGCCAAAAAGGAAAAGGCATAAAATCATTCCCACCCATTCCATCACTAAATACACTACTACAAGCTCTACTACTCTCGTAAAAACACTTGACTGCTTTCAACAGCTTTCCTCCTATCCCATATATCTGTAATACCTGTAGAAGAACCTGAAACTGATACTTAACCCCTTCAGCATGTGGTTCATTACAGACTTTATACCAATAAACATTTTACTTTATGCAGTAAAGGATGCAGACTTGTGGTGTAGCTCTTAGGGCAAAGAAGATGAACCCTACTACCCCACAGACCCCTCAGCAGATCCTCAGGTCTCAGCCCCTCTTCCTGTTATCATTAAAATTGCGAAGTTGTTCAGACGAGGCCTGCCTGGAGCTCCAGCTGTTGCAACCACTACTCCGAGAACCCATATCTCCAGAATCAGGGGATCTGGAGGCCTCCAATCACTTGGAAGAGGATAGATAGCACTTTGCTTCTACAGCCAAGTGCTGTAGACCCTGGGCAATGTTGCCAACTTTAAGTGTTGCCACATTTCAGCGTGTCCTAATCCTGACACAAAGTAAAGTCATCTGTCAATCAATCTACTGCCCCTGGTCTCTTTTGCAGAAGACCCACAGCTTCTAGAAAACTGGCAAGTCCCCAGGCAGGACCATACAGCACTTACGAGAAGAGAACAATGTATTGTTGTCTGGGACTAGTCAGTGTGGGGCATAATAGTGTGAGGTGCTGTGTCTTCTGTGCTGTGATTGCATCAGTAAAGTAATCAAAGTAAATGGAGGCAAGAGTTAAGTTTTTGTGTTGCATGTGATGGTAACACTAAAGCACTCTCCTTATGTGCAAGTAGTCCATGCAACATTTGCACAGATCCTGGGTGCAATGTGCATTCTGCATGAGAAGAGTAAATCTATGTGTGGTGATTCACAAGAAAAAGACCTGAATCTACAACATCCATCCCCTGTATGGGGTGTCAAATACATGTATCTATCTATTCTATATACCAATAAGCTTCTTTTCCCTTATTCAGTAATGGAGACACAGCCAGCCAAAGCGTGTACCCATCACCACCCATTCCACTACCATACATTACTTATTTCCCTTTTATTTTAGCTCCTTGTGAATCAAGGGTCATCCCAGTCCCCTGCCCACTGCCCAGTTCAGAGCCAATGCACCAAAGCACAGCACATCCACAGTAGGGGGCCAGCCACTTCATTTACATGGTGACAAAGTTGTAACTGGAGACAAGTCTCCTCTTTAAGAAAAGAAAAGAGAAAATCAGTTTTATCTCAAGCTACCCCTCTGTTCTGGTATACACACATACATATACCAACGGCTTATTCACCCTTATGAGGGAGGTAGCCAAAGTCAAAGGCATAAATCCACTCCCACCCATTTCAGCCCCACATAACTCCACCCCCATTCAGCACCCCTCCCTCCCTCTTTTCTTGGCTTCTCCTGGATGATGGGTTATCCCTGCATCTCACCCACTACACTGGGTCAGAAACAATGCAGCAAGACACAGCACTGCAAGGCCACTTCATTTAATCAGCAACCCCCCTCTGCATTCCCTCATGCAGAAAAAGAGAAGACGAGAAGAAATCCCTCAGGGCTGCATCAAAATATCATTCACACATATTCCTTTATCCCCCTATCCCCCACCCTACCATGCATCACAGCATCATCCATACACAACTATTCTCCACTCCTATTGTCTTCTCCCTTCCTTCCTCAACAGACATTTCCCTTTTTCTCAATGTCCCTTTTACCCCATCCATCCATCTCATCCTTGGTTACCCCCTCACATTCACTCCCTCCACCTCTGCCTTCCACACCTCTTTTACTAATCTTTCTCCACTCATTCTTTCCATGTGTCCAAACCATTCCAATACTCTTTCATCAACCCTATCTCCCAACTCTGTTCTGGTACCTGCCTTAAATTTCTCCTTAAACACCTCTTTTGTTTGTAATAATTCAGTGTAATACTGTATCCGAGGACAGAACCACTGATTATTGCCAACAGCATACTATTGCAGTCTGTTATCACTACACTTCAAATTTCAAAATCCATTTCAATGAACACCTAATGGAGAAAATAATTTTAAATTCATGCTGCAACTAGCTGCATTATGGACCAAAAGGTCTCAAACTAGAGGTTCCTCTTCTGCAGTGTTCTGAAATTCTGGAGTTATTCATACCAGTGTGGTGGTAGGATCTCTAACACACAAATATCTTCTAGGTTCACATTCTGTGTGGAATTCTACAAAATTATTTTTCATTTTTAGAAATACTGACTCGGTTACCAAGTATAAGCTATATCATCATATCAAGACAACAGGACAAGACTTGTAGTAATGAATTTAAACTGGACAAATTTAGTTTTAAGAAGTAACTAGGCAAGAACTAGTTTACCAACTGACTGGTTAACCCATTCAACTCCGATGACAAGATGTCTTGTCATTTGGTCAAATAAAACAAAAAAATCATAAAACACCAAAATGTTTGATCAAACACCAGAAAAATATGACGTCAATCCTCGCTTCGCTCGCAGCGAAGCGAGGACTGACGTCATATTTTTCTGGTGTTTGATCAAACATTTTGGTGTTTTATGATTTTTTGTTTTATTTGACCAAATGACAAGACATCTTGTCATCGGAGTTGAATGGGTTAATGAATGGAATAAAGTTCATAACCATGCAGTGAATGTTGAAACAATTGGTTGTTAACAGAAGATTAAATACCTCTATGGATAGGGATCATAGGTAGTGATGGACATGAACTGCCTAGTGTAGGCCATATAGTCTCCTGTAGCCTTCCCCATTCTTATGTTCTTATGTACCATCACTAGCAAGAAGTTGGACCTTTCATCCCTCTCCTTCATATTTATATTACCATTCACACAATTGTAGAGATAAAGCGTATTTGTGCGCCAGTATGTGTGTGATTATGAACATAAAACATTCAGTGAGAATCACGATTCACAAGTTTCAAATGCAAATCTCATTATGCCTACAGCCAATCCGTACAGACACAACTGCTTGTCCGAGCTCTCAACCGCCCCCTTTAATAGACACGCGACCATGCGATGATCAATACATCCCCAACGGTTAATAGAGCTCATTTGTTGATGTCGGAGGTCCAAATCTCAGTCAACCCCATTTCCGCCAACAAACGGTTTCCCGCCGCCGCCTTTGCAAAGCGACATGACGTAGTCAATCGATCCGTGTAGAGCGGGCGAAGGCTTGCTTGCTTGCTTGCTTGCTTGCCTGCTTGCCTGCCTACCTTATCTGCTCCTCTGCTTGTTTGCCTACCTGCCTGCTGGTCTGCGTACCTGCTTGCCCCACCTGCCCCTCTGACTGCTTATCCGCTAGCCTATCTCTTTACCTGCGATCCTGCCTGCTAACTGCTGACTTATCTACATGCTTGTCTCCACGGTAACCTGTCAGCCTGCTGGCCTGCTTTCAAATCAACGCGTTACCTTTCCAAACCCCACCTGGTTCTTGGCCTACCTTAAAAAATATTTGGTCATCATTCGCCTGCTTCACTGCTGACTTTAAAAACGACCTGCGTATTTGCTGGCCTGCTTTTGATCCTTCTTGATACCCTAACGAACGGCCTACTTGCTACCCTGAAAATCAACCTGCACATCGGTGTCCTACTTGCTGGCTGGCTCGCTCCCTTGAGAACAACCTGTTTGCTGACAGCTGATCTGGTGGCCAGCCTGTCATCTCATCACCCTAGCAACATTCTTGTATCCTATTAACCTGACAGTCGACCTGATAGCTAGCCTGTTTGCCAGCCTACCTGCTGCCCTGCCTGCTTGTGAGCCTCATAAATAATCGTCCTGCCTGCTGGATACATGATAATCAGACTGCCCTGTCAGTCAGCAGACTGCCTGCTAGTCTGATAACCGGTCTGCCTGACGGCTGATAACACCAGAAGGCCTTGAATTGACACATCGAAAAGGCCATTCCTCCGTGCTGCTACACACGCCAAGTCTTCAGTCGTGTTGTCCAGCTGACCTGTCCATCTCCGCCTGTGTGATCATGCCCCAGAACCCAAGCACCTCGGAAGGGTGAGCCCAACCTTAACTTAATCCTTTCATTCATGTTCCAATAACCGGTAAGGAGGACAGGCTGTCCCTTAAGATAGAAGCGCTGGTAAACAACAGTCTCCAGCAAACAACAAGTAAAGACCGACGGAGTGCTCCTAATAGGAACTGCCCCAAAGATTAAGAAATAATTATTTGTTGTGAGTCAAGTCCTTTCCCGTGGATTTGGTGCCGATCACCATATTTGGAGTTGTCAATCCCGTGTGGCATACTAAGGCAACGTGCATCCGAGACAAGTGGTTCTGTTGCATGGGGTACTAGTACACAAGGGGGAGTGTTTTAACATCCCCATATCATCCAAAAGAAAGCCTTTAACTCCTGTTTCCCTCTACTCTGACCCCTTCATGAGTAAGGCACACTAAACACCGATCCCACTTAAATGTGGCAACGCCGCTCTGTACAACTGAATGGCTTCTTCCTCTCTCTGAAGCTTTCGGTTGCCCCCCCCCTCCCCCGGTTCTGGAGAGACTCCAAGTGGCCGCTCCCAAGAGTGGTTACACTGTGGGATCTCCAGGTAGGCCCCGTCCCGAAGACTTTCCCCAATTCTAATGTGAACAAGAACCAAGAGTTGAGGACCTGGAAGCTTGACCACAGATCTGTGGAGCAGCAAGGTCCGCCATCTCCGGCCAGGAACATAACAACGATTACTGTTATTCACAACTTTATATATTCTTCCTGTCGCCAGGCAATTCTATTCAGCCGAGGGAAGGTCCCTGAACATCGATAGGGTTAATCCTGCTCTGCCTAACCATTTGATGCAACTCATGACGTCATGTGTTGTAGTTGGCGCCAGGGGATTTTATTCACCTGTAGAAATACTTCAGGGCAGTGGACAGGATGCAGGGATGACCCGTCATCCAGGAGGTGCCAAGATAAGAGGAGGGTGGAGGGGAGTGGAATATATAGGAAATGGAATGGGTGGGAGTGGTTTCTATGCCTTTTTCTTTTTGGCTACCCCCCGTGTAAGGGGAAAAAAGCCTTTGGTATATGTATGTATAGGAATACTCTATGACCAGAGGTGTTCACCGTGCGGTCCATGACCTAATGCTGCCTTTCCCAACCAGGGGGTGCTAGGAAGTGATGCACACGAAAACCACATTGATATATGTATCATTGATTACCTAGTTGTGCATATTTGACTTTTTTCCATGCTATTTTATTTTTCTAGGGTGTTCTTATTTCTTCTACAAACAATATTGTCAATTTGTTTCAGTTCTAAGGAATCAAGAAAATAAATCATCAAGCAGTACACTTCATTTTGATTTTATCCTTCTAATAACAAGATAGGGGTGCTGGACTGCTTAGACATGACAACAGGGGGGTGCTATGGTCGGAAAAGGTTGGAAAAAGATGACCTAGTGTGACACGGGTTTATAAGTGAGACCACACGCTAAAACCTAGTGGTAGTTGGTGTAAGTTTGGTTATTTCATTTAGTGTTAAAGTGGTCTCCAGTAAGCGTATATGGGATACAAGAAACTATATATTTTGTCATGATGTAGGGGTTACGGTCCATCGCGGTCCCCTTCAGGTCAGAGTCCGCCCTCCAATCCCTCTCACATCCGTAATAAAAGTGTTTATCATTAACCTGAAGAAAATATGTGAATCAGGGTCATCGTGCAGGGGAGGAAGGGAGGGAGGGGTGGTCAGGCACTGTGGATCGATAGCGACGCTTCGAGTGCCAGCAACAGCGAGGTTGTATTTTGTATTTTGCCTTGAATGAGTGAATATTATCCGTCTAGGGAAGAGGAGGAGGTGGAGAAGGATGAGGCAGGTGTGCAGTGGGGTTTCTTTCCGTCCTGCCCATAAGAATGTAGATTTTTTTTTTTTTTTTTTTGAGGGGGGGGGATGATCCGACGGGAGCTCGTCGCTCTGTGTTGAGCGCTGGGGAAGAAAAAGTGAATTTCAGACTTGAGCACAACATCCAAACCCCCCGAAAGAGGTTCGGGGAAGAGTGAATCATTCCCCTTTCGCCAAATGCTTGTGCCAAATTCCCGTTTTCCCAAATTCACATTTCGCCAAATAATTTGCCAAATTCCCACTTCGCCAAATGTTTTGCCAAATTCCCATTTCGTCAAACTCCCACTTCGCCAAATGCTCACCAGAGCGCCGAGGACTGACCGCTACAAGAACAACGCGATTTCGTCCACAGTGCACGTATTATTAACTCAATTTAGTTCAATCCTATAATTAGCACAAACGATATACTGTCAGTGTAACATTGGATCACTGTTAACAAATCGATTGTTATCATTATTATCAGTAGTAGTAGTAGTATCATTATTACTATCAATATTACACACAAAAAAGACCATTGGGTCAGGAGTTCGGAGTTCCTTCGAAGCTTTGACGTCACTTCCGGATGTTTCCCAGATGCAGTCAGTCCTCCCCTTTAGTTCCGAACTTATTCTCTTGCAGCTATTTATTATTCCAATATGTGCCACAATTCTGTAAAATACAACCTTCAAACGAAACAATATTCTACACAACACGCACACACACACACGCACATGCTTGTAACATCTTTTCCCTGTTACATTTTATAATCTTATAATTCTGTAGGCTCTATATTTTCAGCAGTAATGCTGCTATACCCAATAAACCGTATATTATTATTATTATTACTATCATTATTATTATTACAAGATTATGTCACTACTAGTGACCGTGTAGAGGCCACTTTATGTACTTTGTTCTTCCTCTACTCCGAGAGGGGCACCGGGACAGAATTGACAGTAATGTCTCCCGTCAATTCTTCCTTCCTTGCGTAACAGACTTTATCCATTATACCATGATTGACGTCATCACGTCACGATCATTGTGGGTAATGTGGAGATACTGCTTAGTGAGGCACAACTCGGGACTTCAGACGTGATGTCACGATGCTAACCACTACTCCAGTGTGTGTGTGTGTGTGTGTGTGTGTGTGTGTGTGTGTGTGTGTGTGTGTGTGTGTGTGTGTGTGTGAGTGTGTGTGTGTGTGTGTGAGTGTGTGTGTGTGTGTGTGAGTGGGTGTATTTTGGTCTTTGGATCAAGTGTTGGACTCGTGATCGACAGCTGTTTCCCTCCTGGAAGAGAGGTAGTAACGACTCAAAGCGCAGCGGTACTGAAATTATTTCAGTCCTGGGCAGGATTCGAACCCAGACCGTCATAGTGACAGTCGGTGACTCTACTAACCGTGCCAGCGAGTGTGTGTGTGTGTGTGTGTGTGTGTGTGTGTGTGTGTGTGTGTGTGTGTGTGTGTGTGTGTGTGTGTGTGTGTGTGTGTGTGTGTGTGTGTGTGTGTGTGTGTGTGCGCGCACGCGCCTCTCCCTTGCGGAGCATTTACAGTATTCTTACCAATCCCAGACTCGCGACAAGATTATTCTCAGCACAATTTTAATTTCCAGTTTTAATGCGCTCAGTTTCATAAACCTTCGTCTTATTTTCCTCAACATTCGTTCAGACTCCGAACAAACACAAGCCAATTCGGCATCCAATCCATCTGTCTGTGAACGTAATTGGGGGAAAAACTTGTTTGCTTTAATTTTTTTTTTTTTCATTTTCTGCTTATCAATTCTGTTTTCTACTGATGAAATGAATTTTCTGGCGATCCAAGAGTGTGCTGCGTGGTTCTACCTTGTTATAATACACAAAAATATGCTCGAGAGGTTCCGTCTACGTGTTTCCATCGGTCGGAAATAAATATGTGCTCAGACACGCATACGATTAATCTTTTATTACACACACACACACACACACACACACACACACACACACACACATATGTTGAGTCCAACTAGAACTTCTGAAGAAGTCCTAGTTGGACGAAACGTCAGTAATAAAACTTCAACGGATTCTTGGCGTTTAAACTCACCACTCTACCACACACACACACACACACACACACCCATATATATATATATATATATATATATATATACATATATATATATATATATATATATACATGTGTGTGTGTGTGTGTGTGTGTGTGTGTGTTTACCTGGTATTTTACGGGAAGGGGAGCTATGTTCGTGATATCCCGTCCAGTGTGTGTGTGTGTGTGTGTGTGTGTGTGTGTGTGTGTGTGTGTGTGTGTGTGTGTGTAACACTGAATGGGTCCCAGTGCATAGATTTACATTTGTCAACCACAATTCACTTAATTCTAAGCCATCAATATCGAGAAACTCGATGAGGCATACATGCAGAAATTGAAACGCACTATCACTTGCCACGTGCTAGCGGAGGTTCGAGTCCTTGGCTGTACCTCGTTTCAATTTCTGCATGTATGCCTCCTCGAGTTTCTCGATGGTGATGGCTTAGAATTAAAGTGAACTGTGGCTTATATATATATATATATATATATATATATATATATATATATACATATATATATATATACACATATATATATATGTATTCAGTATGTATGTACTTATATAAAGGACCTCCACCACTAGGACTCGAACTCTTGCATGTACGACTGCTTGCCACAAAGCAAGAACGTTACCATTGTACTAAACCTCACTGTACAAAAGGAACGATCGGGTGTAATTTAAGACTTCATAAAATTTTACTTAGCCAAAGCCGCCACCTTTGCCCCTTGTGTTGGGGTCAGCCACAAAACTGAAGAATTCAAAACTCTCCACCGAGAGAGGAACCTCACTTATATAGGGAGAGGGAAGGTTGCGTTTCTGTCGGCAGCCGATTTAATTCGCTGTAGTCGAACATCGACAACAACAATCTCAACTTAGGGAACAACCCCACCTGCAGCCGAACTCGTTCTTCGGCGACTTCGATGTCAAAAATGGACTTCGGGAAGTTACGTGAGAGGTTCTCTGGTTCACTTTATCTTGACGAGGGAGGTCCTCTCGCCTCCACCCCCACAATCTTATCTCGTATTAGTACTTCGTCGCCGATAATAATCGGCGCTTCTATCCCTAAGGGCAAAATGGCGCCGAAGATGTAGAATCTTAGAGGAGGTGGCCAGAGGAGAGATTTAAGGAGGGCAGTAACGGATCACAGGAATAATAGAAATTATAAGTTACCAGCAGTATTTTTTTTATTTTTTCTTTATTCTTTATGAGTAGAAATATGACTCCAAAGGAAAAAATATTATCTTTCTGATCATCCAAAGCTCCCACGGTGTCGAAGGCGACCCTCCCCCTCTCTCTCTCTCTCTCTCTCTCTCTCTCCTCTCTCTCTCTCTCTCTCTCTCTCTCTCTCTCTCTCTCTCTCAAATACATATCAAGGAAGTAGCGTCGTAAGTTACGACATCGCATCCAGGAAACAAACTCGCAAGTCCCCATCTCGTAGGGTTTTTTCAATCTGGAACTATGAGAGACGATACAATTCAACAGACACCATCGCAAGCGGCGTCCAGTAAGTCCACCAGTATCCTAACCCCAATTTACTACCGGGGACCCAGTAACCGGTACGACCCCAAGTGGATCACCTTGAATGCCCAACCCTTCACAAACACACACACACACATTGTTCTTTTTTTTTTATAAAAAATGGAAAGAAGCAAAGAAACACAGAGACAAAGAACCAGCAAAAAGATGCTCAGAAGAAAGTCGAATAGACTCCACTTGGTGTCATTCGAAAGAAGACGTGTCTTATTCAAACACCAAAGGAATACCAAAGGTTTGAAAGAATTTTTTTCGGGGTTTGAAGGGGAAGGAAATATTATGCATAGAGGATTAGAAATGGATAGAGAACCCAGGTATAGAAATATAATGAGAAATAGAGATATTAATGACATTTTGGATGATTTAATAGAGCTCAAAAGTGAGTATAAAATAATGTACAAAGAAGTAGCTATGCTAAGGAAAGCCAATGAGGAGAATAATAAGGAGACAGATGACTTAAAAAGGGAATTAAATAAATTAAAGGGAGAAAATGAAAGGTTGAAAAGTGAAGATATAAATAGGAATGAGGCGTTAAAAAGGGAGATAAAAGATCAAATGCAAGCAGTGACTGAAAAGGTGGAAGAAAAAATCAAAGAAAATGACCAACAGGAAATAAAGAAACAGTGGAAAGTTGAACAGGAATGTCAAAAAGTATCCCTTAAACAAATAATGGAGCAACGGGTCAAGGAAAATACATAGGAAACGGTGATCCAAGTAATTAAAGAGAAAGGCAACTTAGGGACACTGGATAAAAAAAGATGCATTGTAATCTATGGCATTAAAAAGAAGCATGATGTACCTAGATATCAGAGGGAAAAGGAGGAGAAAGAGATTGCTAAGGAAATTCTGAAAGAATTACAAGCGGAAGGACAAGGTTTGGATAGGGAAATCGAGGAGACCTATAGAATGGGCAGATACTCTACAGAAAAACAATACAGGCCACTGAAAGTAAAGCTTAGATCTCAAACAATTGCCGAGAAAGTACTATCCAGAACAATGAAATTAGCAAATAGTGAACATTACAAGAATGTATGGATGAAAGAAATGAGTGAAGAAGAAAAAGAAAAAGAACTTAGAAGAGAGGCGAATGAAAAAAAAAACGAAAAAAAAAATTGGAGAGTGGTAGACCTGAGGCTGAGAAAATGCTATATAAGGAAAAAGGAAACAAAGAAGACAGAAAAAGACGAGGAGAAAGGAAATTAAAAATAGCTTATACCAATATAGATGGAATAACTTCAGGAATTAATTAATTAAATGATTATCTGGCCTTAGAAAAAACAGACATAATGGGAATAGTGGAAACTAAATTAAAGTGTACTCCACCACCCAACACTGTGGGACAAGGTTTATACAACTGCTGGTCAAAAAATAGAAAGGATAAACAGGGTGGCGGATTATTAATTTTGACTAATAAAGATTTAAATGTAACAAAAATAACTGAAGGAAAAAATAAACACAAACACACAACGGATGAAAATAACAGTGTTTGTGGAACTGTAACACAAATTTCTACCATTAGACGGAGACGAGTAATACACGAGTGTTGTGCTCGTGGGGTACCCGCTGCAAGCACTTAAAGCTTATCAACGATATATAGGAACATAGCAAACATAACATTTCGTTCTTGAAAACTTAACACTTGCACATACGATACTTCCATTATGTTCAAGAAAAATTACGAGAACAATATGTTCCCCTTCCCGTAAGATACAACTAGGTAAATACAACTAGTAAATACAACAGCAATGATCTATTTGTATTGCTACGATACATCCGGGTGTTCTATGTATTGTCCGGAGCACCGGAAAGGGAGTGTCTAGGAGTGTCTGGGAGTGTCTGAGAGTGTCTGGGGGAAGAACATTCTGGTGAAGATACAGATGCTACATTCCTCTTTGTGTCTGCGGCCGAATTTATAAAAGATCCCAAAAGCTAGACATAAATCTTCAAAATGGCAGAGACTTTACCTAAAATCCCTATGTCGGCGACCTAAATGCTTATGTCTTGAATGTCTAGACTTAGGATTGGATGCTGGAGGAAAAATAACCCCGTGTAATAACGCCTTAAGCTTGATGTAGTCGATATTCGAGGGACTTTAGTGACACCCCTACGGCCCAGAGTTGCGTTGTCTTATTCTATGATTCAAGACTAATTTTCATTAAAAAAAAGTGCTCCTCATTGTTAATTTTTTTGCTAGTTTCTTTCCGCATTCGCTCAATTCTGGGTTCGAACCTCGCACTTCTCTCCGATTCCCAGTAGTGACTGTTACCTGCGCCAACAGTCTCTAAAGTGCATAATAGGGCAAAGGTGACGGCTTCGGCCGCAGCCACTCAGCGCCTCCTAGCGTAGGCTTACATTTCCTTTTTCCTTTGATACTTGTCTCTCGTTTGTCAACTCTCCGACTGCACCTTCTTGATGCGATATTGTTTCCAAGGATAGAAGCGCTGGTTATTGGTTAAAATATGAATAAATCAATATCTGGTTGAACAACAATGCCC
>NC_134780.1:79422006-79429506 GCF_046742065.1 Oratosquilla oratoria
CCCACTCCCTTCTATGCATCACAGCATCATCCATATACAACCATTCTCCACTCACCCCTATCTTCTGTCTTCTCCCTTCCTTCCTCAACAGACATCCCTCTCTTTCTCCACCTCCGCCTTCTATACTTCTTTTACTAATTTTTCTTCACTCATTCTTTCCATGTGTCCAAACCACCCCAATACTCTTTCATCAACCCTATCTCTTATAACAATAGTAATAATAATAATAATAATAATAATGATAATAATAATAATGATAATAATAATAACAATAATAACAGTAATAATAATAATGATAATAATAATAACAATAATAATAATAATAATAATAATAATAATAACAATAACAATAACAACAACAACAATGGGAAATTATAAGAGATTAAATAATTTCCACTGTCGTCCCCGGATTCCAACCAGGCTCGTGAAATCACAGTCTTCGTCTTGCCGACTGAGCTCCTGTGATTTCACGATCCCGGTTCGAATCCGGGGATGACAATCTGAATTATTTGATCGACATCACCGTCACTGGTGATTCTATTCAGTTATAAGAGATGGTTTAATTTGAGGTCGACAATTGCGAGCATTTTTTATCCTAGTAGTCCTACCAACTGCAAGTCAGGCTGACTAGCGTCCAGGTTTGGAAGAACCTCCTCGTTTGGTCTTACCTAGCCCCTAGAACCGCTGGAGCAGCAATAATCGATCTCATTTACATTCCATTAGGTGGTCCATATCAACCCAGAGCACAAGTGTTTCCCTGGCCAGCCATACTGAACAGAACTGACCATAACCACACAGCCTCGAGAACCAGAAATATCGCTTCTTGAACAGTGAATTGGAGTAAGATCATGTGGCCTAACGGAGTTGGAGTATACAATGAGATAATTTTGAAAAAAGAAGACCAGCCTGCAAGACCAGCCCTGACTCCACAACGTGACAGATTCCTTCGGATTTATGACATATTTTTTTGTCAATGAATCACAAGATATAAGAGCTTCCAGTGCTGCTACAGCTCCTGTATCAAGGAAGATGCAATGCTTGTTTATGTTAAGATTTTCCCAGTCCAGTTCTGTTAGGAGTTTGCAATTCTCCTCTTATTAAGTAAGAAGAGCGTGACTCTTTACAATGAGAGAGAGAGAGAGAGAGAGAGAGAGAGAGAGAGAGAGAGAGAGAGAGAGAGAGAGAGAGAGAGAGAGAGAGAGAGAGAGAGAGAGAGAGAGAGAGAGAGAGAGAGAGAGCCGGACCCCCGGTGACTTCGCTTCTTCTGATGCGTCAGGGTGAGGTAGGTCAGTTCGTGACAAGACCTCACATTAACGCAACACCTCGATCCACCACGCCCCCACATCTTCGCCACATTGTCCCTATACGACAAAGGACCTCTTAGTCCATAGAAAGGCAGATTACATTGCGACAAACTAATTAACACGAACAAATTAGCTACCTCAAAGAGGATCATCTCCCCTGCCACCAGTCTTCGAAACATGTCACCATCTTCATCTCCATCTGGAGGTGCAACCCTGAGGGGTTGGCACTCGATCAAATTTCTCTCCCCCTTTTCACATAAGTAGAGCTGACAATCGGCGACTGATCTCCTCTCATCTCACACAACACAGACAACAGTCCAACGTTTCTCCTCAGAGAGATGTATGGGAGGGCCCGAAGACTGTTGCCGGCTACTACGGGGCTGCGGTTTTCCAATGAGTGAAAATCGAGGCAACAATGCTCATCATCAAATGACAAAAAATAAATGACTAAATAAATAAAAAATGAAATAATAATAAAAACAAATAAATAAATAAATATATCGTCGCTTTGGAGAAGACGAATACAGACATCCAGCGTTGATCATAAATAAATAAATAAATAAATAAACAAATAAATTGATAAATGAGGTCTTTCCCGCCAGAACAGACCCAATACAGACATCGAGCGTTGAGTGTCCTTGGCATGACCAACAGATTCGGTTATAATCCTAACACTGCCAACATCTCCATTGCCAACAAATTTCATCCAATCACGCACAATCTCACAGTCTATACAATGCCTTTGGAATACATAGTCCTTAATCATTCACAAACTTCACAACCTCATCGCACCAAACGAGCGCACAGGTGTCAATATCGTGACAATATATCTTTTTACGAAGGATAATGGTACATAAGGACGACAGTAGACCGTTGGGTCCATAGCGAGGTCGTAAAAAAAAAAAAAAGAGAGAGAGAGAGAGAGAGAGAGGGGGAGAGAGAAAATCATGACGCTGATAATAATAATAATAACAATAATGATAATAATAGTAGCAGTAGCATTAATGGAAAATAATAATGTTAATAACAACAACAATAACAACACCAATAATGATAATAATAACAATAATAATAATAATATTTTTCTACAATATATTCTATCATTTTTTTATGTTTAATGACCCTACGAGAAGGACGAGAAATGAGGTTACGCGAGGAAGGAGAGGGCACGGCGGAGGTCCTGCAGCAGCAGCAGCACCAGCGCGAGTGATGTGTCATCCCACGTCGCCAGATCCCTCGTCAGCACCGAATGGGGGAGACAGCGCAAGCAGAGGTGCCCTTGTCGCTCTCTCTTTCTCTTTTTCTCTCTCTTTTCCCTCTCTTTTTTCCTCTCACTCTCTCACAGACATTCCCTCTCTTTCTCTCTCTCTCCCTCTCTCTCCACACCAAAATAACCACTCACAATGTACCTTAAACAATACTTAGGGGGGATGTCCTAATGGGCTTAAAATTTTCGAAATGCATTACATTCAACTGTCTCAATTGAACGATTATTCCACTCACTGATGACACCGTGGAAAAAAAATCACTGGGCATACTTATCAATTAAATCCACGCCCTGTCAACTTGGGGACCATTATCTCTCGTCCAGTTAGTATTCAGTGAGAATATTTTCTCAATTTCGTAACACCAATTCTCTTTAAAAATTTAAACCCGTGTATTTAGTGTCTTGGTGTATAGTTTCCGACCTAGGCGGTGGGCAAGAAACAGCGATGACCTTTCATCCAAGAGGAGCTATGATGAGAGGGAAATGGGCAACGGATGGGAGTGAATGGGGGGGGGGGTGAATGCATGCCCTGGAAGGCTACCTCCCATATAAGTGGTATATAGATATAGTCTGCGCTTCTTACGGAGAATAGGTTCAAAGGTTTTAAGTGGTTTTCGTATGATTTGTTTCTCATACTCGATGACTTTAATGAGGTTTGAGGACATAGCATATTCCAGGCGTGGTGGGGACCTTTTTTTCTTTATTCATTTATCTATTTATTTATCTATTTACTTATAATTGGTTGATGACGGGTGGTAGCGAGGATCAAACGCCAGGAGGCGCTGAGCAGCTGCGGCCGAAGCCGTCACCTTTGCTACATTATGCGCTTTGACTGTTAGGGCAGGTAACACTCACCCCTGGGAATCGGAGTGCGGGACTCGAACCCACAATAAGCGAATACGAGACCAGCATGCTTCTCATGACGCCACTTTAACGTCAAAATATCGTGTTACCAATCCCATTTTTTTTTTAATTTTCTCTAGTGAAGAAATACGACCTTTACAGCACGAGATGTTCAGTTAGATTCCCGCCACCGGCTAACAGTGACTGTCACTTGTCCTGTCTATAGTAAAATCACAGGTAAATGGAACCTACATAATAATGTTCAAATCTCAATGATTTTTATTTTTCACATAAAGTACATACTTGCTGAGAAAGAAGATGAACGCAACCAATGACCATTAGCTTTCAGTCATGAAAGTAACTTTCGTTACCCTGGTCCATAGGGGCGTCACCAAAGCCCCTGAACCGACGACTGCATACAGCATATGCAGTCCATGCATGGTGGGGGGTTGGGTGGGGGTTCTGAAAGGTACTTACCTAGTTAAGATCAATAAGCAAACTAAACTAGAGGCTGTGACTGATGGGGAGGGGATGGGGGTGGGGGTGGGGAGTTATGCATGAGAGGCAGGGCAATCCTATCTAATTCTGCCTATCTGGGCCATTAAGCAAATCTAACACACCTGTGAACAACGCATCTAACACCTCCTCCCTCCCTCCCTTCCTCTCTCTTTCTCTCTCCCTTCCTCTCTCTGTCTTTCCCTCTCTCTGTCTTTCTCTCTCACTCTCTCTCCCTTCTCTCTCTCACTCTCTCCCTTCCTCTCTCTCTGTCTCTCTCTCTCCCTGACCAATGATGTTATATCTACTAATTAACTAAGCCAGTGTTTGTCAACCAGGGGTCCATATGACGTGAATTTAATGTTACTTTATTTTTCATTTCTTAAACATACAGTGATTTCTTTGATATATGTGTTATGTTTGTGCAATGAAAACAACCCGACAATAAACACCAATTCCTGTGAAAAGTAAACCTTATATAAACCATTACTACATACAAATGTGTAGATCGCACGGTAACGTAGTGAACTCACGAGCTGGTTGTCGCAAGTTCGATTCCCGGACCAGCTGTGGATTTCCTGCGTTGGTTCCCGACAGCACTGGCCAGACGGGGAGGCGACCCAAACATCGGCTGCAACTGACATGGTTTGCCCTACCAAGGGGTTTTCCACTTCCCAATTCGTGAGAGTGAGAGGTTGAGGTGACTACATACAAGTGTAAAATGAGTATATCCTATCTAATCCTGTATCAAGGGGTCCCCAAAATATACAACTTTACAGGTTGAGAAACACTGTTAAGGGACCTACACATATATTTTTCGTATTTTTTCTTTTCTAAATACAGTATATTGTATGGAGGGGAGGAGGTGCAAGAGAATTTTATGCAAGATTGTTGCATGAAAATAATGAAAATAATGAAAATAATAACAACAACAACAACAACAATAACAATAATAATAATAATAGTAATAATAATGATAATAATGATGATATGATAATGATAATAAACCTGGGAAAGAGTATGAAAGAAAAAAAAACTGTGTGTGTGTGTCGGGGGAGGGCAGAACTGAGCAGATCGAAAGATATACATTACAACCAATTGCAAAACAATAAGGTTAATAATAACGATGATAATATTAATAATAATAATAATAATAATAATAATAATAATAATAATAATAATAATAATAACAATAATAATAATAATGATTATAATAATAATGATAACAAAATAACGAAGAGTATCAAGGAACAGATTTCTCTCTGGCAACTGTGTATAATTCATATCAAATTTTCCTTGTTGTCCACCGAATTCCCCCATTTTTCATGATCTTTACCGTTTCTTAACAAAATCAATACGTTTTGATCTTTGTTCCATACTGTTTTTATAAATGCATACATCTTGATGTTTTTTCAACCAAATTCATGTTTCATTGTAAAATTATTCTGTTGTTTTTCTTTTTCTTTTCCTTTTTCCAAACTGTTTTCATAAACGCATACATCTTAATATCTCTTTAAATTTATGTTTCATTGTACCATTATTCTGTTGTTTTTCTTTTTCTTTTTTTCTGGATTTTCATGTCTCATTTTTATGGTTACAACTTCCGATGTAAACCCATGATAAAGCTAAATGTTAACAATTCCAAATCCATGTTTGGTTTAACGTCCATTTTGTAAGACGTTTGTCAACCAAAAATAAATAAACGAACAAAAAAGTAAATAAATAAAAGTAAACATTCAAAGCAATAAATGTCCGTTCAGCCAATTGTCTATGAGCTAGTTGTTACCAGCAATAAATAAATAAACGATTAAAATATATATATATATATATATATATATATATATATATATATATATATATATATATATATATATATATATATCATGCTTACATATACCAAAGGTTTTCCCGCCTTACAAGGGAGGTATCCGAAGTCAAAGGGCATAATTCCACTCCCACCCATTTCATCCCTACATACTCCACTCCCATTCCCTCCCTCCCTCCTATCTTGGCTCCTCCTGGATGACGGGTCACCCCTGCATCTCATCCACTGCCCTGGGTCACAAGATGTAGCAAGACACAGCACATCCACAGAGAGGCCCCTTCATTAAATCGGCGACCCCCCCCCTCTCCGTCCCCTCATGCAGCAAAAGAGAAGACGGGGAGAAATCCCTTCGGGCTGCGTCAAAATATCACTAATACATACTTCCTAACCCCCATCCCCCTACTCCCTTCCATGCATCACAGCATTATCCATACACAACCATTTTCCACTTACCCCTATCTTCCTTCTCCTTTCCTTCCTCAACAGACATTCCCCTTTTTCTCAATAACCCTTTTACCCCAACCATCCATCACATCCTTGGTCACCCTCTCATGTTCACCCCTTCCACACCTCTTTTACTAATCTTTCTTCACTCATTCTTTCCATGTGTCCAAACTATCCCAATACTCTTTCATCAACCCTATCTCCCAACTCCCTTTCCAACCCAGTTCTTCTCACTTCTGAATCTATCCAGCCTAGTAACCCCTACCGTTCTTCTTTGGCATTTCATTTCACATTTAAACTCTTCCTCTCTTATGTTCCATACAGTGCTGTCAGCACAATCACCCCTTCATACAATCTCCTCTTAGCATCTATTCCCAAATGTTTATTTCTCAATACATTTTTTAATCCCCCAAGGCATTTACTTGCTTCTCTCATTCTACATTCTACCTCCACCTCCACTTCTCCCTTTCCCGCCACATTCGCCCCAAAGTATCTAAAGCTATCCACTTCCTCCCGTCTTTTTCCTATACTTAATTTATTACTCCCTCCCTTAATAGCAACAAACAAAACTAAATAAATACACAAATTACATAACTAAATCAATATATGACGAAAATAATTACTTAAAAATACTTAAATAAGTAAACATATTCCCCCCTTCCAACACCCCAACATCCCACCCACTCCCTATACCTGGAGCGTCGGTACCTGTACTACGGTACAAAGGATTTACATCCACACAGGCCCATAATCCGTCTCGCATCTGCACAGCGCAAGACTGCTCACACAAGACAGACATGTTGACGGTTACCCGCTCTAGCGTGTCGACACACGCATGCGCAATCTGACGGCCCTGCTGTGTCCTGCAAGTCAGGGGGCAACCTCTAACTAAAGGCC
The DNA here is from genome assembly GCF_046742065.1 of Oratosquilla oratoria. Taxonomy (NCBI): domain Eukaryota; kingdom Metazoa; phylum Arthropoda; class Malacostraca; order Stomatopoda; family Squillidae; genus Oratosquilla; species Oratosquilla oratoria. The sequence goes on from NC_134780.1 coordinate 79,429,082, forward strand.
GGCGAGCGGATGCACGCACGTACGCACGCACGCAATCCAAGACCATGGTGAATCACAGTGTGTATATTATATGCTGTGCGTATGTCTGCGAGAGAGACAGAGCGAGCGAGAGCAGCAAGATCACCGCAAACAAAATAAATAAATAAATAAATAAAAAGACTAAGATGAAGCAAGCTCGGAGTCTCTTCGTTACTGGATAAAACTTTCTGGCGATAACCAAAAAAAAAAAAAAAAAAATACAAAATATTTGGTCTTGTACCACTGTAATGAGAACGTGCGAACGCGGAGTAAATTATTTTTTTTTTTTTTTTTTTTTTTTTTTACTGCTTCCCATGGGGATCCAGGACAGATAATGTCCCCCCCCCCACACACACACATTCTTTACTCACAGAAGTGTTCAGTCTGAAATCCTACCTGTCAGTAAA
>NC_134780.1:79439506-79469506 GCF_046742065.1 Oratosquilla oratoria
TTCAGTCTTTCCTCATATAACGCTGTTTAAATCAGGTTGCTGCCTTTAGTATTCTGTGTTTTTCTGTGTCAAATTTTCAATTATCTTCTTTATCATGTCCTTATCACAGTAGTGTAATGCCATTTTATATTTTTCAACATCTCACGTCATTGATGCAAACGAGGATCATTACAGGAGTCAAAAACGATCCCTTTGGTATACCGCTGGTTACTTTTTTCCATCCTGACTTTTCATCTCTCACTGCTGTTCTTATACGTCTGTCCTTTAAGAAATCGTTGATCCATTCTTGTATGTTTCCGCTGAGGCATCTTATGTTTTCTAATTTTCATATCAATCTGTCATGACAAAGGCTTTCTCCAAGTCCAAATATACACAGTCCACCTGTGGTGTACATGTACCCCACAAGTATGTTTGTAGGTACAAATTGATGCATGACAGAGTTGTGTGGCAGTCTGACCTGACTCAACGCTCGAAGGCTAAGATGGGTCACCCCAATTAGGTCGCGACCGATCAAGGCATCAGATCAGCCCTAGGTATATATACCACCTGCCCCGAGCAGGCAGGCCAGTCAGTCACATTTAGTCAGTCAGTCAGTCTGACCTCTGTACTGTAGCGCGTCGGTAGACCTTCGCGGTCGGTCCCCCACGTGGGGACCACGCCACGTCAGTCCTTAGGCCGACGCACAAGTACCCACCAGAATAAAGCGCAGAAGCAAAACCGAGTGTCACTCTTGCCCTACGTCACCTAGTCCAGTAATATACACCTGTATGTTACACACCCATCCTTCTCTTTCAAGCAGGACATCAGTCACTCGCGAGTAAATGCTTGGCAGGTTTGTAATACAAGATTTTCCCTCTCTAAATCCAAGTTGACTGTTCATTAATATTCTTTGTTGTTCTCACACATTTTCGCTATTACACTACTTAATGACACTGGCCTATAATTTAGTGGTACCTCTCTGTCTCCTTAAATTGGTATCACATTTGCTGATTTCCAGCCCAATGGTATTTCCCCCATAGTCTTGTGAACTCATTACCAAACTGTAGTTTGTGAACAAATAATTCTCGATATTCTTTCAGTATCCAAGTTAATATTTCATCAGTTCCTGAGGCCTTCTTTGTTCCAATCTTTCTAAAATACTAAGTACTTCCATTCTCACTGTTATGCCACACATGTTTACATTATTTCTTCTCTTTTCTCTCTTGTATTTTTCATCCCTTTAATTCATCTTTTCTTCTTGAGTCCTCGCGTCCTCTTCCACATCTCCTTCAACTCTTCAGTTTAGATATTCTACAGTTTCCCATTTACAAGTCTCCAAAATAGTCTGCAAAAAAGTGTGGGTTGATCTTTGCATTTGCTGATTATATGCTTCTCAAAGTTCTTTTCTTATCCTTTTAATATTCTTGCAAATTTGTTTCTGGCTTTTTAGTAATAATATTTTTTCTTTTTTTTCTTTTTTGTCACATTTTATTTATCTTTTATTTATTTATTTATTATTGTTATCATTTTTATTATTATTTTTCTTTTTTTTTCATTTTTGTCACATTTTATTTATCTTTTTTTTTTTTTTTTTTTTTTTTTTTTAGTTATTTATTTTTTCAAGTGTACAGCTTCAGTTGAACCAGCATTTTTTGTACATCTTTCGTACATCTTTCCTTATCATTTTCGGTACGTATTCTTCTACTCCTGTATTGTAAATCTTTTTGAAGACCGTCTATTTCTTCTCTATATCCGTGGTTACATAGTACTCTTCCCAATCTGCACCTTTAAAGTATCTTGTTAGTTTGTCAAAGTTTGCCTTTGAAAAGGTTTAATCTTCCTCGTTTGTATATTTCCTTTCTATATTGAGTCTTCCCCGATTCCCCCACAAAATCCAAAACCATATGATCACACGTGTGTGCGTGTGTGTATTTACGTTCCTAGGTCCTTTGTCTTCCTCTCCAATTACCATACACAGTCTGTTTGCGGATGCGTACGTGCGTGTGTGTATATGCTAGTGTATTAGATAGAAAATAACTGAAAGACAGAGAGGAGGGAGAGAGAGAGGGAGAGAGAAAGAGTGAGGGAGAGAGAAAGAGTGAGAGAGAGAGAGAGAGAGAGAGAGAGAGAGAGAGAGAGAGAGAGAGAGAGAGAGAGGGGGAGAGAGAAAGAGTGAGAGGAGAGAGAGAGAGAGAGAGAGAGAGAGAGAGAGACAGAGAGAGAGAGAGAGAGAGAGAGAGAGAGGAGACAGAGAGAGAGAAGAGAGGAGAGAGAGAAAAGAGACAGAAAGAGAAGAGAGAGAGAAAGAAAGGATAGAGAGAGAGAAGAGATAAAGAGAAGGAGAGAGAAGGAGAGGGAGGGAGAGAGAGAGAGAGAGAGAGAGAGAGAGAGAGAGAGAGAGAGAGAGAGAGAGAGAGAGAGAGAGAGAGAGAGAGGGAGGGAGGGAGAAAGAGAGAGAAAGAGGAGAGAGAGAGAGAGGGGGGGGGGAGGGAGAGAAAGAGACAGAGAGACACGAGAACGCCTGTGTATGAATGCATGCTCACGTGCATGGCCGTGCCCGTGCATGCTAATTGTTGTTTTTCCTTCATATTGAAATAGTATCTCCCCCCCTTCCCCAGCGATGGGCGTGACTTGTGATTTCGAGCTTGAGACCATCCGGGACTAGTCCACGGAAATCACAATAAATGTCTCCTTGGGTAGGTCAATTAAAATAAATAAATAAATTAATAAATAAATAAATAAGTAAATGAATAAATAAATACATAAATAAGGTATATAAATAATTAATATCATATTAATACATAAATTTAGTGAAGGTGACCATACATCTGTAGGCCCAGATGTCACAGGACTAAGTATAAATACATATAAATACATAAATAAGTATATAAACAAATAAATATTAATACGCAAATGAATAATTTCCCCAATACATAAATAAATAGTTAATAAAAAATGAACTAACATTATCAAAATATTTAACTAAACAAATTAATACCCACGCGACCCCGCTTCTTTACAAAGGCGGATTACAAAGACGGAGCATGCCGACAAGAGACCTTTTGGTCCATATCTAGGTCGGATGCGAAAAAATATAATAATGACAGATAAATAAATAAATTAATAAATTATCATCGCTTCCGAGAAGAAACACCATCGAGTTGGGACATGACACCTTCTTCAACCTGGCGACAGAGTTGGTAACTCCTTGTCACCGGATTGAAGGCAATGGATCTAAAACTATGCACTCCGAAGGGTGAGGATGAGGATGGATGTGGGTGAGGGTGAAGGGTGAGGATGAGGGTGAAGGGTGAGGATCAATGTTTCCTCTTTTTTTTTTTTTTTTTTTTTTTTTTTAATGCAGAAGAGGACTACAGATAGTAGTCGAAATATTCAGTTTTCCTGTACTTCCGATATCATTTCTCCGATAGTGGGTTTAAAGTGAACAAATACACACAATTTGTAAGCTTGTAGTACATATTACCTCCACCAAGCAATGGCATACCGAAAAAAGAAAAAAGTATTGGTTTCACGGTTGGCAAGTTACCATATTTTTAGAGAATTTATAAGTTGATGTTTGGGTGGAACTTCTTTACTGAATAGATTTTAATACAATTTGAAAACCGTTGTGTACGCACGTTTTTTCTTTATATGCGCTAGTTGTGAAAACATATGCGCGCGCACATGCGCACAGCTTAGAGGGAATCTTGGTGATGAAAATGGTAACGAGGTGAAGGTGCGAGGAAGGGTAAGGGTGTCTGTAAGGGTGAGAAGGGAAAGGTTAGGGTGACGAGATGAAAGCACGTGGAAGGGTAAGGATGATTGTAAGGGTGAGGGTATGGGTGACTGTGAGGGTGATGAGGTGAAGGTCGGAGGGAGGGTAAGGATGACTATAAGGGTGAGGGGGAAGGGTAAGGATGATTGTAAGGGTGAGGGTAAGGGTGACTGTGAGGGTAAAGAGGTGAAGGTCGGAGGGAGGGTAAGGATGACTATAAGGGTGAGGGGGAAGGGTATGTATGATTGTAAGTGTGAGGGTAAGGGTGACTATGAGGGTGATGAGGTGAAGGTCGGAGGGAGGGTAAGGATGACTATAAGGGTGAGGGGGAAGGGTAAGAATGATTGTAAGGGTGAGGGTAAGGGTGACTATGAGGGTGATGAGGTGAAGGTCGGAGGGAGGGTAAGGATGACTATAAGGGTGAGGGGGAAGGGTAAGAATGATTGTAAGGGTGAGGGTAAGGGTGACTGTGAGGGTGATGAGGTGAAGGTCGGAGGGAGGGTAAGGATGACTATAAGGGTGAGGGGGAAGGGTAAGGATGATTGTAAGGGTGAGGGTAAGGGTGACTGTGAGGGTGATGAGGTGAAGGTCGGAGGGAGGGTAAGGATGACTATAAGGGTGAGGGGGAAGGGTAAGGATGATTGTAAGGGTGACTATGAGGGTGATGAACTGAAGGTCGGAGGGAGGGTAAGGATGACTATAAGGGTAAGGGGGAAGGGTAAGAATGATTGTAAGGGTGAGGGTAAGGGTAAAGGGGTGAAGGTCGGAGGGAGGGTAAGGATGATTGTAAGGGTGAGGGTAAGGGTGACTGTGAGGGTGAAGAGGTGAAGGTCGGAGGGAGGGTAAGGATGAGTGTAAGGGTGAGGGGGAAGGGTAAGGGTGACTGAGGGAGACGGAGTGGAGGTGCAATGAAGGGTAAGGATGATTATGAGGGTGAGGGTGTGGGGAAGAATGAGGGTGAGGGTGAGGGTGAGGATGTGGTATGTTACTATCACTCTCTAACCTTTCCTTCTCCGTGTTTTGCTTTCGAGAGCGCTCGGGTCTCGCATTCGCTTAGTTGTGGGCTCGAATCCCGCACTCCTCTTCGATTCCCAGCAGTGACTGAAAGTTTCCTGACCCAGCAGTCCTCCAAAGGTGACGGCTTCGGCCAGTTACTCAGCGACTCCTGGCGTACGCTCCTCATCTCTCCTGCCGACTTGATGCCTTCGAAGAAGGCTGGGGGACGGGGAGGGGCGATAGTTCCGTCCTTCTCCTTTTCTTTTACTCCATTGGGGGTTGAATGGACTCGTTAGTGAATACTGACTTGGATAAACCCATGAATGGCCAGATCCGCCAACGTTGATGATGACGATGATGACAGTGATGATGATAATGATGATGATGATGAGGAGGAGGAGGAGGATGGTGGTGACGATGATGATGATGATGAGGAGGAGGAGGAAGAGGAGGAGTAGGATGGTAATGATGATGACGATGACAGTGACGGTAATGGTAATGATGATGATAATGATGATGATAATGAAGAGGAAGAGGAGCAGGATGGTGATGATGATGACGATGACAATGATGGTAATGACGATGAGGAGGAGGAGAATGATGATCATAGTCACGATGACAATGACGATGACAGTGATGATGACGGTAATGATGATGGGGAGGAGGAGGAACAGGAGGAGGAGGAAGATGGTAGTGGTGGTGGTGGTGGTGATGATGATGATGATGATGATGATGATGATGATGATGATGATGATAATGATGATGATGGTAATGATAAGGAGGAGGATGGTGATGATGATGATGACCGTGATGATGATAGTAATGATGATGGTAATGATGATGAGGAGGAGTGCGGCTATGATGATGATGAGTAGGAGGATGGTGATGATGTGGAGGAGGAGGATGAAGATGATGGTGATGATGATGGTAATGATGATGATGATGAATAAACTATATATACTATCGATGACTATTTAGTTTTCACTATTTCCGTCTAGTTGTGAAGAACGCTTTAACCACAAACTACAAGACTACCATGCCGGTTGTTATGGACAATCCGAACATGAACCTATGTCGCCGAATGTACAGTAAAAGACTAAAGATCACGTATCACGACGGGAAAAAAAAGTGCCTAGGATTGTACCCGGGACTCCTGATTTAGCAGTCCCGACGCTAACCGGCCCTTTGAGGCCGAGTGGGAACGAAACGGATTTAGTGACTCATAAGACTCGAGTTCGATCCCTGGCCGGGTCGAGAAGAGAATTGCTCGTTAACTTAATCCCTATGAACACGGTGATTTGATCATATTGCTCATGGGAGGCAGTGACGACCCCTTGTCTGAAAGGGACCTCAGGCAGCCGTGACACCTTTCAGGTCTCAGTTGGCTCTCCATCGCCAGAAAAAAATCACTAAATCACTCTGACATCACAGTGACGTCACACCTGGACATTACACACGTCACGACATCAACCCAACACGATGACAGTACACATTGACATCACTCTGACATACAGTGACATCACGACGTCACCTGTTGCAATAAAAGCCCCAAGCTTACAATGGACAGAAATCAACGTGAAGGAATATGGCTTTATTTTGGTTAACGACAGGGTATTTTATTCACATTGGGAGATGGACACACGAGAAGGGGGCGGGAAGGGGACCATTATACTATTACTATCATCAATATCATTGCTATCATTACTATTCATTATTATTATTATTACTATTATCATTATTATTATCATTACTACTATTATCATTACTATTATTATCAATTGTCTTTATTATTACTATTACTTTCATTATTATTACTATTATCATTTTATCATTATTATAATCAAAGTTGCATTCTATTCCGGGAGGATGGGGAATTCATCATTCAGATGAATAAGATCGCCCAGCGGCAGTCCCCCAGGCCGAAGAGGACCTCGACGATTCCCGAACTCTTCCCGCCCGAGGTCCAGCTCTCCACTTGAATAAAATCACCCAACGCCAACCAGAACAAAATCAGTAGATTCTCCTCGGGCTTACCTGTTGGAGGCGTCCGGAAGCGGAAGCGCCGCAACCCATTCGTCCACCGTGATCGGACTCTTCGGGGTCGCGGGTCGGGGCGTCCCCAGCGACGTCGTCAGGTTGGTGGCGATGGGCAGGTCGAGGGGTCGAGTGACGGCGCCGCCGCCGTAAGCGGAGCCGATGACGACGGTGGGACGAGAGTTCTCGGCAGCGAGGGTCAGCTCGCCCTCGGTGCTGCTCTTGGCCGAGGTGGTCACTGACCCCACCAGGCCGCCTCCTGCACGAGGGTAGAGGTCGTGTTCGTGATGGGTCGGGGTCACGCCCTCGCTGCCGCTGCCCTCGACGCCCGTGGCCGACAGGTGGCACGAGGAGGACCTCTGCGTGCTCCCGTCGGCGCTGGCCGCCTCGACCACGATCACGGGCGTCTCGAGCTTGACCTCGAACCTTGGGCTCCCACTTCGAGTCATGTCTTTCAGGACGTTGGCACTGTCACCTGCGCGTAGGTGGTCCTCGAAAGCGTTCTCGCTCGCACTCACTCTCGAGTCCTTCGTGAGGTCTGACTCCTCCTCCTTCTCCTTCTTCGCCTCCTCCTCCTCCTTCAAAGTGTTCGAGGGTACCATGACAGATCTCCGACTTTCTCCCATCTTCCTGTCCTCCTCCTCCTCCTCCTTTTCCTTCACACCCGACTTCGGCCTGAAAGTGCTCTGGTCCACGTCACTAACGAACTTCCGATCATCTCGTCCGGGCACAGAAACTCCTTCCGGAAGACCGTCACCCTCTGCCTCCCCTTCTCCGATTTTCCCTCCTTCACTAGCACACGCCTCCGCCTCCGCCTCCTCCTTCATGCTCCCACCACTTTCCCCTAAGGACACTGAAGGCGGTGCCGGCGAACTCAGACCTCTCGAACTACAGCCACTAAGACTTCGACCGCCTTCTTCGTCTCCTTCGCCGACCAACGAATAGGAGTCTCCCACGCCTTCATCATCGTCCTCCCGCGATTCACTTCGGTTACCTGCGGCAGGGTGTTCCTCGACCTCCTTCTCTTTCTCCTCCTCCTCACCCTTCCGCTTTCTGCGTGCACCGCCAGCTCGAGGAGAACCATCTTCCTCCCCGTCGGAGCACACCTCTTCGACAATACACACGAAATCCGATCTCCGTTCTCCGCCTAAAGCGTCTCTCTTTTCCAACTCTCGTGCATCACTCTCTAAGATCACTTTGGCTCTCACAACCTCCTCGACACCTCCTCCTCCAACACTCCCCTCCGGTTCCGCACCCGCACCGGAACCCTTCCTTCCGGATGCTACGACATCGTCCCGACGCTTGAACTCACCAGCGCGACCTCGACCTCGACCCGGGTCACCCTCGGGCTTCGGTATCCGGTCGCCCTCGACGTCCGTTCCAAGGACGCGACCACGGTCACCGGTCCTTAAAACAGCGCTATCTTCACTACGGATGTTCTTCTTCGCATCATCCGCTCCTTCATCACTTCGGCACTTCGAGGACGAGCCAACGTGTTGGCTATCCTCCACGGGCCCCACGGGCATCACTACGTCACCACTCGTGTCACTCTCCTCACACACGAATACGTCGTCGTCGCCCTCAGAGAGGAGCAGCTCGCGGCGCTCCTTCTTCGTTCTCCTACTCTTCGGTTTTCGCTTCTCTTGGGACAAGTCCTCCTTCACCGCCTCCTGCTGTTCCTTCGGTCGCCCTAGACTACTGGCGGAGGAGACACCAGCAAGAGGTCCTCCTTTCCTTGCGTCACCCGAAGGATCCTCTCTTGCAACTGCAGTGGAGATGATACCACCACTGCTGTGGGAGGAGGACGCATCTGCTGGGACAGCTGCCCTCTCAGACGTCGTCGTGTGCGACCTGGGGGCAGCAGGGGTAGGGGCAGCGGCGACGGCCGAGGAGGAGGCTGCAGAGGAGCAACTGTCGCGACTTCGCGAAGATTTGCTTGAAGAGGACTGAGCCCGGCTAGCACTGGACGATCGCCCGCAGCTTACGAGGCGGAGAACCTTATCAATTCCACCGACGACTTCGTATCCGCCAGCAGATGCCGAGAATGTCCTTCCCCCGCCTCCTCCTCCTCCTCCTCCTTCCCCGCCTCCGTCAGTGTCGCTGTGCGTCCTCCTTTTGATCAATCCTGTGACGTTCTTCATGTTGGCCAGCCTGGAGGTGAAACTGGTGGGTGTTGGGGTGGCGTGGGTGGCCGCTGAAGCGAAACTGGTGGAGCAGCTGTTGTTGATGGTGGAGGAAGAGGTGGAGGAGAAGGACAGAGGGCCTGGCCCCGAAGTAACGGTGCAGGTAACGATCACGTCCTTCTTCAGGTATTGGCCGTCCTTCAGGTGGTCTTTCTCTGTCTGTTCTTCCTCCTCTTCCTCCTCCTCCTCTTCTTCTTCCTCCTTTTTGGTACTGATCTTCACTACAGCCTGGTCCTTCTCCTCCGTCTCCTCTCCTTTTTCTCCCCTTTTCTCCTTCACTTCCTCTACCTCCTTCTTCCCGTTCTCCTCCTCCTCCTTCCAACCCTTCTTGCTCCTCCTCTTCTTCCTGTACTCCTTCTCCATGACACTTAATTTACTTTTCACTTTCCCCATGTCTTCCTCCTCCTCTTTTTCCTCGCGATCTTTTCGTTTGAGGTCTTCCTCGACCTCACAGGCACTCCCTCCTCCTTCACCCACCTGCTCCCACTTGAGGCCTCCACCTATTTCACCATTCCCGGAAGATCCCAGTTCCAGAATCCCGCCTTTGGTATCACTGGTAACACCGACGATAGCGTCGACGAAGGTGACGCCTCCTCTCGGAGGGACCTCTTCCTCCACCTGTCCTGGAGGACGACCTGGCACTTCGCCTCCCCCACTGTCTTCTTCCTCTTTGACTACAGAAACACTCTGAGACACACGGACATCACCGTCACCACAACCACCTCCACCACCACCTCCTCCCCCTCCTCCTTCTCCTCCTCCTTCACCTCCACTACCACCGTCCACTTCTTTTCTTGTCCTTAGGGCCTCAAGTGGCCCTCTGTCATCCTTCTTCTCGATCTGCTCTATAGTTCCTCCATCTTTCTCCACCTTCTCCTCCCCTTCCTCCACCACTTGACGGGTTTCACTGCCAAGGGCGTATCCATACAGGGAGGGCGAACTGTCCACACTCACCCTCACGGAGGCTATCGCCGCGTCAGCTCCGGGGGCCAGAACCCGGCTCCTCTTCCCTTCGCCAGGCACCGCATCTCGGCCAACTTCGAGAGTTCCCTGTTCCGTTACTCCCCCAGCTGGTTCTCCTTCGGGAGAGATCGTGCACTCCGCCTCCGAAGGGCCATCAGGAGGGCCTGGGTCGCCGAGGATAGCGTCGTGGTGCTCCGGCCGGGGCGGTGGTGGTCTGCTCGATGTTGGTGTAGCCAATGCAGTCACCTGTTGACGTTCGGTGCACATCTGGTCTGACCTTACCCCTCCCCCCACCCCTCCGCCACCTGCACCCCCCGGCGACCGGTCATAAAGCGTCACAATAACACCTTCCCTGGCTGTCCTCCCCCTCCCAACGGCACCCTCCCTCGTTGCCATGGCGACCCGTTCACTTGTAGTGGCGGTGGTGCCAGGAGAAGGAGGAGGAGGAGGAGGAGGACGGGAGTGTTGTAGCTCTGATGGGGAGTGCGGAGGTGGAAGAGGATGAGCCGAGTCGGAGGGCTTGGACGGATGCTCTTGGCTCGTAACTGTGGTGGAAGAGAAGGAGGTGGAGGAGGAGGAGGCAGTGGGCGACGACAACGGAAGGCGTGCAGGTGAGGAAGAGGGTTCTCTCCCCCCCGTCAAGAGGACAACTCCGACGCCTTCCGAGGACGACACAGAAGGAAACTGGAAACTCGAACTGGTGCTAGAGGACGCTTCCTCCTCGTCTACAATGACCACTTCCTCCTCTACTTCGTGTTCGACGCCGACAGACAGGTCCTCGGTGCTAATCATGGCTTCGATGAATCTCCGTCGAGAGGACCTGATGCCCGTGGAGGTGAAGCGGAGGAGGGAGGGAGGTGGTGTGGAGGGCAACGCCGGCGCCTCCTCCTCCTCCTCCTCCTCGTGCTCCATCTCGACTTCGACTTGCCAGTACCCTGCGTCGGAGGAACCTCCTCCTCCACTCCTGCCAGCATCGACCTCTTCCTCCGGAGGCAGAGGATGACCTTTAACCTGTTTGGGCAGGTTCTCCGGAGCACACCTCTCGAACTCCACCACAACTTCGGTGCTGTCAACAGACACTCCAGATGACCCGAGTATGGAGGTTTTGGTCTGACTGGTCGTCGTTCGTCCCTCGCCCTCCTCCTCTTCCTCCTGCCGGTGCTGCCTCTGTTGCTGGCTATCACTTCTCTTCTCCGTTGCGGGTAGCCCACTCACTGCCCTCCACGCCGTCTCCTGACCTTCAGACCCTCTCGCCTCGGTCTTACAGGCCTCGTCATACCTTCCGTGCCCCTTCCAGGCACCTCTCCCCCTCCTCCCCTTTCCCCGACCCTCCAATCTGCGGTTTATGTCTTGTGCGCTGACTCGCCCTTGCACCTGTCCCTCTCCTCCTCTCTCGACCTCGACCACCTCCTCCTCCAGCTGCGATACACGGGAGGAGGTGGAGTCGGGGAGCAGTTCCTCCGTGTGGGAACGGACGCGCGGGGAGCGCGCGGGAACTCCACTCGATGTGGTGTCTGTAGTACACGAAGTGGCCGAGACGGGGCGAAGGGTGGAGGGGGAGGTCAGGAAGGTATTGGCGCCGTTCCCGGGTGGATCAGCTGCTGGGTAGGGCGTGTTTGTTGTAGTCAGCTGTTCCCTCACAACGAGCCCTCTCGTTCTTGGTACGAACTCCATCCCCTCTTTATCAACGTTTCTCCTTTTCCTTGAGTTCTCTTCGTCTTCCTGTCGACTTACTCCGTCATGCCGCTCCTCCATCCATCTACTGACACCCCTCTTCGCGTCCTCCTTTTCCGAGGGCACGACGAAAGAGGAAATTCCTTCCTCTCCTCCTTCTCTTCGGCTTCTTGCTCCTTTTGTTTCTGTTTCTGGGAGCGGTGTTCCTAATGACCCGCTTCCGGTTCCTGAAGTTTTCTTGGAATTCTTCGTCGTTCTTCTTCCAGATCGCCCGTCGTCGCTTCCTCCTTCCTCCTCGCTCTCATCCTCTCCTTCCTGCATCGAAGGCGTCACGCCACCTCTTCCTCCTTCCTTGTCTTTCCCCTCCCACTCTTCTTCAATGTCCTTTTCCCGTTCAGACTTCCTCGCGTCTCTCCCTGTAGTCCCTTTGGTCGCTAACACAAGTTCCTCGCGAAAATTTCCCTCAAATGCGCTGTCACTCGCTTTTTTAAAACCCTCTTTACTTTTATGTATGTTCACTTCGTCAACACTCGACACACTGTCCTCGCTCCCTTTGGACAAGAGCCTTTCCTGTTTGACAATTACCCTCTGCCTCCTAGGCCTCGTCACGCTAACACCGCGTTCCTTCTCGACACTTTGATCTACGTCTTTCGCTTCGCGGAAACCGTTAACGGTTTTAACCGACGCGCCAACGGTTTTAACCGACACGGATTCACTTCTCACGCCAATCTCCGCCTCCTTCTCCTTCTCACGATGTGCACTTTCACTTAAAATTCTCACTTCACCTGATGACCTCCATCGGTCTTTGGGAACCACATGTTTATCCTTCGATCCCTCAAACTCGCTCCTTCTCCTCCCTCCTCCTCCTTCTTCCTTCGTAATCTCACCTTCGCCTTCCCCACCCACCTCTCCCACGTCTGCGTTGCTATGATGGAGGGAGTGGTAGGGTCGGAGAGAAGGTCCCTCTCGAGTATTTGTATTCAAATAACAAACCTTATCTTCTCCTTCCTCTCTTGATCTCCTTCGTCCTTCTTGAGTTGCTCCTTTTGTTTTTTCCTCAAGATGACCAATGCTGACTGCAGGATCTCCTCCTCTCTCTTCCTCCCCTTCTTCAATGTCGTCTGACGGTTTTAACCGCTTATCTGACGGTTCCCCCTGGTTCGGTTTTCTCAGAAGTTGAGACAATTTTCCTTGTTGTAGCCCTGTCGAGTCTTTTCCTCCCTCCTCCGCCTCTATTATTTGTTGTTCTTGATGCTGTGGTTGCAACTGGTGCTGCAGGGGGGAGGTCAAAGAGGCTGACCTAAGAAAGAAAGCCTTGATATAGTGGCCCACTCCTCCTCCTCCTCCTCCTCCAACTCCTCGTCCTACTGTGTTCTCTCTTCTTCTTCTTCCTTCCGCCTCCTCCTTGGGGTCTTCCTTGGATGTGTCCTCCCTTACAATAGAGAGCAAGTAACTCTTGGGAAAGAGTTTGCGCTCCGGAGGCTGCTGACGTTGTTGTTGTTGTTGCTGTTGTTGTTGTTCTTGATGCTGTTGTTGGTGGTGCTGTTGCTGCTCCTCTTGTCGCTGCCCTTGCTGCTGTTTCTGTTCCTGTTGCTGATGCTGTTGTTGACATTGCTGCTGCTGTGGGCTGTGAGGGCAATGTCCTTCCTGGTAACTGGGAAGACCACGTGTCACAGTGACTCTTCGTTCTTCCTCCCTTGTAGGTATCCGTCGAACCCACACGTCTTCTGACGAAGGCGCAGGCGAAGGGATCGCCTTCGGTGTTTCCTCAATGATCGAACTCGACCCCTTGGTCACTTCGGTGACACCACCGTCAACAGTGACTGTGCTTCCCTTCACCTTTTTGTCTTCTTCCTCCTTCGCGCGTCCCTCTCTTTCGTCCACCTCCTGGCACGGCACAGACACCTCTCCGCCCTCTTGCCTTGCCCCTCTCCGCCTCTCCTCGTACTTGTTCTTGAGTTGCAACTTGAGTGTTCCTACTCCGGCTTGTAACCTCCTCCTCCAGTTGACGACCACAGAGTCTTGCAGAGGCCCTTCTCTCGACACTCCACTCCCTTCGTTCAGGTTCCCACCTTCGCCAGGATCTTTCACCTGACGGAGAGGTTGACTGCCTCCTTCAGGAGGTTCCTCGTTCTCGCAAGGTTCTCCTTCGTTCTTCCCGATGTACTCACCCGCTTCCGTATCTCCGCCTCCGGCTGTGCTCGCCTCCGCACCTACGTCAGAATCGCCGCTCCTGCTGTCGTCTTTACTGTTGATTAACAGGTGCAACTGCCTGACGAGCAAACTCTTCACCTGTCTGGCCTGCTGTCTCCTCTGCTGTTGGAAAGAGGGTTCCTCCCCCTCCTCCTCCCCGGCGGCGCCCTCAGCCTCAAGATGGCGCACCTGGGAAGGTTCTTGCAAAATCTGCCCTCCTGGTGACGGTTGTTGGTTTGTGATCTCGTTCTCCTGTCGGTGATAAGGTCGCTCCTCGGCCGGCCTTCCGTCCCGACCAAAGGTATTCTTCTGTCTATCAACTCCTTCAGAGTTCAATACACTGTCGGCAGGACCTCCAACTTTGTCCTGCTCGACGTCCCAGACACTTTCAACACTGTTCACAACTTCCCTAGGGGTTGGGGCACCGACACTGCTCCCTGGGGTACCCCCCGTGCACTCGACACAGTCAGCAGAGTTTGCTAAAGCCTGCGCACGGGGTTGACTGACGCAGTTGCATGCAGAGCCTGTGGTGTGCCTGCTTCTTTCGCACAAGTCACGCACGTATTCATTATCGTTTCTGCACCTCAAATTATCGACTCTTCCCTTGTCCTCTTCGTTCTCTCCTCTGTCTTTAGCTCCCTTCCATTCGTTATTGTTCAGGCTATCACTGTATGAGTACCTTTGTTCATGTCTTACTTCTTCGTCCTCTTTCCTCGCCCATTCGTTCACGTTCGGCTGTCCGGGTCCCTCTATCAACTCGAGATCTTCCTCCGTGTCGATCTCATCTCTTCGCTCACTACCGAACTGAGCAACACCTCCGCCGTGAGCTCGGCCTCCACCTCTACCGCTACCTCCTGTGTAACTAGGGCCGCTCGTGTCTCCCCACACAGTCACGGTATCACAAACTCCAACTCCACCGCCACCGCCGCCGCCGCCGCCTCCGCTTCTCCGGGCGGCGATAAGATAATCGCTATCACTGGAGTCCTTGGCTACTTCACAGCTTACGTGTTCGTCCTTCCCATTAACACCACTATCTTTATCTCCCCTGTCGAACTGTGGGTAGTCCGCTTCTTTTCCGTCCCCGTCTGCTTCGCGGTGAGATGTTTGTTTACATTCGCTGCGTTTCACCAAGAAGATCTTCCCCGTGGCTCGGCACAGGCGGACTCTCTCGTCCTTTTCCGACAAAGCCAAGATCTTCGTCAGGGGGTCGTCCTCAATGTTATCGCTGAAATCGAGCCTGTTCTCCGGTTCCAGATGACAGACGCCGTCAACCTCCCAGCCTGACGACGACGACTTCCTCTGCCAGAGAGCTTCCTGTCTGTCGCCGACACCGTGCCGATCCAAACCTCCTCCTCCTCCTCCTCCTTCGCCTTCACTCTTCCTCCTCCTCCGGCCGCCGTTCGAGAAGAACCCTTTACGCTTCCCGTGTTTCCTGTCGTCGTCTTCTTCGTCGTCGTCGCTGTACTCACACTCGCAGTTACTTATGCCGTCTGAGGAGCTGGTGTTGCTATTGCTACTCCCTGTGCTCGAGCTGTAGCTGTCCTGAATACTCTCACTATCCGAGAACTCACTGTTACCTTCACTGTAGTCGGTCGCCCACAGACCCAACGCACCGTAGACCTGACTCTGTGAAGGGCCCCTCGGGGAAGACCCTCCGTTCCCGCCGTGTTTCCGCAGGGCACTGCTCAACCGCGACTTGAGTTTCTGCAGGAGACCGTTTCTCGTGCTTGCGGGAGGTGGTGTCGGAGACACGGACGACGGGCCTCCTCCTTCTCCTCCTTCAGATGTTGTTACAGAGGGTCCTGTTTTCTCTGCTGTGTAGACTTTCGTTTCTTCTTCAGCAGTTGCTGAGGCTGTGTCATACTGAATCGACTTCCGTGCGATAGGGAGTGTCTGTAGAGTCTGAGGCTGTGTGATTACTGACGACACTGAGCGTGACTGACGTGGTGAGCACGCAAACGCCGAAGAGGACGACGAGGACGAAGTAGGTGAGGCAGTTATCGGCGACGAAGACGATGATGAGACGGTGGACTGCGAGGGCGGAGTCCCACGGGGTTCGACGCTGGACCCGCTGGTGCTGCTGTGGTGGCTCTTACAGCTCCTGCCGCTGTTGGTTCTGTAGATCGTCGAGACGCCGCTGCCCCCACTTCGAGTCCTTGCGAGGACACCACGGTTACTGTCTCTCCTTCGGGTCTTCCCTAAGCTCCGGGTACTATTCTGTCTCCTGCTACTGTCCCGTCTCCTGTGACTGGCGGTACTCCTGGAACTGTCCCGTCTCCTGGTACTGGCGCTACTCCTCGTACTGTCACGCCGCCTGTTACTGGCACAGCTCCTGGTACTGTCCCGTCTCCTGTTACTAGCACTACTCCTGTTACTGTCCCGTCTCCTGAGACTGGTATTGCTTCTGTTACTGTCACTCCTCCTGTAGTTAAAACTGTTTTTGCTGCTCGTGCTCGGCTGCTGCTGGAGTGTGGGCTGTTTGTCCTCCTGAGGAAACCAGAGGTCATCCGAACCCTCCTCCTCGGGGATCTCACAAACTATTTCTTCATGTATGTCTTCCTCCCCATAGGTTTCCTCCTCAGACTCGCTCTCGTCTCCCAGCTCCTGGTCCTCCTCCACCTTCGGGCGGAGACCATGCGACTGGAGGAACTGAGACCGTCGCTGGTAAACCTTCCAACGCTCGTCCTCGACAACCACCACTCCACCTTCAAGGGCCACTTCGGCAGAGCTACACGATCCGACACTATCAGGCCCTCGCGTCCTCTTCCGAAATCTTCCCCAGGAACCTCTGAGCGTCTCCCCTAGGCTTAGGGTGTTGACGTCCGACGACTCGAGGTTCGAAGTGCGACCCTCCGACGCTACTGACGAAGTCGGCGACGCGGTTCCTTGTGGTACGACCAAGACTTCAAGACCTTCCGACACGGGCTTCCGCTTCGGAGACTCCGCCGTCGGGGTCTTTCGAGTTGCTTTGAGACCTCCGCCTGTCTGCGTGGGCGTAGCCGGACTGGAAGAAGTGGGCGTCGTGGCGTTGTCGACATGGGCGGCGGTACGGGCGTGCAAGGAACGCAGAGCTGCTACGAGTCGTCCTGTCCATCCGCCCTCGCCGCCTGCAGGAGAAAAAGAAAGAAAGACTATTAGTGGAGAGGAACCTGTAGGGTAACTGAAGAGGAACTGTGAGAACGAGTGGAGAGGATCTTCGAGAATGAGTGAAGAAGAACTTGAGAATTGGGAGAGAGGAACTTGAGGAATTAATGGAGAGGAACTTGGGGAATTATTGGTGAAGGACCTCCAGAATTTGCGTAAAGGAGCTCCGAGGATTACCGAAGAGGAACTGAGATCCCTCACACACACACACACACACACACACACACACACACACACACACACACACACACACACACGAGACTCGGTGGCGCATTTGGTATTGTCCCAGACTGTCACTACGGCGGTCCGGGTTCGAATCCTGCCCAGGGCTGAAAATAATTTCAGTATCGTTGCGCTTCGAGTCGTTACTCCAACTCTCGTGGGCGGGGAGTTGAGTGTGTGTGTGTGCGTGTAAGGTCAAAGTATTACCCATAGATCGGTCATACGAGCTCTGAGCTCTCTTTCGGAAGGGAAATAGCTGTCGATCACGAGTCCAACAAGTGATCCAAAGACCAAGGTGAATCACACAGTTACGGGATTCCCGAGATGTCTCAGGAACTCCCCAAGGACAAAATCCAGAGGATTCTATTCAGCGTACGGCGGGATCCACAAGAAGGCAGAGATACAGAATCACAATATTAGTAGAGAAAGTGTGGGAGGACGCTGAAAACTACTTATTTACTGGAGAGAGAGAGAGAGAGAGAGAGAGAGAGAGAGAGAGAGAGAGAGAGAGAGAGAGAGAGAGAGAGAGAGATAGAGAGAGAGAGAGAGAGGGGGGGGGCAGTGAGAGACTCAATCTAAATTAGTACCACAAAGCAAGAAAAAAAAACACAAGAACTCAGAGCGAGAGGGAGTGAGCCTGCATGTGCAGTCACAGGAAACAGTATTAATGCGTGGACGGGTTGGCCAGGCCAGAAGGTCAGTGTGCCGAGACCAGTGTGAAAACACTGTTGCAGACAGACAAGAGAGAGAGAGAAGAGAGAAAGAAGAGAGGAAGAGAGGGAGGGAGAGAGAGAGAGAGAGAGAGAGAGAGAGAGAGAGAGAGAGAGAGAGAGAGAGAGAGAGGGGAGAGGGAGAAAGAAAGATAAAGAGACAAAGAGAGAGACAAAGAGAGACAGAGAGAGAGAGAGAGAGAGAAGAGAAGGAGAAAAAAAGAAAGATGAAGAGACAAAGAGAGAGAAAGAGAGAGAGATAGAAACTATGTACCCATTTGCATTTTCCTGTTAATCTTTATTCCTCCATCTTTATAACAAAGGCACTGTTCCCAGCACCCTTCCTGCATATCTTCCCTTCATCTTTTGATGGACAAGAGGCAGGCACGGGAAGACTGCTCATATCGTGGTCATCTCGGAAAAAAAAGAAGAGGAGAAGGAAGAATCTGTCTGATGTGTTTGTGAGTCCCTTTCAACACTTGAGGTTTTACTCAACCAAACACAATGAAATGTGGAATATGTATATCAGTAGCCGCGTGGTAGCCCAGTGGATACCGTCTTCAAGTCATGAGCAAGTGGTCGTGAGGTCGCGTCCCGGGACCCACTGCAGGCTTGCTGCAATGGTTCCCAACAGCCCTGGCCAAGCGGGGAGGTGACCAAATGTCGGCAAAAAAATAAAATAAAATAAAATAAATTAATAAGAAATAATTAAATAGAATAAATAAATAATAATAATAATAAAATAAACAGTAATAATAATAATAATAGAAAAAATAATTAGATAGAAAATAAATAAAATAAAATAAAAATTGCTGCGACTGACAGGGATTTCTCACTTGTTGGAAGTGAGACAAAACTTAAAAGGAGGTGAAGAGTCTACGCTAGGAGGCGCGCAGCTACGGCTGAAGCCGTCACCTTTGCCCTATGCGCTGAGTCTGTTGGGGCAAGTAAGAATCACTGAAAAAAAGCGGGATTCGAACCCGCGACTAAGCGAATGCGAGACCATCACGCTTTCGATTACTCCATCAGCGCACTTTACTTATAGAAATTAATAAAATGATAAATGAATAGAGAGAGAGAGAGAGAGAGAGAGAGAGAGAGAGAGAGAGAGAGAGAGAGAGAGAGAGAGAGAGAGAGAGAGAGAGAGAGAGAGAGAGAGTGAGAGAGAGAGGGGGGATGCAAGATGCGACACCGCATGACCACACATGGAACAAACTCGAAGAATCTTTTGCTTTCATTACATGTAAGCCGGATATGGTATCTACGGGGGTGAGGAAGAGGGGAGAGAGAGAGAGAGAGAGAGAGAGAGAGAGAGAGAGAGAGAGAGAGAGAGAGAGAGAGAGAGAGAGAGAGAGAGAGAGAGAGAGAGGGGGGAGGGGGAGAGAGAGGGAGGGGGAGGGGGGAGGGGGAGAGATAGCCTGATGCTCCCCGGCCCCCGTTATCTGCTTCGTCAGCGTTCTGATAATCATAACCAAGCTTCGTCTGTTTTGCGGATCGGGCTGACCCTTTGTCACATTTTGCACACACATACACACACACACACACACACACACACACACACACACACACGCACGCACGCTGTGGTTAGAGTTCTCGCCTACCATTACGGCGGTCCGGGTTCGACTCCCGCCCTAGACTGAAATAATTTCAGTATTGCGGAGTTGCGGGGTGTTACTCCAACTCTTGTGGGCGGGGAGTTGGGTGTGTATGTGCGTGTAACGTCACAGTATTACCCACTGATCGGTCATACGAGCTCTGAGCTCTCATCCGGGAGGTTAATACCTGTCGATCACGAATCTAACACGGGATCCAATACCAAGACCATGGTGAATCACACACACACACACACACACACACACACACACACACACACACACACACGCACACACACACACATACACGCACGCACACACACACAAAATCAGAATTTTATATATTTTTTTCATTTTTCTCAGGGATTTTTCGGGGAAGGTGGTTCCCGCCAGTCACTCACTGATGTACGGCATTTTGGTAACACATCCAATTCAAGGAGCGGGGCCGTGGCCGTGATTATTATTTTTTTTTTTTTCGTAAAAATAAAATTATTTACAATTTCATATTTTTCATAATTTTCTCAAGTATATTAAAAATTGTCTGTGGAGAAAAAATAGTGACATTAAGAGAGATAAAACTGAACCTGTAGCACAGCAAATTCAATACAACGACAATGACGACCCCATAGCTGAAGAAGAACCGGAGCAAAGTCGATTTCCATTTTTGGTGAAAGAGAAGCAACTACAATGATGAGGACACTATGAAGAGAACGAGTTGTCCTCTGTGATACACAAGGAGCTGAATGCAATGAAGAATAGGCAAGAAGGTACAATTGGACTGAAGAACACACTGGAATAGAAGCTGGATGAGCTGCAGGTGGAACTGGTAAGTCACGTCAAGAGGGCAGGTGGTGATGAAGATGACAACCGGTCTTAACAGCCTCACAGGAGAATAAAACCCTTAAGATGGAATTCAACTGCCATAGTGTGTATGTATATATATATACATATATATATATATATATATATATATATATATATATATATATATATATATATATATATATATATATAGGGTCACAGTGAACAATTATACATTTTCATCAACCCCAATGCACTTTAATTCTAAGCCATCAACATTGAGAGATCCGAGGAGGCTAACATGCAGAAATTGAAACGAGGTGTGTATGTGTGTGTGTGTATATATATATATATATATATATATATATATATATATATATATATACCTGAAGTGAATTGCTAGTAACAATGAGAATTATAAAAATAATTTCCGACATTCGGCCCGGGAATCGAACCGTGGTTTCGCTGGATGCCAAACCAATGCCTCACCGACTGAGCCGTAGGAGCTACAAAAGAACACTTACATTTCAGGAGAGAGAGAGCGAGAGAGAGAGAGAGAGAGAGAGAGAGAGAGAGAGAGAAATTCAATAAAAATAATCATACCAGAATCCCGCCATCAATCCTGCAACGTCCCTAAACCAGAGATAACAGATAGCGAAGGAGATTGGATTCGATTTTGCAACATTTCAATATATTGCTTATCATCAGCGATACGTGAACCGTGGCTCTAGTTCTAGTACATAGGGCGACATCTGTTGCCGTGTTGAGGAACAAATCACGGCATTGTCGTTGAACAATGAGTGACAATGTAAAATAAATGAATAAGTTAATCAATAAATACAATATCGGTTTTATTATTGGTCAGGCGTTCTGGTCCCATCTTTCAATAAATGAATAAATAATCAAACGATAAAAACAAATAGACAAATTTAATAAAATTCATTAATACAATAACCTACACTGTAAATGTACAAAGTCAATTTATACAATAAATAAGAAAGTGTTTGAAAAATGTTGAGCATAATAAACAATACAAGAAATAGATAAACAAATTAACTAAAGTTCATTAGGTCTGTCAACCACTGACTGATTTTCAAAAATGCTCCCTCAAGTTCCATTACTCTTCGCCAGAAGTGAACCAAACTCGCGTCTTTGTGAACAATAACAAACGCAAACACGTCGAAACATTTCGTTCCTTTCTTGACAACTGCTCGTAACATCTGTTGACGAGAGTGCAGAAAAGTCGACATTAAACAACGATCGAAATCAATTATCTAATTCCAGGGAGCTATCTGCCTCCATCAACGTCACTATAAGGAGAAAGCAGAGGACAGAATGTTCTTATCTGTGTTTATATTCACCCCTAAGCCACAGCGATAACGGTGATACGAGATAAGGGAGAATGAAATAATGGCCAGGTACACACTGCTTTATCGTCCACCTAAATACATTCAATCGTTCGCGCCCGCGTGCACACACACACACACACACACACACACACACACACACACACACACACACACACACACACACGACTCGGTGGCGCGGTTGGTCGAGTCCCCGACTGTCACTACGGCAGTCCGGGTTCGAATCCTACCCAGGGCTGAAATGAATTCAGTATCGCTGCGCTTCGAGTCGTCACTCCAACTCTCGTGGGCGGGGAGTTGGGTGTGTGTGTGCGTGTAAGGTCACAGCATCACCCATAGATCCATACGAGCTCTGAGCTCTCTTCCGAGAGGGAAATAGCTGTCGATCACGAGTCCAACACGTGATCCAGAAGACCTAGGTGAATACACACACGCACACACACAGTATGGCCTATGACTGTTAAGACCGGGCCTGTTCATTTTATTTATTCATTTATTTATAGGCCAATTTAATTTATTGGGTCACATGAAGAATTGTCACCCCAGAATGTCCACATCAAGAATCGTCACCCCACGAGATCTCACCTGAAGAATTGTCACCCCAGTACGCCGAATATCAACAGTGGAATAAATATTAGGTTAGGTTAGGTTAGGTTAGGTTTGGTTAGGTTGAATGAGGGTTAAGCTTATTGTCATCAACTTTTACAACCGAAGGATCGTAAACCCAGGATGGCCCGCATGAAGAATTGTCACCTTAGGATAGCCGACATGAAGAATTGTCAACATGTCGAAGTCTGGGGTTGTGATTCTTCCTGTGATCCAATTTATTTGTTTTTTTAAATCACATAGAATATGATCTTACAAGGGGGGACTGCCCTAGACGCGTTAAGATAAAAAAGGCTGAGTTTACATAGGAACATCTAGAAGACTATCACCACTGTGGAAAACAAGACTTCGCAAAAACTATATATCAATAATAAATAAGTAAATGAATAATCTTAATAAATAATATGAAATAACATTAATAACAATAATAAGAGTAGTAATAATAATCAAATAGGATATGCCGGTAAAAAAAATAACATAACATACAAGGAAATGAATATTTTGAGTCAATGGTATAAAATAATAATAGTAGTAATAATTACGGCAACAACAATAATAATAACAATAGTAACGGTAATAGTACAATTAAATAATAATAATAATAATAATAATAATAATAATAACTACAAATGAGAGTATGTTTTATTAAGTTTAAAAATATATACGTCTTTCTTCTACATCTCCTTCCCACCATCATTCCTTCCTCATCATTTTCAATCTCATCTTGAACCTTTTCCCTCATCCTATCTTCCTTTGGCAAAAATTATCTTAGTTTTCCTTGAGTGTCCCAACCACTCCCCCCGCCCATGGCGGCGCGCGATTGGTCCTTGGGACAGAAGCGCTGGTAAAATACAGTTCCTAACAACAACTCTTGATTCACTGCGCCGCAAAAACCTCCGTTTTCTTCCTTTTCGAATTTTTATGTTTCTTTTTATGAGAACTTTCAGCTTGCTTGTGCACATTCAATTTTAAATTCCCATAACGTTCTTAATGTCCTTGCTTAGGGAAACCTACAGCAGGTACATAAACACACACACAAATACGCACAGTATATATATATATATATTATATATATATGTATATATATATGTGTGTGTGTGTGTGTGTGTGTGTGTGTGTGTGTGTGTGTGTGTGTGTGTGTGCGCGCGCGCGCGTTTGTGTGTCCGTGACATGACGCTTGACTATCTGACTCATACATTGTCTTTTATGATATATATGGTTTGGAGGCGTGTACGATCACAGTTAACTCTTTGTGGTGATCCGAAAAGTTCCAATTGCAGTTAGGTCATTCCTCTCAGAGGTGTAGGACACTCGAGTCCTTCCCGGGTGCCGGTCACGCCAAGGCACGAAACGCTCCCAATTCAACTCGGCCTGATCTGACCTCTGATAAGGTAAACCATCCCACTTTATCTCTTGCAAGGTGGGTCTTCCATAAGCACCCACCACACGGGCTCAAACAAATCCCGTGGAAGTGACATTCCACCCCCCCCCCAAAAAAAAACACAAAAAAAACACACCGTGGAATCAGTGACCTGGGAGCCCCTAAGGCACCCTGAGACACCGAAGACACGTGTCTCCGCATAAAGGCTGAGACACGTGTCACAAGTGGCTTGAAATCTAATCCACTCGACTGCACCATCAGTTTACGGTCGTTTCTCAACCCATTGGGCAAACTCTTTTATCTCCTGTGGCCGCTGGTTGGAGGAGGCGAGCCAGAAAGATGGAAGATACAAGCAAGAGGCCTGGACTGCTGGAAAGCTCTGGATTAGGTGACAAGGGAGCTTCTGTCGAGCGGTCTCCGACGAGGACGAAGAATCTCAGGAACTTCGGTTCAATTCCCTCAGGGGAATATGCATACATACACACACACACACACACACACACACATGTGAGCGCGCGCGAATACATGTTTCTTACTTTTTACTATAAAATGTGTATTTGTGTGTACGTAAGTATGAATGTTTGTTTATACGTATGAATGTATATGTATATCTACGTATGTTTTGTATATATGTACCCATGTCTGACAAGTATGAATTATGTAAACGTGTAATCGCGTATGTATATATTTATGGATGTATGTATGTTTTGTATGAGTATATGTATGTTTTGTATGAGTGTATGTATGACCAGTATAAATTGTGTAAACGTGTACTTATGTCTGCACGCATGTATGCTTGACTGGGATACAGATCAGTGTGTGTGTGTGTGTGTGTGTGTGTGTGTGTGTGTGTGTGTGTGTGTGTGTGTGTGTGTGTGTGTGTGTGTGTGTGTGTGTGTGTGTGTGTGTGTGTGTGTGTGTGTGTGTGTGTGTGTGTGTGTGTCCTGCAGCATGAATTGCGTAACACATCGAGTTGCGATACAGCAGTTGACACCAGGCGTGCCCTGACACTCGACGACGCGACGGCCGGAGAACTGTCCCCGTGGCTTATCGCCTCCTCCCGCTGCCCTCCGGCGGGATCCGCCGCCGCCAGTGAGTGTGAACAGTACCAATACATAATGATTCAGAACATATGTGTGAGTGTGTGTGTGTGTGTGTGTGTGTGTGTGTGTGTGTGTGTGTGTGTGTGTGTGTGAGTGTCATTCACCATGGTCTTGGACCACGTACTGGGGTTGTGATCGCCAGATAATACACTCACATATATGGGTGCTGTTGTGAACTTACACTTACACACACACACACACACACACACAACACACACACACACACAACACCTTGCCCACCAGAGTTGGAGTGCCAGTTCGTAGTACAGCGATGCTGATACTTTCAGCCGTGGTCGGGACATGAATCTGTGTGTGTGTGTGTGTGTGTGTGTGTGTGTGTGTGTGTGTGTGTGTGTGTGTGTGTGTGTGTGTGTGTGTGTGTGTGTGTGTGTGTGTGTGTGTGTCTGTGTGAGAGAGAGAGAGAGAGAGAGAGAGAGAGGGACGGAGTGTGTGTGTATGCACGTGTGTGTGTGTGCACGTGTTTGTGTGTGCACGTGCCTGTGGCTGCCTATGAACGTGTGCACGTGCCTCCCCCCCCTCCCCAGCGCGCACGCGCCCCAAAGGACATTTTGAATCGTTTCAGCAAGACAATGGGTTGACGAAACCACCACAGATATCAAAGATATTCTACCTTATGAATGCACAAGATGTATACATGGGTGTACACACAAACGCGCGCACACAAACAGACACACACACACGGCTCGACGGCGCAGTGGTAGCGTTCTCAACTGCTAACCCAGCAGTCGTTCGAATCCCGTCCAGGGCTGAAATAATTTCAGTATCACTGCGCTGCGAGCCGTTACTCCAACTCTCGTTGGGTGTATGTGTCAGGTCACAACATTACCCATAGATCGGTCATACATGAGCTCTGAGCTCTCTTCCGGGGGGGGGGTTTTAGTAGCTGTCGATCACCAGTCCAACACGTGGTCCAAGAGCATGGTGAATCACACACACACGCACACACACACACACACACATTACGTAAAGGGGCAATTCGTCTTTGCAATTGCAGTGAGATCTGGAATGGGTAGCGACCACACCTGTAAGCGACAATCCAGCCCATGAGATTCCATCAGCAAACAAACAGGTTCACAAAGAAATACAAACAAACAAACAAATATAAATCGATATTCTTATTAGGTGAATACATATGTAAATGAATAAAATTTAAATGACCAAACTCATTAAACAAGTAAATATATAAACATGCAAATACGCTAAATAATAATAATAATAATAATAATAATAATAATAATAATAATAAAATAAATATTCTTTTCCGCATTTCTTGCCTGAGAGCTCGTTGATGTGTGTGTGTGTGTGTGTGTGTGTGTGTGTGTGTGTGTGTGTGTGTGTGTGTGTGAGAGAGAGAGAGAGAGAGAGAGAGAGAGAGAGAGAGAGAGAGAGAGAGAGAGAGAGAGAGAGAAAGAGAGAGAACTGAGAATTTGTGAGACTGGCGACCGAACGCAAGCTATCAACATCACCACCACCACCATCACTGCCATTCCCTCCACCACCACCGCCATCACTACCATTCCTTCCACCAAAACGAAGACAACGATGACTACCAACATCATCATTACCTTTTCCTCCTCTTTCACTACCACCACCTCTTCCTCCACTTTCACCACCACCACCATTACCAACTCCACCACTACCATCACCACTTCCACCACAACTATCCTCTCCATCACTACTACCACCACTACCCTCTCCATCACTACCACCACCACTACCCTCTCCATCACTACCACCACCACTACCACCACCACTACCCTCTCCATCACTACCACCACCACTACCCTCTCCATCACTACCACCACCACTACCCTCTCCATCACTACCACCACCACTACCCTCTCCATCACTACCACCACCACTACCCTCTCCATCACTACCACCACCACCCTCTCCATCACTACCACCACCACTACCCTCTCCATCACTAACCTCTCCATCACTACCACCACCACTACCCTCTCCATCACTACCACCACCACTACCCTCTCCATCACCACCACCACCACCTGGAGGTGGCGCCTGGCTCTTAGGCCCTCCGCATCACTACAACGGCGAAGAAGGAGAGGGAGCGAAGGGCGGCATGACAAGTGTGCGGGGCCGCGGTTCTTAGTATGCCGGACAGGTTCCTCCTGAGTCGAACGTTCTTCGTAACCCTTCAGGTATGCACTGAGTATGCTTCAGGCATATCTATGTTCCCCAAATATGCTTCAGGCATACTTGAAGATACCAGCCTTCCGAATGATTTATAGGGTCCCTCTGTTTATCTCCTATTACACACACACACACACACACACAGGCATATATATATATATATATATATATATATATATATATATATATATATATATACAAGTGTATATATATATATATATATATATATATATATATATATATATGTCGTGATTGAATTATTCATCCTTTCATTCATTGCACGTGTGAAGTACTCTCTTACTCCGACGATAATTATACCTTCGACGTCGATCATGATGACATAGGCAGACTGCCTCTATTGAGGCCACGGTGGAAGCCTTAATTCACACGTGCCTGGTGATAGGTGCGGACCCAACTGGTGCAAACCCTCTGACGCCATTAAGCACCAAAATGTTTCTTGCATACTTGATCCATCACACACACACACACACACACACACACACACACACACACACACACACACACACATTCGTGGCGCAGTTGGTAGAACTCCCGGCTGCCACTACGGAGGTCCGGGTTCCAATCCCGTCCGGGGCTGAAATAATTTCAGTATCGCTGCGCTGCGGGTTGTTACTCCAACTCTTGTGGGCGGGGAGTTAGGGGTGTGAGTGCGTGTAAGGTCACAGCATTACCCATAGATCGGTCATATACGAGCTCTGAGCTCTCTTCCGGGAGGGAAATAGCTGTCGATCACGAGTCCTACACGTGATACGAAGACCATGGTGAAACTTGTGCGTAACACCTCCCCCCTTAGACTCGACTCCAAGCTCCACTGGTCACCAGTTCAATCCCAGGCCGCGATCACTGGCCTCTCTCCCCTCCCCCCCACCCGTCCTCACCTTTGAGAACTCTCTTCGGAACTTTGTCGCAAAGAAGTTTGAGTCATCTTAAGTCACGTGAGAACTCTCAGAATTTAGCTTCCATGTTAGCAGTCTTACCATGCAAAGGCATTTATGACATGGGTATGATAATACCACCAGGCAACCTTTGGGGGAGTGGGGGAGTGGGGCTACGTACAATGTAACCCAGTTCACACACACACACACACACACACACACACACACACACACACACACACACACACACACACACACACACACACGTCGCTTACATACAATATAGCTATATTCGAACTCGGATTGTGACGTTGAACACGGAAAACACGTTCGATGAGAGACAAAGATAGGGGGAGCTTACGTGTGCGTGTGTGTGTGTGTGTGTGTGTGTGTGTGTGTGTGTGTGTGTGTGTGTGTGAGAGAGAGAGAGAGAGAGAGAGAGAGAGAGAGAGAGAGAGAGAGAGAGAGAGAGAGAGAGAGAGAAACCAGACAATTTTCTCCACCTGTTGAATCTTAGGCTGAAAAACTATGAATAGTAAACATCGACGTGAAAAAGGGAAAGACTGTGAGCACAGCCTCAAAGGAAATTAACTAATTATCTAATCAATTAATTAATCAAGGAAAGAAAGAAGGCATGGCTGTAAGAAAGAAGAGAGACAGAGACAGAGAGAGAGAGAGAGAGAGAGAGAGAGAGAGAGAGAGAGAGAGAGAGAGAGAGAGAGAGAGAGAGAGAGAGAGATTCGTGAATCGCTGCAGAGTCAACACGAACCTTTCTGGGTCTTTGTTTGGCCTCCCTTCGGGTCATCCAGCTGAAAGCCTCTCGTTTATTCAGCGCCTCTCGTCGCAACAAACACACGCACGCACGCACGCACGCACACGAAAGCTTTTCGTTTATTCACAGCTTCACGGCGCAAATACACGCACGTACACGCATGCACGCACATACACGCACACAACACATGCGCGCGCGCGCACACACACACACACGATGGCGCAGTTGGTAGAGTTCCCGGACGCCACTACGGAGGTCCGGGTTCGAATCCCGTCCAGGGCTGAAATAATTTCAGTATCGCTGCGCTGCGAGTCGTTACTCCAACTCTCGTGGGCGGGGAGTTGTGTGTGTGTGTGTGTGTGTGTGTGTGTGTGTGTGTGTGTGTGTGTGTGTGTGTGTGTGTGTGTGTGTGTGTGTGTGTGTGTGCGTGTAAGGTCACAGCATTGCCCATAGATCGGTCATATATGAGCTCTGAGCTCTCTTCCGGGAAGGGAAATAGCTGTCGATCACGAGTCCAACACGTGATCCAAGCCCATGGTGAATTACCCATCCAGACATTTGTCGTCTAGGGAAGAAAGTGGGTTAAGGAGAGGAGCATACGCCAGGAGACGCTGAAGAGCAGCGATCAAGGTCGTCGCCTCTGCCCTCTTATATACACTACAGGGACTGTTGGAGCAGGAGGTAAGAGTCACTTCTGCGAATTCTTCACGGGACTCGAACTCTTGACTAAGATGATGCGAGACCAGTTTCCGATGACTACGCCACCAGTGGCGGAGGCTAGACTTGGGGTCTCCCTCGCTATACGATTGGGTTGCGCTCCTGACAACTCAATCGTATAGAAAACGATCGTATAGCGAGATTATATGAAACATGGAAAGTGATTACCTTAAAAATAACAGAAATAACAAAAACAGCAATAATGATAGTAATAATGCTAATGCTAATGATAATAATAATGATAATAATAATAATAATAATAATAATGATAATGATAATAATAATGATTATAATAATGATAATACTATTGATAATAATAATGATAATAATAATGGTAATAATACTATTGATAATAATTGTAATAATAATAATAATAACAATAATGAATAATAATAACAATAATAAAATGAAAAATAAAATCATAATAATAATAATGAAAACGGGACTGACCGTGTGCTTATCCTACCTGATCGTAAAAGCGACTGCCCAAACGTCCAGGTATTGATATAGATCGATCGTACAGCGAACTATCGTATACCGATGGATCGTTTAGTGAGGGGGAGTATCTGTTTTCTATCACAACACCTTTAACCAGGAGAATCTGAGGGAACACAACGTACGAACAATGTGACAAACTACGTGTCCGAATCAGTATAGGAATTTTGGCCACGCTGTACAGGTTCGTGTCTGAATCAATATAGGTATTTTGGCCACGGT
>NC_134780.1:79474506-79512006 GCF_046742065.1 Oratosquilla oratoria
TGCATGACCGAGAATACCAAACACAATCCTCTCTCTCTCTCTCATTCTCTCTCTCTCTCTCTCTCTTTCTCTCTAGTTTTGGAGAGCCCTACTCTAAGGAACAAGTAGCTCGGCCACGTTCTAAAATGCGTGTACAAACTATTATGTTCTCTCTCCCCGATAATAAATGGCACTGTAGTCGTTGCATGTTTACTATGTTGTAGACATACATATACCAAAGCCTTTTTCCCCATTACAAGGGTAGAAACCACTCCCACACATTCCATCCCCTACATACCCTACTCCCCTCTACCCTCTTCCCTCCCTCACATCTTGGCACCTCTTGGATGACGGGTCATCCCTGCATCTTGTCCACTGTCCTGGGTCAGAATCATTGCCGCAAGACACAGCACATCCAGAGCAAGTTGTAGACAGGCAAAATAAAATAACAATAGTAATAATAACAACAACCTTAATAATATAATAATACATACATATACCAAAGGCTTTTCCCCCCTTACACGGGGGTAGCCAAAAAGAAAAAGGCACAGAAAATGACTCCCACACATTTCATTTCCCATATATTCCACTCTCCTCCACCCTCCTCCCTCCCTCCCACCTTGGCACCCCCTGGATATAATAATAATAATAATAACAATAATAATAATAATAATAATAATAATAATTAAAATAGTGATAAGAAACCACTATACTGTGGTTCAAAGCAAAGGATACCGCAAGATGACCGCAAGACCGCAATCTCTGAAATCTGGCCGCACATAAAAAGACTGAACTTCAGGTTCACTATTCTGAATTCTTATTTTTTCAAAACAAGCAAACACGTCCTTTGGTATTCCAAACAAAAATCATTAGGTTTAAAAGTGCATATTTGGCATTTATTGCCATGGCTTCGATTAAAAGAAAAAGAAGAGGAAGAAGAAGAAAAGAATGAAGAAGAAGAAGAAAAAGAAAAAGAAGAAGAAAAGGAGGAGAAGATGAAGAGGGAGAAGAAAAAAGAAGAGGAAAAGGATGGGGAGGAGGAGGAGGAGAAGAAGAAGAAGAAGAAGAAGAAGAAGAAGAAGAAGAAGAAGAAGAAGAAGAAGAAGAAGAAGAAGAAGAAGAAGAAGAAGAAGAAGAAGAAGTGCATTACCTTCCTCATGCCCGCGCCCTTCCGGCCCGCAGCGGCCTCGCCGATCCCCATGGGGATGGTCGCCGAGGGCCCTCGGGTGAGGCCTCTGAGGTCTCTGAGGGCGCCGCTTCCGTTGGATCAAGCGACACTCCTGCTGGTTCACCGGGAACGAACGGCACTCCTGCAGGCGGCCTCGCCGAGCTCCCTCCTGACCCGCCGAAGTTGAGGACGAAGGGAGCGGTGAGGGTGACGGTGGTAGAGGTGTTGGTGGGAGCGTTGAGGGTGACGGTGGTAGAGGTGTTGGTGGGAGCGTTGAAGAGGGCCGCGATGATGGTGCTGGTGATACTGACGGCGAGGGCACCGGTATTGGTAACCAACTTCCTCTTGGGCTTGGTGTCGAGGCGCCTCCCACTCCTTGTTCTTCTTGAGCCGGTTTTGATCGAGATAGCCGACGAAGACAACGGTGATCCGAGAGACGTCTTCCCTTCTCTTTCTGCGCCTCCCCCGGGACCAGCTCCTGCTGTAGATGACGCTTCTGCCGCAGCTGCAATTCGGGGTATGACCGACACTCCTGAAGCCGAAGGAACAGCTGCTTCTCCTCCAGCTGCTGCCGTTGTCTGTTTCGCTCTTGCCCAAGGTCAACCTCCAGGTTCTGTTGCAGCTGGCCCTTGACCGCAGACCCACGCCGCACCTCGTGCAGTCGATGGGGCTTCTGGGGCGGCGACCCTCGCCTGCCGGCGTCCTGCAAGAGGTCCTCCTCGCTCTCCTGACGCAGGAGCTGCTGCTGCTGCACCTCGCGCCACAGCTGCTCCTGCTGCTGCTCGAGTTCGCTCAGCTGCAGACTCATCTGCTTCTGCAGGCGAGCTTGCCGAAGACTCCGGTACCTCATGAGGTGCTGCTCGAGGACCTGGATCTCCTGCTGGCGAGGTGCCCGAAGGCTGGGCGTTCTGGAGGGGGTGTGCGACCTCTCATGGGAAGTCGTAGTGCAAGAGGAAGAGGTGTCGACGCATCCGGGAACGCGGAAAGAGGAGCACCAACAGGAGCAGAGGGAGCGGGAGCGCCTGCCGCCGCCGCCGCCATGTTGGACCCTCCACGGAAAGCAGCACGCCACCATTGGACCATCGTCGTCGCCGCGCAGTAGCGCGACGTCCTCAGCATGAGATCTCACCAGAGGGCGGGCCCAAAGACCTGCGCTGTTCTCAGCATACACAGCACATACCGGGCCAAGTGACCTCCGCTGCCCTCAGAACGCGCATCGGGCCAAGAGCAAGTCGCCCACACGACCCTGGAGGCCGGGTTGACGCGAGGATCACATCCCGAAGTGACGGGGAGACAAGCACACGATGGGCCTCCACGCCTGCCACAGAGGAACAGTAGCCGAAGTGGACGGGGCCGCTGGGGCCTGTGGCACTCACCGAGAGGGCTCCTCCTCCAAGACGACCCAAAGTTACTTGCAGTAGTAAGACAACACGTCACGTCTGCCCACCGCGTCTTCTCCCTTCTGTTATGAATTCTTTGTCGTGGCCGAAGGAACTCCACAGGGGAACAATTCCTATGTCCCGGGCACAAAATAACGATTTTTTTTTTTCTATGTAGTAGGCCTACTCCTTTCCACAACGGGTTAATAGTCTCTCACAGCAATATATATGTATACACATATATATATAAAAATCCTAAACTATCTATATTTTTCTTTACCTGTAATAAGGTTTACGGAATATGCTCGATCATGGGCATACTAATTTATTTTATATAATAATACGATTATTTGTTTATCATCTATTTATGTTATTTACATATGAAATAATTTTCGTGTGCGCTGCTTAATGTCAGCAATACGTCTGTCCGTCACTAAAGTATGTATTCACGATTCATACATACATACATATATATATATATATGAGAGAGTGGGTGGAGGAAGAAATCTGCGAAGATGTATATATAAATATATATATATATATATATATATATATATATATATATATATATATATATATACATAGGTTTTTTTATGTATAAACACACACAC
Organism: Oratosquilla oratoria; assembly: GCF_046742065.1. NCBI lineage: Eukaryota > Metazoa > Arthropoda > Malacostraca > Stomatopoda > Squillidae > Oratosquilla > Oratosquilla oratoria. The sequence goes on from NC_134780.1 coordinate 79,477,644, forward strand.
ACACACACACACACACATATATATATATATATAATATATCATACTGGTACAAATACACTTGAAGTTTTTGCTAAAGCAATCTCACCCCCACTGGACTTAACATCATTCGCAGTTAGCAAGAATAAAACATGTTAAGTATGTCGCAGCAGCGAAAGAGTTCAGCTTTCGACCACAGTTTCCGACTCAAAGCCTCTGGCATGACTTTTGAGACGCGCTGTGCGACGGACCCTGACACAGCAGAAAGACAACACCCTCACGGTTACGAAACTCGAGTTACGAAAGTTGACCAATTGGGTGTGAACACCTGTCGATGTCGCAAACAACCTCAAACAACCTCCATTAGAACGCGTCAGGAGAGTCCGTTGTTCTCCAGGTAGTCAATTGTACATTTAAGGAAGATTGTACGTCTAACGTAACTCAGGTCCGTAGAGGTGTCACTAAAAGTCTCGTGTTTCGTGGGAGACGTCTACAGTCGTATGTCGCCCTTGAACGTCCCACCCGAGCCTTGAGATGACCATTAGTGTCAGTAGACTGTCGTTGGTTCACACACACACACACACACACACACACACACACACACACACACACACACACACACACACACACACACACACACACACACACACACACACACATACCCACACACACACCTCGTGGCGCTGTGGTTAGAGTTCTCGCCTACCACTACGGCTGTCCGGGTTCGACTCCCGCCCAGGGCTGAAATAATTTCAGTATCGCTTCACTGCGGAGTGTTACTCCAACTTTTGTGGGCGGGGAGTTGGGGTTGTGTGTGCGTGTAAGGTCACAGTATTACCTTTAGATCGATCATACGAGCTCCGAGCTCTCATTTGAGTGGTTAATAACTGTCGATCACGAAGTCCAATACGTGATCCAAGACCATGGTGAATACACACACACACTCGTCGGATACTTGGCATTACGTAAGGAGCTCACCTTTTCCATATTCCTTTCAAATGTCTTTGTTTCACAGTAACCTATCGGCAACAGAAAAATCCTCCACCATGCCCTCGATTTGCAAGACCACACCTTATAGTCCCGCTCATCAAAGACAAAAATAAATAAAATAAATAAATAAAACATAAACTACAACAATCTTCCAGTCTCCATCAAAGACAACCTTGCAGCTTTTTCCAAATCCAAAATAAACAAATGCATAAGATAAATATAGATAAAAAATAAATATAAAATAAGAATAAATAAATAAATCAAATAAATAAATAAATAGATAAACAAACGAATAAAGATAAATAAACAGATAAAAGAAATACGCAACTATTACCAAACAACCTTGCAAGCTTCATCAGTGTGCCACACAAGACTTCATCCTTCCCCGAACTGAAAGCCAATGTCGTCATCAACAAGATAACCGTCATCAAACGGCGCACCGCCTTCACCACAGCTCATTCGTGCACCTGATTGGCTGTCGATCAGTCAGTGAGATCGCACGGGGTTTCGGGGATGATCCGGAGAACAGGGTCGAGAAAGTGAGCTAAGTCTTCCTCAATCCTTAGAGGTCTACAGCTATTTTGTAGACCCCGTTTTGCCTTCGGTTATACGAGTTTATCTAGCTTGGAGATGGCTATCCACCCCCCACCCATCCACAAAAAATAGATAAATAAATAAAAGAGAGAGGGAGAGAGAAAGAAAGAGAGAGAGAGAGAGAAATCCTTTTGAGCTTGGAACAGAAATTGCTGCATGGGATCCTTCGAGATATGACCAGTGGTGGTAGTAGTAGAAGTAGTAGTAGTAGTAGTAGTAGTAGTAGTAGTAGTATTAGCAGTAGTATTAAGATCAACAACAACAGTACTGGTGATAGTAGTTATGCATCATTCCAATTACTATCATTAATCCAAATTTTCTTCCCCGGGAAATATATGGAAGGGTCCAGAGACCGTTGCCGATTACTGTGGGGCAGCGGGTCTCCTGTCAGTGAAATTCAAGATAGCAATTAATTATATATCATCCTTATTCTTATGATCATCGTTCCAACTCGCCTTGCCATGGACCAACAAGTCGCCCCTGCTACTGCTCACTATGTGTTTCACTTTAAGTCTCTGAATCAGTATACACTAAATTCAGCCAATTCATTTTTCATAACACTATATGCAGAAGAAAGGACAAATGAGTGATTGGGTGGTGGAAGTAAAGCAAAGACTATTTAGGAATTGGTTTACTCTAACGTTTCGACCAACTTGGTCTTCTTCAGAGAGATGTACAGAAAGTTTTTTTTTATGTACATCTCTCTGATAAAGACCAAGTTGGTCGAAACGTTAGAAGTAAATCGATTCCTAGATCGTCTTCGTTTTACCCCTACCACTCAATGTCTCATCACACGATATAATCTCTTCTCTACCGTACTCTTCATAATTCTATCTTCGTTGATGTCGGATTTCATTCCACTCGGTAAATAGTCACTGTCGTGTTGGGAGAATTGCACTGTTCACATGTGCAGTGCTCAGCCACCTACATCACGGTGACACAGTCTCCGGCAGTGCTGTATATAACGATCTCATTAACCAATCAAATTTCTTCGTTATTTTATACCTCACAATATGAAACACATACACACGAAAGATACCATATAGTATATTAAAAAAAAAAAAAAATCATAATACACTTTGAAAAGACAGGAACTATTCACAAATCACCCACAACGCAAAGCAGCAAATTAACGCGAAATCAAACAACAAATCACAAAAAAAAAAAACTTTGTCATAACAGTATATCCCCTTAAACGACGCCATTTCTAGTCTTCCAATGACGGGATGGTACACTGTTCACATCACGATAAAGACAAGAATTTTTTTTTAGAAACATTTAGAAACACTATCACTGTGGAGTGTGGCGTGACTCCCTCGAAGGATCTACAAAGCACGTAAGTGGATGACAACATAAGCACGGACGACCGACTTGATCGCTCGTCGACATTTTCAGTAAGCTCCAATACCACGCAAGAGATTGGTGGGCTTTGAGAACGGGGTGGAGTTAGCCTTGCCAGCCTTCAAATCACCCTCCCCACCCCCACTCCAACTCCATTCCCTCCCCTCCCCTCTCCTTCCAACCTATCCCACCAGATTTCCAACAATACCAACACTCACTAAAGACAACTATCGTTGTGAGTACTAGCGATTTTACTCAACTGTGAGTCCCCTCACTCAACAAGGAGCTCGAGATATTTTCACCCATATATACACCGTTCCCTCCACACGCCCCTCCCTCCCTCCCTCCCTCTCCAACAATGCTCCCTCCCTCCCTCCCTCCCTCTCCTACAAACTCAAAAATCACTCCAAAACTCTCCCCATTCCTTCTCCACCCCCCACGTGTCCTATTCTTCATTTGCCCTCCACATTCCTCCTTCCCTCCCCTTTAACCCTCCACAATGCCTCTCCCTCCCTCTGACTCGCCCCTTCAAGCTTCCCACTCGACGCCTCTCCAAATCCCCAACATCCTCCTCCAATGTAAGCCTGACTTCCACCTGTCTTAACCTGCCCCCTCCTCCTCCTCTTCCTCCCCCTCCTCCTTGCATAACATCCTCACAAAGCTGCTCTTCTGCACGCACGGACGAGAGGAATCTCAAGAAGAAGAAGAAGAAGAAGAAGAAGAAGAAGAAGAAGAACATGAATAAGCAGAAGAAGAAGAAGAAAAAGAAGAAGACGAAGAAGAAGGAGAGAGAGAGAGAGAGAGAGAGAGAGAGAGAGAGAGAGAGAGAGAGAGAGAGAGAGAGAGAGAGAGAGAGAGAGAGAGAGAGGGAGAGACCTGAACGTGCTCTTCATTCTGTTTATCGTGTTTAAGATTTGATCACAAAAGGCACTCGATCAAAGAGGACCCCCTCCCACCCAACGGTCCCTCTAAGTTGTGCGCATGTGCGCGCGCGCACAACTGTATCACAACTAGCGCACATAAAGAAAAAAAAAATGCGCGCACACAAGGTTTTCAAATGATATTAAAATCCATTCAATAAAGAAGTTCCACCCAAACATCAACTTATAAATTCTCTAAAAAAAATATTGTAACTTGCCAACGGTCAAACCAATAGTTGTTTTGTTCTTTTTAGTTTCTCTTCTGACTCTTGCGCTTCCATTGCAAACGAAATGACTTCGCCGTCGCCATGGGTCCACGCGCACATACTTTTCGGAGAAGGCAAAGTTTGCGCACAAGCTAATTCCTAGGCACACTCACAGATAAAAATCAAGGGGAACATTGCCACCCCCAATTCACTCACGGAGCTGCCCAGCTGTTTAATAAAATCACCTAGCGGCAGGCACCCAAAATATGAAGAAGAAAAATATTGTTTCTATCTTACCACCGTGACGTGATCAAATTATTCTTTTTTTTTTATCTGGGTCACGCTAGGTGGTTGCGTTAACCACTTGACTGGAGGGAAGTAGACGGAGAGACGGGGGGTGGGGAGGGAAGGTGAGGAAGCGGGAAGGGAAAGGGGGAGAGAGGGACGAGAGAGAGGGGAGAGGGGGAAAGGGGAGAGAGGGACGAGAGAGAGGGGAGAGGGGGAAAGGGGAGAGAGGGACGAGAGAGAGGGGAGAAGGGGAAAGGGGAGAGAGGTGGGCGACAAGGAAGGGGGAGGGAGGGGAGAATATGGAGAAGGAAAGGAGTAGGGGAGAATGGGGAGAAGGAAAGGAGGAGGGGAGTGGGAGGAGAGGATGGGGAAGGAAAGAGAGGGAAGGAAGTAGGGAAGGGGAAAGGGACAAAGAGGAGAGCAACAAGCAAGGGGAGAGAGGGGAGAAAGAGAAGGAGGGAGAGGGAGGAGAGGGGAGTGGAGAAGGGGAAAGGGAGAGAGAGGAGAACGATAAGGGGGAAGGGAGGGGAGAATGGGGAGAGGGAGAGGAGGGGAGAGGGAGGAGAGAATGGGGTGAGGGAAGAGAGAGAGGAGAGCGACAAGGAAGGGGAGGGAGAGGAGAATTAGGAGAGGAAGAGAAGGAGGGGAGAAGGAGGAGAGAAGGTGAGAGGGAAGGGAGAGAGGGGATAGGGAAGAGGGGAAGGGGAGAGATAAAGGGGAAAGATAAAGGGGAGCGAGAAGGATGGGAGGAGGGAGGGGAGAATGGGGAGAGGGAGAGGAAGAGGGGAGAAGGAGGGAAAATGAGAGATGGACGAGTGGGGAGAGGTAGAGGGAAGCGGGAGAGAGAGTAGAGAGAGAAGGAAGGGGGGAGGGGAGAGGGAGGGAAGAAGGGGAGGGAGAGGAGGAGGGGAGAGGAAGAGGGGAGAAGGGGAGGAGGCGGGGAGAAGAGGAGGGGAGAGGGGAAGGGGAGAGAGGGGAGGGGGTGGGGAGAAACGGAGGGGAGATGGGGAAGGGGACGGAGGAGGGGGAGGGGAGAAGGGAGAGAGGAGAGTGGGAGAGGATAGGAGGGGAGAGGGAGAGGGTGAGGGGAGAGGGAGAGGGTGAGGGGAGAGGGTGTGAGGAGGGGGTGGGAGGCAAGGGGGGAGACGAGGGAGAAGGAAGGGAGAGGGGGAGAGGGGGGAGAGGGGGAGAGGGGGAGGAGGGGAAATCGCTTTGGACTCTGGGATCCTGCAGTCAATAACCATGATGGAATGGGGGGGGGGGAAGCATTCTCTTGCTCTGTCTATCTCTATTTTTCTCTTTCTGTGTCTATAGATCTATTCTGTCGATCTCTAACCCTCTCAAAATCCACCCTTTCTTCCACCATGTATGTGTATGATTTTTATGGCCTCTCTTTCTCTCTCTCTCTCTCTCTCTCTCTCTCTCTCTCTCTCTCTCACTCACTCTCTTGGGAATCTCTAAAAAATATTCCCAAAGAAAACGCATTTCGGAAAATACGGAAACGTTTGCGTGCTTTTGGTATTCGTAATTTTCTGAATTTTTTTTCCGAATATTGGAGATTTCCGAATATCAAAGATTAACTATTCTTTGTTACCTCCTCCTTCTCCTCATTATTATTATGATTATCATTATTATCAGTACTATAATTATCATCATTATTATTGTTGTTATTTTCTATATCATCAATGTCTCTTCTCAATATTTTATTTCTAATTCCCTCCGTATTATTGATAACCACCATCTCCAACAGATCATTCTCGCCGATTCATTATCTTTATTCATTTCTTCTCTCCCTTTCCACAATTCTTCTTCATCCATCCGGCCTCTTGACCTCTTGAGGTCGACCGCCATGCTCGCCTCGGCCTCTCTCCGACCTTCCTTCCTTCATTCATTCGCTCCTTCCTTCCCCTCCTTGCACGCCTTCTCCTACCACAATGCACGTCATCCTCCATACGTTTCTCCTTCCATATACTCCTTCCTCCATGCATTTCTCCCTCCATATATCCCTTCCTCCATACGTTTCTCCCTCCATATACTCCTTCCTCTATGCACGCCTCCCTCCATATATTCCTTCCTCCTTACGTTTCTCCCTCCATATACTCCTTCCTCCATACACTCCTCCCTCCATATAGTCCTTTCTCCATGCGTTTCTCCCTCCATATATTCCTCCCTCCATATATTCCTTCCTCCATGCACTCCTATCCTCCATGTAACCCTTACTTCATGGCCACTGCACCTTTATATATTTCATTCTGGTCAGCGCCAGGCGATTTTATTCAGCCAGAGAGCGAGCTGGGTCGGCGGTTGGATGTCGTGATCAAGTGATTAACTCCAACCCGTTCCTTCTTCCGCAATGCACTCCACACTCCATTCACTCCTTCCTCCATGTACCCACCACCTCCATACTCTCTCCCTCCACACACACACACACAAACGCATAACCTACATGTCCTCCTTCCTCCATATTACGTATTTAGACCCTCCATAACTTCTTCCTCCATACACTCCTCCCTCCATATTTGTGTATATTTCTCCCCCCTACGTATTTAGACCCTCCATAACCTCTTCCTCCATACACTCCTCCCTCCACATATTCCTTCCTCCATGCACCAAACTCCTCCATTCCTTACTCCAAGAACAAGAACAAGATCCCTGAAGTTCTCTCTCTCTCTCTCTCCCTCTCTCTCTCTCTCTCATTTCTTAATCAAATGTGAATCAAAGCAGTTATGAGAGGATGACGAGCTCATCCATCCAACTGTACTCCTCTCCTCCATGCACTCACCATCCCCTCCTCCTCCTCCTCTTCCTCCTCCCTCCAGACACTTGCCTCCGTCTCCATCCTCCACAATTCCTCCGCATGGACATCTGCTTCGCTTTGACCTTTTCCCTAAGGGGTGGGGTGGGGGGTGGGGGTTATTTCTCAACTGATTGGAATAGTCGTGATGTTGCTTCTGCACGATTTCCACTTCCTTCCCCCTCCTCCGCCACCCTCCCTCTCCTCCTCCTTCACTCGCTCTCCTCCTCCTTCCCTCCTTCTCTTCCTCCTCCCCTCCCTCTCCTCCCCCTCCCCTCCTCCTTTTCTCCTTCTCTTCCTCCTTCTCCTCCTTCCCTCCCTCTCCTCCTCTTTCCCTCCCTTCCTCTATATTTGTCCTTCCTTCACTCTATTCTCCCTCCCTTTATACTTGTGTGTCCCTCCCTCACTTCCTCCCTCCCTCTCGTCTATTCCCCCCTCTTCCCCCTCCTCCCGTCCTTGGTGGTGGGGGGGGGGAGTATTGTGTGTAATATGGCCCAAAAGACTGACCACGCCTCAGCCTTCGTCGTTCATGCTCACATGCTCAAAACTCACATGCTCCTCCGATCGTGGTAGCAGTAGTGTTAGTTCATCTTCTATGGCCTAGTTACCCTGTTTTCTTAATTGTAGCTTAGTATAGTAAACACAAACAGCCTCCTTAGGGCCAGTAGGCCTGATGTTGCTTGTTCTTCCTTTGTGTTCCTTTGAGTACACAGGCACTATGAGCATGGAGAGCATAGTTCATGTGATCGTGTCTTCACGATCTTCATAATGCTCAACATAGTAAAGTCACTGTTCTTTATTTGTATTCATTACACTCCCACCGTACGATATTGGCCCTTGGGATAGAAGCGCTGGTAAACAACATTATGCTCTCGTCAGTTTAGTCAAAATACTCTTTTAAGAAGCCCCTACATGATCAGTGACGTGATATAATGAATAAATAATGTATGTAAAATGCACACACTAATATATATATATATATATATATATATATATATACATATATCAGCCACATTTCATTTTAATTCTAAGCCATCAAGATCGAGACACTCGAGGAGGCATACATGCAGAAATTGCTCCCATAAACAAAATCTCGAATCTCCCTCCATGCTCTTCCACTCGACATAAAACATCACCTATGCTCCCTACCACTATGCTCACTTGAGCTGTAGTAATGATCACAAATGAGCATATCATAACCATTCATGTTCGTGGCATGCTCAGGGATTCCCCGCAGCCCACGGCCTACCCCCATCATGCTCTGAGCATATGCATCAATGCTCTCCCCACTGCCTTCGCCACTGTCTCGCCGGGAAAGGTAACTTCAAATCGAGTTTTGTCACGCTGTATGCTCATGGGGGGAATAGTATTACATACACGTAAGAATATGCACACACAGCTAGACTGTCGGACTAAAAGATAAATGAATACAAACAAGTTCATAATGAATAAAAAAATAAACAAATAAATTACACACGTAAGAATATGAACACACACATTAACAGACTGTCAGATTGAACACAAATAAATATATAACGAAGATTACTTTTCATTAACACCTTATTCGCACACACACACCTAGACAGATTATCTAATTAGAAATGAATATATAAAATAAAAATAAAAATATATAACAGAAGAAAAAAACCTGTGAGCGGTTTACAAATATACCTAAAGTCATCTACAAAAATTCACCTCACCCAAAAACACTAATTTCGTTTTCAGTATGTCATTACAACTTTCAGATGGTCTACATAAGCACCACCAAGACCGTTGAGACCGTTAAAACCGTTACGACCAGAGTTGCTGCAAAAATTCACGTCGAAGGTCATTTTCCAGCGATAGCGTAATAATGAAGTGTCGGTTGAACTTTCCAGACTTGCATATGAACGACACAGAAGGGCGACTTGGAAAAAAATAATGATGATGATGATAATAATAATAATAATAATGATAATAATAATAATGATAAAATAATAATTATAATAATAATAATCATCATAATAATAACAACCATAATAATAATAATAATAATAATAATAATAATAATAATAATAATAATAATAATAATAAAAAGGGGAAGGTATGTGGGTTAGTCGAGCCGCAAATGACGCTCGTTAATATTCTTCCGAAAAAATATTAAACCCAGCTCTGCCATGTGACCTCGCTGCCGAGAGAGAGAGAGAGAGAGAGAGAGAGAGAGAGAGAGAGAGAGAGAGAGAGAGAGAGAGAGAGAGCACGACTAATGTGTAAATATCCGTTTGAAAATAACCTTCCAAATGCTACATGTGATGTCATATATATATACATATATATATATATACATATACATACATATATATATATATATATATATATATATATATATATACACGTTTCTAATATGACCTTATTTGCTTCCTTTCCGATAAAAGTGGTACGAAAAAAAAATCAACCTGTGACGATGACTTGGCATAACTTAACCCATTCAACCCCGTAGTACTTGTTTCCCTTTAAAGTCTTGAGACTCTGTTCTGAAGGAGGAGGAAGAAGAAGAGGAGGAGGAGAAGGAATAAGGAAGAAGATGTAGAAGAGGAAGAGGAAAAGGAGAGGTGGAGAAGGAGAAGGAAGAGGATGTAGAAGAGGAAGAAGAAAAGGGGAGGAGAAGAAGGAGAAGGAGAAGGAAGATGTAGAAGAAAAAGAAGAGGTGGAGGAGGAGGAGAAGGAAGAAGGAAGAAGATGTAGCAGAAAAGGAGAGGAGGAGAAGGAGACGGAAGATGTAGAAGAGTAAGAAGAAAAAGAGGAAGAGGAAGAAGAATAAGAAGAAAAAGAAACTGATGTAGAAGAGGAAGAAGAAAAAGAGGAAGATGAAGAAGAATGAGAAGAAGAAAGAGAAACAGAGGTAGACGAGGAAAAAGAGGATGATGAAGAATAAGAATAAAAAGAAGGAAAAGAGGAAACAGGAAGGAGAGAAAGAAGATGAGGATGGTGAAGAAGAATGAGATGAAAAAGAAGCAGCAGAAGCAGAGGAAGAAAAATAGAGATGACGAAGAATGATATGAAGAAAAAGAAAAAGAAGAAGAAGAAGAAAAAGAAAAACAGAAATATGATGAAGAATGAGATGAAGAAAAAACAGAAGAGGAAGAAAAAGAAAAAGAAGAAAAAGAAGCAAAACAAACAGAAGAAGAAGAGGAAGAAAAAGAGAAAGATGATGAAGAACGAGATGAAGAAAAAGAAAAGGAAGAAGCTGAAGAAAAAGAAGTAAAACAAACAAAAGAAGAAAAAGAAGAGGAAGAAATAGGGAAAGATGTTGAGGAACGAGATGAAGAAAAAGAAAAAGAAGAAAAAGAAATAAAACAAACAAACAGAATAAAAAGAAGACGAAGAAAAAGAGGAAGATGATGAAGAACGAGATGAAGAAAAAGAGAAAAGTAGAAGCAGGAGAAAAAGAAGTAAAACAAACAGAAAATGAAGAGGAAGAAGAAAATGAAGAACGAGATGAAGAAAAAGAAAAAGCAAAAGAAAAAGAAGTAAAATAAACAGAAGAAGATGAAGAACGAGATGAAGAAAAAGAAGAAGCAGAAGAAAAAGAAGTAAAACAAACAAAAGAAGAAGAAGAAGAAGAAGATGAAGAACGAGAAGAAGAAAAAGAAGAAGAAAAAGAAGTAAAACAAACAGAAGAAAAAGAAGAAGAAGAAGAAGAAGAAGAAGAAGACTACGATAACCTCAGGTGAGCGTGCATCTCCCCTTGTGGAAGGTTCTGCAGGTACTTCTGGATGACGGAAGGCGCCTCCATGGAGGTGGAGGGGTCCCACAGGGCTCGAACGTGTCACCTGACACGTGCCTGAAACCAGATAGACCTGTGACCCAACACACGCTCGGTCGCACACACACACACACACACACACACACACACACACACACACACACACACACACACAGGCTATATATGGACCTCTGAGCTCTCATCCGGGAGGGTAAGACTTGTCAATCACGAATACGACACGTGATCCAAGAGCAGGGTGAATCACACATACATCCACCCATACCCATACAAACATCTATACGCATAGACACAAACATACACTCGAATGTACGCGCACACACACATTAATACATAAACATACTTTATCTCTCTCTCTCTCTCTCTCTCTCTCTCTCTCTCTCTCTCACACACACACACACACACACACACACAAAACGCCGACGTCGATTTACTGAACAAAAACCATCTAAGGTCCAGAACAAAATACATAAAACAATTCTCGTTAGGGAAGATGTTGAAGGGGACGTCGTTATTAGCGCCATGCTTAAGCACTTCGGGCTCGTTTCTCAACACGACATCGAACCTTAGACTCGCCATGACTTGCAAAGGAGAGCAATTGATTCACACATAGAAGAGTCTCTCTTCTCCCCCCCCCTCTCTCTCTCTCTCTTTCTCTCTCAGCCACCAACGACGCCGACAACGTCTTCCTAGTATGCACCTTTCGTCACTGTTACCTCTTGGACAAGGGTACTCACCGTATTAAGCTTTATTTGGCCATTTATACTTTACGCGAAGATAGTGAAACACCCCTATGGATGAGTCACGTAGTATTCGAAAACTCTTGATCAAGTTCAACTTCTAATCCTTTCCATTCTCCTCCGTTCTCATCCACTTTTCTCCCCTCCCTTTACCTCCCTTCCTCTCCCTCCTCTCTATCTTCTCTCCTTTTCTAACATCTTACTTCTTTTTCTTTGCTCTCACCCTTCCTTCCTCTCCCTCATTCTCAATCTTCGTCTATTCCTCTCCCCTCCCTCTCCTACCCCCTCTCTTCTGCTCCTCCTACCTCTCACAAGAGCCCTCTTTTCTTCTCTTCTCTTTCATTGCGAAACACCTGTTTGATCGACGCTACACCGAGAAGGGATTATTATGTCGAGTACTCTTGTTCTACCCAACCTTCCCCCTCTACCTACTCCTCCTCCCCCTCCTCCTCCTCCTCTTCCTTGTCCACTACAACCACCCACACAACCTCTTATTTCTCCTTCCCCTCCTCCTCCTCCTTCTTCTTCTTCTTCTTCTTCTCATTCTCCTCCTCCACCTCCTCGTCCACCACCACATCCATCAACACCAACTCTTATTTCTCCTTCTCCTCCTACTTCTCCAACACCACCACAACCACCAACACCTCTTCTTTCTCTTTCTCTCCCTATTCCTCCTCCTCCTCCTCCTGTTCAGTCACTACAAAACAAAGGAAAACACGAGTACCGAACAACCACAAAATCAACTTAGCCCCATACCATCATACGGTGCAATATGATATTCGTCCAGTCACGAAAAGAAGATAAATAAGTAAAAAAAAAAATATATATATATATATATATACACATATACATATACATATATATATATATATATATATATATATATATATATTCGGATATGTTGACGATCCTGATCATACTGAACCTCCTTAAACACACAAAACCAATTTTAGTTTTTGGCCAAAATCGGACAAATTTGGTCCACCGGGAGAGGGGTGTCTTGGCCAAGTTTGACCCACACCACAGCAGCTCCGGATGGCCTCAGCAGCTGAAGAAAATCGCCTGGTATTTCCCACTGGAGACATCAACTACATTAAAAAGTATACGTCACTGCTGCGAAGGCCACAACGATTTTTTTTTTTTTTTTTTTTTTTTGGGGGGGGTGGGGTTTTTTTTTAATTTTCATTTTTTTCTTCTTCTGCACCTGACCTCGTCGTACGGCCACAAAGGTCGTGATTTTGCCAATCCATTGTACCCTCATGGTCGCCCCTACTGACTTAGTCACCATAAAATTTACCTTTTTCATTTTTTCTTTTTTTTGTCCAACGATGACCTTTATTTTATTTTATTTTTCTTCTTCGTCTCCTTGTAGCTGACGCCAGGAGATTTCATTCAACAGAGGGCAGGACCATCATATGACTGGGTCAGCATTACCTCAACAGTACCCTGATCTTTAGCAGACACTACTACAAGTGTTGCCAAGCGATTCTAATCAGCTGGGGGGCTTAGACCTCGAGAAGTGTCCTTCACTGCTTTTGTTCTAGCGACACCCGGCGATTCTCCTCTAGGAGGTTTACGAAGTCTTTTCCACGAAGTCGGAGATCGGTCACTCCTTCTTCAGGAGAAACCTTCCTTCTCTCCCGTTGACAATGGAGTATTTTTTTTTAAATCACGAAGTCGAAGGTCATCCGTCACACTCGCCTTCTTCGGCAGAAACCTTCTCTCCCGCTGACAACAAAGCTCCTCCAAAATCAGCTGACTCGAGTGTGACCTAGGAAAGGTCATGTGCCCGAGGCACCAAACCCACCATCCCCATGTACATGTGTTAGCTATACGTAAACAGGTGTCCCCCCGCCCCACACTAACACAGATGTGACCACGTGAACAGCTGTTTCTGCAACATGAGCACCTGTATCTAAGACTCGAGAAGCACGTGGTACGAGGACCACCGCGAGTTCTGAGTTCGGTGACTACCCCACACATACACATACACACACACACACACACACACTCACTCACACACAAGTCTTATAGTTTATGGTGCTGCAATGATCTGTGTTCACAACACGCGGTGAACTTTATACGTGAATTAAACACTTGACGTCGGAGAGGCGCGTTCCTTGTTTTCTTATATCCGGACTGGTTACCGTCTTGAGCTCTTACGTAGTAAGTCCGAGATCGAACCCCAATCAGGGTCTGAGAGCTTTACCAATATTCCAAGCCGTTGCTGTCTCCCTTGTGCAAAGGGATTTCCGCGCGCGCGCGTGTGTGTGTGTATGTGTGTGTGCGCGCCCGCACGCGCGTGTGTCTGTTAAGTAACACAAATGCCCATAAGTCGGTCTACACATGAGCTCTGAACTCTCATTAGGAGAGTAACATCTGTCGATCACGAGTCCAGCACATGATCCGGAATAATGGCGAACCACACATTATTGGACAAGCACACACGAACACAACAACAAAATACGGACGGACGTCATGGACGTAACGGAAGTAACGAACTTAACGGACGTAACGAGCTTAACGGATGTAACGGACGTAACGAACGAAGGCGAAGACACAGACACTCTCTACGCATGCGAGTTCGTAACTGTGTGAAGGGTCGCCTCCCCAAAAGCTGAGCGCTCGCCGTTGCGGTCTCTTCACGCGAGGGGAGAGTGGGGGGAGGGGGGATTTCCGAGGGGGAGGTACTGGGGATAAGGGAGGGAGGGAAGGTGGAGGGGTATGAGGGAGGGGGGGAGGGGGAAGAGGATAATGAGGTCCTTAGGAGAGTCGCAATTTGGAATGAGGGAGAGATGTGGAAGGGGAAGAGGGAAAGAGGTGTAGGGGAAGAGGGGTAGAGGAAGACAGTGAGGTGGAGGGGAAGAGGGGGAGAGGATGACAGGGAGATGGAGGGAGAGGAGAGAGACAGAGAGGGAGATCGGATAGGAAGAGGGAGAGGGAAAGGGAGAGGTATAGGGGAGTGGAAAGAGGGGAGGAAGAAGGGGGAGGGGAATGAAAGGAGGGGAACGGGGAGGGGAGGGGGAGGGGAAAGGGGAGGGGGAGGGGAAAGGGGAGGGGGAAAGTGAAAGGGAGAGGGAAAGGGTGAGGGGTGTGAAAGGAGAGGAACGTGGAGGGGAGGGGAAAGGGAGGCGAAGGGAAAGGGAAGGGGAGGGGGAAGGTGAACGGGATGGGGAGGCGAAGGGGAAAGGGGAGGGGGAGAGGAGGGAGGGGGGAGGGGGGGAGAGGATGCGGAGGGAATGGGAAAGATGGTGGACTGGTTGGACCGGGAGAGGAAGAGGAGAAATCTGGGAGGTGGCACTGAGGGCAGCTCTCCAAGAAAACCTTTCCCCAGACCCGGCGAGAGGTTTCCATCATTAAAAATTTGATTTTTCATCTTTGGTTTCTTAATTCAAGTGACCTAGATTACTGTCTAAACTATAAAATATAATTTTCATAAGTATAGTTAAAGAAGTTAGCAGAAATCTCTCTCCCACTCTCCTCCCTCTTCCCCTTCATCCTTTCCAAAGCACAGAGACGCCAAACCTAACTGCATGTACTACCAAATTATAATACATGGAATAAGATCTACGCTCGTCGGGTCCCGTGGCTGTGCTTCTATCGTTCAAATTGGTGTGTGCGTGCGTGCGTGCGTGCGTGCGTGCGTGCGTGTGTGTGTGTGCGTGTGCACTGCGTGGATACGCTCGCGTATGCCTTTATGTACACGCGCGTTAGCACGTGCGAGTGCGCGCACGCGTGTGCACACACATTTGATTCCGGAGCGACGCAACAGGTAGAAGGGACGTGTAAATCACGTGGTAATGGGCAGAGACACGTGGCGAGGTAGTCCAGGTGGAGGGAGGAGGGGAAGGGGGGGAAGAAAAGGGGGGAGGGGGCAAAAAGTGGTCAGTCCGGTTGTCCCGGACACCGGGCGGGACAGGAAGTTTCGTCCCTTTAAACTTGAGGAGGGAAGGGGGAGCGGGTAGGGGGAGGGGGGAGGAGGGGGCAGGGGGAGGGGAGAAGGAGTGGGCAGGGGGATGAGAGGGGAGAAGGAGGGAGAGGAGAAGGAGGGGAGGGGAGAGGGAGTGGGTAGAGGGAGGGGAGAGGAGGGGAGGAGAAGGAGGGAAGGGGAGGAGGAAGGGAGGGGAAGGGGAGGACGAGGGGGAGGGGAGGAGGAGGAGGAGGGGGAAGGGAGGGGTGGGCAGGGGGGAGGGGAGGGGAAGGGAGGAGGAGAAGGAGGGTGAGGGAGGATCAAGGAGGGTAAGGGGGGTAAAGGGTGGGGAGAGTGAGGGGGCAAAGAATTGGGGGAGTGGAGAAGGGTATAGGGAGGAGGAGGAGGGAGTGGGGAGGAAGAGAGAGAGAGAGAGGGTGGGAAGTCTATGTTAATTTAACAGAGTGCCGTTAACCCTATAAAAATGATGCTTACGCATTTCCTGGTTTAGGAGACTAGATTAAACACACTTTAACTAATTTTCTCTAGAGGTGAATAATGAATGAATAAATTCCTGTGTCACTCCTTATACCATAAAAGTAAACAAATAAATGAATAAAAAGAAATGAATAATTAGGACGTCTAGAGCGTTGGCCAACAGCCGTTAGCTTGAGGGAAAAACGAAAGACAGGCTGAAGGTTTCACGTTGAGTGGAAACAAGAACGTGCAAGGTTAGGTTTAAATAAGCTAAAACCATAAACTTTAATGTCCACTCCATTTTTTTTTAGGGGGGTGGAGACAAGCTAATATATCATGGGCCAAGTGGTCTCGTGGCGACAGACACTTGTACTGTGCTTTGTATACCATTTACTTTAGTATGCTTTTTATAAATATATATATATATATATATATATATATATATATATATATATATACATATATAAAGACACACACACACATATATATATATACGTATACATATATATATATATATATATTCATATACACACACACACACACACACACACATATATATATATATATATTATATATATATATACACATACATATATATATATATATATATATATATATATATATATACTGTATATAATATATATACATACACAAACACACACACACACACACACACATATATATATATATACATATATATATGTATATATGTATATATATATATATATATATATACATAAATATATATATATCCATAGATGGTAGGGTGGTGAGGTAAACACAGCTGTTAGAATTTTATTTTTGACTTTTCGTCCTGACCAGGACTTCTTTAGAGTACATGACACTGTGGAAATCCTTGTATGGACGAAACGTCAGGCATAAAACTCAGTTTTCTGTGTTTACCTCACCACCCTACCGCTCATTTGCTCCACTTACATCAACGTATATATATATATATATATATATATATATATATATATATATATATATATATATATATATATATATATATGTATATATATATATATGTTGTAGGCGTTAGAGAAGCTCAGTATACAGTACATGTGACGTGGACAAGGGCGGGGCATTTGGGGGAGGGGGCGGGGGCGCCATCTTGCATTACCTCCTCCGTCTGCTGCCGAGGTCGACTCGATGGAGATCTTCAAGTTACACAAAGGTGGGTGGTTGTCCGAAATATGTACGCATACATAGACACATACAAACATACAATTCTTATATTCAAAAACACATACAAATATACATATGACGACGGATATAATTGTATATATTGCCAAGATGGATTACGTCAACCTGGTGGGGTATAAGGACTGCACCGTCTCATAGGGTATAGGACGGTAATTTTGCAGTGTACCCTCAAGGCTAAACACACACACACACTGTATATATATATATATATATATATATATATATATATATATATATACATGCATATATAATATATATATATATAAATATATACATACGTATATGTACACGTACACACACGTATATGTACACATACACACACACGTATATATATGCACACACACACACACACACACACACACACACACACACACACATTCGACCTTGCATTCACGAGAGGTCTGCACCAACGAGGGGTGTGGCGGTGACAAAAGGTAAGTCTCCAGTGTTGGGACAGAATTATATAATGAGTGGGACGGAGGTGGGTAGGGACGGGGGGGTAGGGACAGGGGCGGGACGGGGGGGGGGGGGACTTGAGGTAGGTTCAGGATCTGGGCTCCATGCGCGCGGGCTGGCGGGCGTGTGATTCACCATGGTCTTCGATCACGTGTTGGACTCGTGATCGACAGCTAGTTCCCTCCCAGAAGAGAGCTCAGAGCTCATATATGACCGATCTATGGATAATGCTGTGACCTTACACGCACACACACACCCAACTCCCCGCCCACAAGAGTTGTAGTTATGGTTCGCATCGCAGCGATACTGAAATTATTTCAGCCCGGACCGCCGTAGTGGCAGCCGGGAACTCTTTCACCGCGCCACTGAATTGTGTGTGTGTGTGTGTGTGTGTGTGTGTGTTCGCATGCGTGCGTAGATAGATATTCTAACGACCGCACCAAAACAACAGATACTACATATATCCGCATTACAAAATCATGGTTCAACAGTAACCATTCATAAGATGAGTTTCAAAATAGATACATGATAATTTCTCAAGACTTTTAAAAATCACAAGCTTACGGTGGGGAACACACGCTCAGAAACACAAGCGTATCTGGACCCATAGCTACAATGGGATTAGTGCAACCAGGAGCCATTTAACTATAATTTTTTATCTCCTCAAATTGGAGGTAACATTAAAAAGCTTGTTATCAGCCAAAACAAAATATACAAAGTATGCCACAGGGGTACTGTTAACTGCCTCCTGGCTAGTACAGTGGTAGAGCGTTGGCGACGTAATGACGGGGTCGGCAGATCGAGACTCGCCCAGGCCCGTGAGCTTAGGCTGTTTGAAGGGGAGGTTACTGCCTTGGCTGGGCACCACTGTGGGAAACGGGTTGCGGCTTGCCTCGGCTGACATTCTAAGGAGACTCTTTGAGACTGATATCGGAAATGAAACCCGGCAACTTTAACTAAAAAAAAAAAAAAAAAAAAAAAAAAAAAAAAAAAAAAAAAAAAAAAAAAAAAATCCGAGATGCCGCATGTCAGTAAAATCGTCTCTTAAAACTCACACACACACACACACACACACACACTATATATATATATATATATATATATATATATACAGTATATATGGAGGTTTGGGATCCTATACATACTTGTAGATTACAAAATCAGGTCAGCTATCCCTGAGGCTTGTAATGATGGTGGGCACAGGTGGCAAGAGGAGGGAAGGACAGAGGAAGGGAGGAAGGGAGGGAAGGAGAGAAAAGGGAGGGAAAAGGGAGGGAAGGAGGGAAAAGAGAGGTAAGGGAGGAAGGCAGGAAGGAGGGAAAAAGGAGGGAAGGAGGGCAAATGGAGGAAAGATGGGAAAAGGGAGGGAATGAGAGAAAAGGCAGGGAAGGGGGGCAATGAAGGGAAGGAGGGCAATGGAGAGAAGGAGGGAAAAGGAAGGAGGGAAAAGGGAGGGGAGGAGGGAAGACGAGGGAAAAGGGAGGGAAGGAGGGAAAAGGGAGGGAAGGGAGGAAGGGGGGAAGGAGGAAAGGGGGAAGGAGGGAGGGAAGAAAGGAGGGAAGGAGGGAGGGAAGGAGGGAAGGCGTGAGGAAAAACATCGGCGGTAAAATCGAGACAACATCGCGCTGGGAGTGAGATGACGGGCGGAAAGGCGGACACTTGGTGTGGCAGAGAACCAACAAGTTCTTCTTGTACTGTGGAGTGGAAGGAGGAGTGCGAGAGGGGCGGGAGGAGGGCGCACGTGTCTTGGAGTGTCTGGGGAAGGAGGGAAGGAGGGGGAGGGAGGGAGGGAAGGTCTGAGGTCCTCAGTGTTGGTAAGCTCACACCTGCCAACAGATGAAAAAAATATCAAGGTTCCTACGAAGATATGGTATTGTTATTTACAGCTCGGAATGAGGGAAGGAAGGTGGGAGGAAGGAAGGGAGGGAGGAAGGGAGGGAGCAAGGAAGGAGGGAGGTAAGGGAGGGAAGGGAAGGAGGGAGGGAGGGAAGGGAGGAAGGAAGGAAGGAGGAAGGAAGGAGGGAGGGAGGGAAGGAAAGAAGGAAGGAATGAAGGGAAGAAGGAAGGGAGGGGAAGAAGGGAGGAGGTAAGGAAGGGAGGAAGAGAGGGAGGGAGGGAGGGAGGGAAGGGAGGTAGGAAGGAAGGGAGGGAAGTAAGGAAAGAAGGAAGGAGGAAGGAAGGGAGGAATGGAGGGAGGAAGGGAGGGAAGGAAGGAAAGAAGGAAGGAAGGGAGGAAGGGTGGGAGGGAGGAAGGGAGGAAGGGTGGGAGGGAGGGAGAAAGGGAGGGGCGGAAGGGGGAATGGAGGGAGTGAGGGAGGGAGAGAGGAAGGAAAGAAGGAAGGAAGGACAGAGGGAGGCAAGGAAATGTGGGATGATTTTATTTTGCAGTGCAGCTTGTATACTGAGAAATAAGGTTCACTGAGCATTTGTTAAATAAACTAGTGTCTCCCACACATTCGATAAAGATAACAAATGGATATCGAGCACAAGATAAACGAAAGGTAGAATTAAAGGGCATCTGGTAAACAGGACACAGGCTTATCGCTTATCTGATAAAGAATACAAAAAAGCAAGTCACCAGGCAGCTGATAAAGAAAACAAGTCACAAGACATCTGATGAAAAAAAATGCAACAGGTTCATGGACTGTGGGATAAAGCACACGACATGGTGGCGTAGGGGGAGAGGGGGATAGGGGGAGAGGGGGAGAGGGGGAGAGGGAAGAGGGGAAGAGGGGAAGAGGTGGCTGAGATCTAGAAGAAAGAGGGGAAAGTCGACGGGATCAAGGGCAAGGCTGAGGGGAAATAGAGAAGGTCGGGGAGGGGAAAAGGGGAAACTGAGGAGGAATGAAGAGGACATTTCCGAAGGCATACCAGTGGTGGTTGTGGTGGTGGTGGTAGCGATAATGATGAAGGTCGTTGATGGTGGTGTTGCTGGTGATGGAGGTGGTGGTGTTGGTGGTGTACATGATGATGGTGGTGGCTGTTGGTGGTGGTTGTTGGTATTGACGGTATTGATGGTGGTGTTGGTGGTGGTAATGGTGGTGGTAGTGGTGGTGGAGGGGGTGCCAGTGATAGTGGCTGGGATCAGCAACATTATCGTAAGACGACAGCGACCAACAGACAATACGGAGAGTCGGAAGGACAAGGACGACGAAAAACGACGACGATGATGACGACGAAGACAAAACGTCGACTAAGTGCCAAAAGAGACAGTCGAGGACGGGGGAGAGAGAGAGAGAGAGAGAGAGAGAGAGAGAGAGAGAGAGAGAGAGAGAGAGAGAGTCGAGGACAAGAGAGAGAGAGAGAGAGAGAGAGAGAGAGAGAGAGAGAGAGAGAGAGAGAGAGAGAGAGAGAGAGAGAGAGAGAGAGAGAGAGAGAGAGAGAGAGAGAGAGAGAGAGAGAGAGAGAGAGAGAGAGAGAGAGAGAGAGGAAAGAAAATGTCATCAAGGGCAAGAGGGTGATGCTCCTCGGCGATAGCTTACTTGAGATTCTCCTCCACAATGGAGGTAATGTGTCGAGATTCAAGGTTAAAATATTCACATTTAAGCATTGTGTGTGTGCGTGTGCGTGTATGTGTGTGTGCGTGTGTCTGTGTGTGCGTGTAATTCACCATGGTCTTGGATCACGTGTTGGACAGCTACTACCCTCCCGGAAGAGAGCTCAAAGCTCATATATCACCGATCTGTGGGTAATAAAGTGACCTCACGCACACACACACACACACACACACACACATACACACACACACACACACACACAACGAGAGTTGGAGTAACGACTCGCAGCGCACCTATACTGAAAGTATTTCAGCCCTGGGCGGGACTCGAACTCGGACCGCCGTAGTGGCGGCCGCGATCGCTACCACTGCGCCATCGAGTCGTGTGTGTGTGTGTGTGTGTGTGTGTGTGTGTGTGTGTGTGTGTGTGTGTGTGTGTGTGTGTGTGTGTGTGTGTGTGTGTGTGTGTGTGTGTGTGCGTGTGTGTCTGTAAAGTCACAATATTACCCATAACATTGGTCTGTAAAATGTTCTATGAATAATGTTACTTTTTCATCCGAGAGGGTAAGAGCTGTCTATCACGAGTCCAGCACGTGACCCAAGACATGGTGAATCTCACACACACACACACACACACACACACACACACACACACAGGCTCACTCACACACAAACATTTAAAACATACGTATACATGCATACATAAACACACACACTGACAGACGCATATGAACTAGAAACTGGCATTGGGAAACGCCACAGTACAAAGCTTAAAACAAAATAGAATAAAGAAAAAAAAATTGGGCCTCACTCGACCACGTGTAGTGATCAGCGGAAGAGGCCTATCAGTGGCACCTCCGCCATTGCTCCCCCCCATTCCCCCCCTCCCCCATCACCACCACCACCCGTCACCCCCAACACCCACAGCCCTGGTCTTCAACCCTCAGAAGCGAGAACAAGGGCGTCATTCACAGAGACTCTTGAACTTCTTGTTGTGTTCCCTCCACTCCGGCAGGGAGCAGATTCCGCATTGCATAGGCTCTCGTGAGGAGGAGCTGTTCTCAAGCCATTTATCTCCCATACTTAAGCAATCATCAACCTCCCAAGAAGGACAACTCCGACAGTGACTAAAAATCACACCTTGTATCCACTCAATAAGATTCGTTTTCGGTAGGTGGGTTTTGGCCGCTTCGTCATTTTGTCACGAATGCCGTGCATGGATTTATCTTGTGTGGATTGCAACTGGTCGCAAAAACGCACTCAGTGCATCTGTTGCAAGGGTGAGGAAGTGTTTCGATACTCCCACTGCATACAACAGAGAGTTCGACTCTCTCCTTCCTTTACTTCCATTCCTTCAGGACTAAAACACACTGAAGCGCAATCCGAACTAAACGTGGCAACGTTGCCTTGGGTCTACAACTTGGCTGTAGGAGAAGCAAGCTTCATCTCCTCTCTCAAGCTGTCGGTGACCACCCTTCACCTCTATGTGGCTGTTCCGAGTAGTGGTCATCCGATGGGAACTCCAGGTAGGCTCCATGCCATAATTTCCCCCAGTTTCAACGGGGATGGATGGGGAGTCTCCCTGGGAGTCTATGTGGAGCAGAGAGGTTTGTTATCACAGCAACAACAACAACAACGAGCTTCGCGGGCAACCGTCTGAGACCTAACTGGTCAAATTCTTGTCCCCAACAAGACGCCAGGCAATTTTATTCAATTAACCCTTGAACCACATCGCAGGGAGATTTTCTCCCGCGCGCATGCACACACTTTTCGTTTAGTGATTTTACCTTACTTTGCATTAAATCACGTACAGGGTTAACATTAAGTACTAATTAAGTTTACATATCATCATTCTAAAGTTTAAGAGTTACTCTTTCAATGTTCATTCTATAATAAACCTGTTTTGAAGTTAAGCATGTTGTTTTTTTTTCAAAAAAAAAAGGGTAAAATTCTCCCGGCGATGTGGTTCTAGGGTTAAGGGAATTCCCCCTTTCCCCAACCACCAACACCATTCATGGCTGCCTTTTTCCATATATTAGTTCTGGCCGCCTACAGACGATTTTATTCAGATGAGGGAAGACCTTTGACTCTCCATTGACCTTTTCACAAGTGACCTCGTCACACTCACACACACACACACACACATGTATATATATATATATATATATATATATATATCATTTTGATCTATTTACATATATTTCATTTCCTGGTTATTTTATTTAGCTCTGGGAAGTTCTTGCCTCCTCACCCTTCATAAATAAGGCCAAGACGTTACTATCCTAAGACAATTAAGGCCTAGGGCATGGGTGGGCATCCTTTTTATGTGTGGGGCCCCACAATCAGCTAAATCTTTGAGTGAAATTATAGGCCTACATACATTCACCTCATAGAACCCCAATACGCCGTCCAGAGAAGCATTCAGTACCCAATGGACATAAAAAGGTGTTGATTTATTAGATTTTTGTTTTAAGGTGAGCTCCGGGTTTCGCGTAGCAGAAAAAAAACTCGTTAGTGTGCTTGGTTTGGCACGCGTGCCAAGGGTTCCCCACCCCTGGCCCAGGGGCGGGGGGGGGGGATTCTTGCCCCTGGAATGGATGCAATCTCCGTTGCAACCTGTCCAGCACCGCATGCTTTTCGGTCTGCCTCCTTCTTGTTGTGGCCAACCCCCCACACACAAGCCCCCCCCCCCGTCCCTCCTTCCCGGCCAACAACACTCGAAGACCCCCGGCCCCCCCCCGCCCCCCCTCACCGAAAAAAAGGATTGAGTGTCATCCTGGGGACACACGATACGATGGCACGTGACTCGAGGAGGGGGAGGGGGAGGGAGGAGATAGGAGGAAGGAGAGAGGAGGCAAGGAGGAGGAGGAGGGAGGGAAGAAAGGAAGGAGGGAGAGAAAAAGGAAGAGAGGAACGGAGATAAGGAGGGAGAATGGGAGTAAGGAAGAAAAAGAGGGGGGGATGATAAATACAGGTTGAAAGAGATAGCGGGAGAGAAAGGTGGAAGGAAGGAGGGAGGGAGGGAGGGAGAGGTATGAGGGGAGAAAGGTAGAGAGAGATGGAAGGATAGAAAAACAGAGATGGAGGAGAGAGAGAGACAGAGATACAGAGATGGAGGGGAGAGAGAGAGAGATACGAAGGGAGGGAGAGAGAGAGAGAGAGAGAGAGAGAGAGAGAGAGAGAGAGAGAGAGAGAGAGCCAGAGAGAGAGAGAGAGAGGGAAGAGGAGGGAGGGAGAGAGAGAGAGAGAGAGAGAGAGAGAGAGAGAGAGAGAGAGAGAGAGAAAGATAGAGACTGAGTGAATGAGGGGAAGTGAGGGTAAAAGTGAGGAGGAAATGGAAGAGACGAGGGGGGGAGACACAGGAAGAGGGAAAGGAGGAAGGGCGAGCGAGAGGAAAGGAAAGGGAGTGGAAGGGAGAGGAAAGAGAAGAGAAGAGAAGAGAAGGAAAAGGATGAGAAAAGGAGAACAACGAAACGGGATGAAGAATAACGAAATGAAGGAAAGGAGGAGGAGGGAAGAGAAGAGGAAAGAAGAGAGACGTTAGGGGATGCGAAAGAGAGGGGGAAAGGGAAGATGAAGGTAAGTAGGAAGGGAGGCAGGAGAGGAGGGAAGAGGAAGGTGGAATAGAGGGACACCGCATGGAGGTCAGGAGGTCATGAGGAGGGAGGAAAGAGGAGGTGGAAGGCGGGAGGCGGGGGGGAGGGGCGGACGTCCAACAGGCTGGCGAGGAGAAGGGGAGGAGAGGGGAAGAGAGGAAACGAGAGGTGAAATGAGGTGAGGGGAAAGGGAGGAGAGGGGAAAGGGAAGGGAGGAGAGGAGGAGGGGAAGAGAGTGGGAGGGGATGAGGGAGGAGAGAAGAGGGGGGGAGGATAAGGGGGAAGGAGGGGAGGAAATAGGAGGGGAGGGGATATGAGGGGAAGGGAGGAGAGGAGGAGGGGAAGAGAGTGGGATGAGATGAGGGAGGAGAGAAGTGGGGGGAGGATAAGGGGGGAGGAGGGGAGGAAATAGGAGGGGAGGTGATATGAGGGGAAGGGAGAAGGAGGGGGAAGGGAGAGGAGATGAGAGGAGAGTGTGTGTGTGGGGGGGGGGAGTAGCAGACGTGTATGATATTTCTCCCATCTTCAATTATGCCCATATATGGTGAACGTCTCTCCGATGTCAGGAAGTATTGTGCGTCCCAGCCCGGCACGGTACAGTTGGAACCGGGCGGTGGTCTGTGGTTTCTAGGGACTGAGGAAGAGGAAAAGGAGGAAGAAAAGAAGAGGAAGTTGTATGAAAAAGGATATTTGAAGAGGAGGAGGAAGAAGAGGAGGATAAGAAGGAAGAAGAAGAATGAAATGAGGAGTTGGAAGTTGGGAGAAGAGGAGAAGGATAAGGAGGAAGAAGGGAAAGATGAAGAGGAGAAAGATGAGGAAAATGACGAAACAAGAGGTAGAGAAGTTGGAGAAAGGGGAGGAAGAGGAGAAAGGGGATAGGCAGGAGGAGAAAGAGGATAGACAGGAAGAGGAGGAGGAGGAGGAGGAGATGGAGGGTAGGCAGGAGCAGGAGGAGGAAGGGAAAGAGAATAGGCAGGAGGAGGAAGAGAAGGAGGGGATAGGCAGGAGGATGAGGAGAAATATAGGTAGGCAGGAGGAGGAGGAGGAGGAGGAGGAGGAGGAGGAGGAGGAGGAGGAGAAGGAGGAGGGTAGGCAGGAGGAAGAGGAGGAGGAGGACAAAGTAGGAAATCCTTCCACCAATCTGAGGCGGCGTCGGGGCCAACGTGATGTCACTAAGTGGCTCTCGCCTCATTTTCTTTATTTTATTATTTTTCTTTATTTACATATTTCATTTCAAGTGATTTATTTTTTATTCCATTTTGTTTTACTTATCTATATATTTATTAATTTGCCTTATTCATTTATTTATTTATTTATTTATTTGTGATTCCTGCAGAGGGGCAAGGCCCCTTAGATGGACGACCTCAACTCCATCAACGGTTCTCATTAACAAAATGAAAACAAATGAATGTCGAGATAAACTTCTCTCTCTCTCTCTCTCTCTCTCTTAACAACTCTCGATCGATTGAGACAAAAGAGGAGAAAGATGACAATGACTACAACGACGATGAAGAAAAAGAACGAAACACACGCGCGTTCGCATACAGGCACACACACACACACACACACACACACACACGCACACATACACACACACAAACACGTGCGCACACACACACAAACACACACACGCATACACAAACACACACACGCTCGCACACACAACTGGTATCCGGTATCTCGTATCCGGTATCGAACCGGAACCTGCCGCGCGTGCGCGCCAGGGCGGGCCTCGGTTCCGCGCCGCGTGACTCAGGTGTGGTTGCTCACTTGCGTAATGGGACCCCAAACAATCAGAGGACCATTTGGTCTACACTGAAGCCCGCGCTGCACACGTACAAAAATTACCACATGAAATACAAACAGAAACGAATAAACAAATAAATAAATGAATCAATAAACAAATTTACAAATAAATAAATTCTGAAAAATTTTCGTCCGGCCGAGGGAAAAGTTTGGTTCTCTGGCGGTCATTGCTGATGCGGTCACTGGGCCGGGAAATTTTGGTTTTAAGAAGGAAAAATACAAAACTCAAGTCTGGTGCGGTCGTGTGAAAACTATGAAGCGGAAAAGTTTGATACGAACACGGGAAACATTTCAGTGAGTGTGAAGAAATCTTTATTGGCACCAAAATTTCTCTTCCCCAAATTTTTGGAGAAAAAAAAAAAAAAAAAAAAAAAGTGGGGGGAATTTTTTGACCACTTAAAAATAACTTTTTTTTTTGGCAATATTCCAAAAGCCAAAGAGGATTATTTTATATTACTCCAAAATACGAAGATGAAATTTTTGGTATACAGTCCACTGGACCCTCCTGGATCTGGACTCGTTCCATTCTTAAGCGTGACATCACAACCAGTTGGACCAGAGGAGTGAGACCTCCTTGCTCAGCCTGTGTCCCTTTATCCCGGCTGCCGCCAGGCGATTTTATTCACCACGGTCTTGGATCACGTGTTGGACTCGTGATCAACAGCTATTTCCCTCCCGGAAGAGACCTCAGAGCTTATATATGACCGATCTATGAGTAATGCTACCTTACCCGTACACACACACCCAGCTCCCCGCCCACGAGTTAGAGTAACGACTCGCAGCGCACGCGATACTGAAATTATTTCAACCCTGGGCGGGTTTCGAACCCGGACCGCCGTAGTGGCGGCCGGGAACTCTACCACTCCGCCAGTGTGTGTGTGTGTGTGTGTGTGTGTAGAACTCCCAGCACTCAGCGGAATAAAAAAGAAAACATATAACCTTTACTCTGTTTGCCGCCTGGCGATTTCATTCAGCTGAAGAAATTCTTTTGCACTTGGGCAAAGGTCAAAGGCGAATTCGGTGGAGCTTGGCCAGAGCTACTGCTTCAAGAGGCCTCCCCGTAGAGTGACGGGGGGAGGGGGAGAGGGGAGGGGGGAGAGGGGAGGGGGAGAGGGGAGGGGGAGAGGGAAGGGGGGGTAACCCACATTCGGGAGGGGCAATGAGTGATACCGCCCCGACGGCTTCGAGTGGGACTCCAAACCAACAAGCCAACCAACAGGCGAACGGATACCACATCCAATAGCACATCATAAGGACCAGGGTTTCAATAATACAAGGGGAAAAGTTTATCAAATATAAAATAAACTAAAGTAAAATAAAACAATTAAAAATTGATAATAAAATAAAAATAAACAAAATATAATATTATTAATAACACAAATAAATCAATTACACTACTACAAATAATATCAATAATATCAATAACAAACAAACAGTCAGACCGGAGAAGTCAACATAACTCTGAGGTTAATCTCTTCTTCGCAAACCCTTTAGCTATTCATCCTTTTCTGGCTCGGATATATATACATATATATATATATATATATATATATATATATATATATATATATATATATATATATATATATATATATATTCTATATATATATATATATAATACTTATCAATATATATACATATATATATATGTATATATATATATATATATGTATATATATTATGTATATATATGTATATATATATATATATATATATACATATATATATATACATTTTCTTTATTTGTTCATTTATATATTAATCTATTCATTTATTCATTCATTCATATATGTTCATTCATTTATTCGTTTATCTATTATCTCATTTATATACTTAATTATCTATCAATTTATTAATTTAATTATTTCCCATTTATCTATGAATTTATTTTCTTGTGGACGACACTAACGGCTGGAATGAGACCAACCCTCAACATGCGCAGTTCGGACCAACGCAGCTCCTCTCTGCGCAAGTCACACCTAAAACCTGAGACCTTGATAATATTTATTTTTACTCATTTATTTATTCTTAATGTAGCTTATCTATACAGCACTGGGGCCACAAAGAGAGCCGAAAATAATGCTGCGCAGCAGTGACACACAGCAAGGTAGAAGAGAATGTCGGACTAGTGCCGATGGAGGGATGGAGGGATAGGAGAGATGGAGGAAGACAAGAGGGTGATTAATGGAATACCGTAAGGATTATTTTATAAAATATTTTCTCAGCAATATATATATATATATATATATATATATATATATATATATATATAAATATATATATATATATATATTCATACATATATATAATGTATGTATGTATTTGTAAAACAAATGTATTTGTAAAACAAATGGAAAACGCTTAAAACATCTATACTGGTGTGTGTGTGTGTGTGTGTGTGTGTGTGTGTGTGTGTGTGTGTGTGTGTGTGTGTGTGTGTGTGTGTGTGTGTGAGTGCGCGCGCATTGCTAACAACAACAATTTGTGACTAAACGATTCATTATAAAATGTGTGTGTGTGTGTGTGTGTGTGTGTGTGTGTGTGTGTGTGTGTGTGTGTGTGTGTGTGTGTGTGTGTGTGTGTGTGTGTGTGCTAACAACAATAATTTGACTAAACGATTCATCATAAAATGTGTGTGCGTGTGCGTGCGTGCGTGCGTGCGTGTGTGTGTGTGTGTGTGTGTGTGTGTGTGTGTGTGTGTGTGTGTGTGTGTGTGTGTGTTTATGTGTGTGCGTACATGCACGTGCATACACGTACATGATGTCAAAGGCACCGATTGGGCCGGGAAAGCCTCTGGACTTGAAGGGGCCAAAGGTTGACCGGATGGTGCGAGTAAGTGCCTCACTTATGAGATGCTGTTTCTCCTTCCACTTACGAGGGGTGACCGAGGATGAGGTGGGGGGTGAGGGGGAGGTTGGAGAAGGAGCCCCGAGGGCGAAGATTCCTCTATCACTTAGGTTTGAATCCTGAAGTATCAATTTATATTGACAATATCCTGGTTTAGTACTACTTCTTATCATCATGGTTCTTCAATATCCTATTATCAATATTATATAACACGGATTTTTTTTAATGTGTTGAGCCTGATTAAGGATTTAATGGACACGACACCCCCAGTTCGAGTCCCCTTGACCTCTCGGTCTTGGAGAGCCTCGGGTTCAGACACGTTACTGTAACGTTACATTAATCTCTCATAATACGATGTCGTAGTCTAAATCAGCGCTTCTCAAACTAATATGATGTAGCTGACCGGTATTTCATTTTCATTGTGCCACGTACCGGTAATATTTCGTAGTAATATTAATTTATACCGAAAACGATATAATGAATATAATAAAAACTGACAATTGTTTTTTATCTTCTATTTATTTTGTAAACAAATAATACAATATCAAAACATAAAAAGTAATAGGAAAATAATCCTTAGATTCTACCAGTTCTTCAAATTATCCCTTTGCATGGACCACAACTATCAGCAGCGCTGTCACTTCGACTGAAGGGGGCGGGTTCAGGGAAAGAAGGGAAAGGAAGGGAAGGGAAGGAAAAATTGGGAAGGAAAATGAAAGGTAAATGATGTAAAAACAAAGGAGAACAACGGGAAGGGAAGGGAAGAGAAGGAAAGGGAAATGAAAGAGAGGGAGAAAAACAGGAAGAGAACGGAAGGGAAATGAACAGAAACGAAGAAAGGAAAAGGATGGGACCGGAAATGAAGTTCCCCCAAAGGATAGACTCGAGCCCCCACGCATAAAAACGCGAGACGAACGCGATACCCACTGGGCCACGCCGACCCCATCGCCAAAGCTGCTCACTTGCCTTGCCAGTCACCATCACGGGCGAGTTTCCTCTGCTCGGGCTCGCTCGCTAGCCCCTCCGCCACTGCAGCCCCCCCCCTCTGCCCCCGCCCCGGGGGTCAATATACTCTCCATAAGGACAGAAGCGACGGGAGCGAGTGGCCAAAAGTCCTGCCTGATCTCCTTTGGAAGTTCGGATCACATGAAGACCTGTCACCCCAGAACGCCCACACGAAGAATTGTCACCCCAGAACGCCTACATGAAGAATCGTCACCCCAGAGCGCCCACATGAAAAAGTGTCACCCCGGAACGCCTACATGAAGAATCGTCACCCCATGTGATCCCACCTGAAGAATTGTCACCCCAATACGCCGAATATCAACAGTGGAATAAAGATTAGGTTAGGTTAGATTGAATGAGGGTTATGCTTATTGTCATCAACTTCTACAACCGAAGAATCGTCAACCCAGGATGGCCCACATGAAGAATTGTCACCCTGTCGAAGTCTGGGGGTGACGATTCTTCATGTGGGGTGAGTGGGAGAGGAATCGCTCCCCCTTCGTAATCGTTATCTGTATGATGTATATGTTCACTCTTGATGGCCCACTGCAGGAGCTTCGGGTTACTCCTTGCTGGACGATACAGACTGTGTACAGCTTGGTAAAGAAGTTCGGAGGGTGAGAAGTGCATTCTGGGAGTTGAGCGTCATGCACTGTAACGTCTGTCAACGAGTCTTTAATTAAATGTTTGTTTACTTCTTTATCTGTTTATTATTTATCTATTATCAACTTTATCAATGTTCCATTTACTTGTTTTTTTTATCTTAACTTTATTCTATTAATTTAATATCGATTTTTTTTTTTTTTTTTTTTTTTTTTTTTTTTTTCATCCGCACTTCGTTAATAGACCAAAGGATCATATCTATTCTGGACACAAATGTGTATATGTAATATATAATTTATCAATTCATAATTAATCAATTATCAATTCATCTAAGTGGAAATCATCACACGGTGATGCAAATTTATACATCACGGTCCTCTTTCGAACACCGAATTCAAGGTGTCTCTCTCTCTCTCTCTCTCTCTCTCTCTCTCTCTCTCTCTCTCTCTCCCTCTCCCTCTATCTCTCTCAAGACTGAACAATTAGGTCGAGTCGGTCGCCCTCGAGTAAGTCTCGACCTCAGCCTTTAGGAACTTGGAGGGGAATCGAGCTGAAAGTCGCTTTCCACAGCCCCCCCAAGGAGGAGACGGGGTTGATGGACGGGGCTGACCATGACGCCTGAGCGCCTATCTGCCTGCCTGTCTGTCCATTAAACTGCGTTCATCAGTTTGTATTGTATATATGTATGTATATATATATATATATATATATATATATATATATATATATATACACTGTATATGTGTGTGTGTGTCTGTGTATGTAATATATATATATATATATATATATATATATATATGTGTGTGTGTGTGTGTGTATATACATAATATAATATATCTATCTATATATATATATATACATATTTATTTATATATATCTATACATATATATATACATATACATATATATATGTATATATATATATACATATTTATATATATGTATATATAATATATATATATATACATATATATATATATATATATATATATAGATAGATAGATAGATAGATAGATATATCACAAAAAAGATATGTCGTAGCACATTTGTAAAATAATACTGATGACCTACTTTCGGAGAAGAATAAGCGAAGATATAGAGATCTGTATATTTCGATCACTTACTGTGATCCTCTTCAGCAGATATGAGTTACAAAGTAGAGAACAATGTGTATTTATAATGAAACAGTGAGGTAGCAAGAAGGGACGGGGGCTCAGGTCACATGCCCGGCACGCATGCTCGGATCTTGGTGGCTCAGGTCACATGTCCGGCGTGGCATGGACCTTGGTGATTTTTATCCACCGCTAATGGATAAAAATCACCAAGGTCCATACTTTGTAACTCATATCTGCTGAAGAGGATCACAGTAAGTGATCGAAATATACAGATCTCTATATCTTCGCTTATTCTTCTCCGAAAGTGGGTCATCAGTATTATATATATATATATATATATATATATATAAATATATATATAAATATATATATATTTATATATATATATGAAACTGAAGGTGGAGGAAGCAGACGAGGAGCAATGGGATCACAAAACTTTGTGATCAAGACCCTGCGGGTCGAAACGTTAAAGCATAAAATTCTCCCATTACACCTCTTCTGCTTCATCCACTTTCAGTCTTGTCATAATATAGTCAACATATATATATATATATATATATATATATATGTATATATACATGATATACATATATGTATATATATATATATGTATATATACATTATATACATATATGTATATATATATATATATATATATATATATATATATATATATATATACACACACACATTCTTTGCTTGCAAGTGTAGTAATCATTTTCCCTAATAAATCGACACACACGCACACACACACACACAAACGGATGCACAAACCCTTAAGGACGATGACAAAAAAGGAGAGGCAAGGGCGCAGTAGGCGTTCACTTCGGGTGCTGCTAATGCAGGGGTCCCGGGTGCCGACACGCGATGGCCAAACCGAACAGACAAAGACATCGTCGAGAGCAGCAATTACCTGAAATAACTTCGGAGTGCAAAGTAACCGCGCGGGCGCGCGCGCACGCATACCGTCCTCTTGTCAGTGTTTATGTACGCGTGTGTGTGGTGTGTATATGTGTGCATGTGTGTGTGCATGTGTATGTGTGCGCGCGCGTGTGTGTGCATGTGTGTGTGTGTGTCCGCTCGCGTGTGTGCGTGTATATATATATATATATATATATATATATATATATATATATATATATATATAATTCATATGTGTGTGTTTTTGTGTGCGCGCGCGCGTTTGTGCGTGTAGCTCTGTATATATAAGAATAAGTGTTTTGTTTGTACGTTTGTGTGTGTTTGCATTTGTGTGTGTTTGTGTGCGCATGTTTGTGTTTGTTTGTGTGCATGTTTGCAATTGCATATGCTTGTTTGTCTGTGTTTGTCTACACGTGTGAATGTGAGTGTGCGTGTGTATGCGCGTTTGCGTGCAAGCGTGCTTGACAATTCCCAAAATCGCTACAATTCAAGGTACGAAAAGCCCCTTATTCACACATACATTCATACATACATGCATATAAACACAAACATTGATGCTGTTTGCGTTTTCGTGAACGTGTTTATCTGGTCCCACTGTTTAAATCTGACCTTACATTTTCCCATGTGCGCATGTATGTATATATGTATGTATGCATGCATGTATGTATATAGGTATGTTTGCATGCATGTATGTAGGTATGTATGTGCGTATGTACATAAGTATGTACATATGTATACATTTATGTATGAACGTGTGTTTGCATATCTATATATATGCATGTATGTTTGCATGCATGTATGTAGGTATGTATGTGCGTATGTACATAAGTATGTACATATGTATACATTTATGTATGAACGTGTGTTTGCATATCTATATATATGCATGTACATATGCATATATGTATACATGTACGTAGGAATGTATGAATACATGTACGTGTAGATGTATGTACATATGTATATATGTATGTGCGTATGTGCATAAGTATGTATATATGTATACATTCATGTATGTATGTGTGTATGTTTGTATCTATGTATGTACATAAGCATATATGTATACATGCACGTAAGAATGTATGAATATATGTGCGTGCAGATGTATGTATGCGTATGTATATACATGTATGTATGCATGTGTGTATGTATGTATGTATGCATGTATGTATATTTGTATATGTCCCAGGACATAATACACACCACCCCCGGGTTTTGTGTCCCTGGCTACCGGCTCAGTGGCCCTCCATCCACCCCAGTGGCCAACAACAACCCCACTCTATGGGGGCCGCACGCCGTCAATTAAGAATTCC
>NC_134780.1:79514506-79527006 GCF_046742065.1 Oratosquilla oratoria
GTTGCCACAAATAACTTTCAAAAATTGCCACTGATAAAAAAAAAAGATAACAAATGTGAAAATAAATTGTATTCACTGGAATTTACATGATGCGTAAAAAATAAGAAAACGTTTCTGGCAAAATATGTAAACGTTTACGGTTTTTGTGTCAAAGCTCAACCTCAAGGGATTATCACACTGTGCTATCTTTCTTCCTACCTCCGATTAATCGGCGGTACCGCCTACCTCCGGCACTTTTTCTGAAGTAAAATCACTACGGCAAACTATTTTGTTTTCTCCAACAAAAATACATAAAATGCTGGAGGAAGTTAATTTTCCTCCAGCACATTAGGTGTGGTCCAAACGTCGAAGGAAAAATAGCCCAGTGTGATAAGGGCTTCAAGGGAGGGAAGGAGACTATCACAATAACATTACCCAATAACCCGTACCGCACAATACTATTACCAGTATCGGGATAGTATTGAGGGATGGGGGGGGGAGGGGTGATAGTAATGAACCAATATATCGTGTCAACAATGGTGATTGGATGGAAGCAGCCTTAGTGTGATTTGGGCAATTTGGCGAAACACGCGCGCCAAGAAAGTGGCCCCCCAACGCCTAAAGAACCCGTCAGCTGTGAACAACGCCGGCGAGATGACCCACTCCCGCTCGCGGCGTCGGCGAGTGAAGGATCCGTCGAAAACAAACACTTCGAGAGTCCGACCTCGACCACAGGTCCGGCAGGGGCCAACCAATACGGCAAAGGAATTCTCTGATGTAAACATGAGGCCCAGTAACACACACACACACACACACACACACACAGTTCTCAACGCTGTGAAATCCACCGCCCACACACACTATAAATCCTCTACGCAGTTATCCGGCCTTTGAAGGATCTTGTAAGTATATTTAGGTTAACACAGGGAGATTCCATTCATCTTAAGCCGCAGAGCAGCAGGGGAGCTATGTCTTCCTGCATTGTCTCAGACGAAAGCAATGTGGCAGGAGTCAGGGATGACTCCTCATCCACAAGGAGTTAAATTACGAGTGTAGGATGGGTGTATGCTTTGATCTGGCTACCCCCCTTCATGGGGGAAAGAGACCTTTGGTATATGTATTATAGTCTTCATCCCCCACAGTGCACCAGCGTTTCCATCCGCTTTTGCACCAACGAATCAAAATCAATAGTCAAATGAAGAATGTGCTACATGGACACATAACATTCGATTCTAACTGTGCATCTCAGGCCCAGAAACTAAAATAAAAATCATAAAAAAAAAAAAAACATTTGAAAGACACAGATAATTTTGTAAGAAATGGCCTCTCCGGCCGGCACGTGCAGAAAGCCCACCTTACTCAACTGATCTTCTGAGCTTGTGGGTATGGTGGAAGCCCTGTCATTACAACCCATAACAGACCTCCCCCTTCACTCAGTCCATCCCTCGGGACGTTGAGCGCAGAAGTAATCGAGTAAGTTTCCACCGTGGCCTCAATCAGACTGATCTGGGTGGTCAGCCTTGTTTCACACACACACACACACACACTTATAAATATATACATATATATATATATATATATATATATATATATATATATATATATATATATATGTGTGTGTGTGTATGTGTGTTGTGTGTGTGTGTGTGTGCGTGTGTATATATATATATGTATATATATATATATATATAGATATAGATATATATATATATACAAACTATATATCGTGAAGCCGCGTATTTTCAGACAGAACCATGACGGGTGATTAGAAAATTAATAAATAAATACATACATAATGAAATAAACACAGAAACACATAAATAAATACCATTATATTTAATTAAACAAATAGTAAATATATAAGTCCATAATGAATAAATAAATAAATGAATGGGTAAATAAGTAAATTTAGATTTACTTACAATCAGCGAAGATGTGCGTGTGACACCATCACGACAGAACCACTCACCTGTAACACAAAAAAGGGAAGAATTTTCATTCATCAGGTGGTCTATATCAACATGTGACATACAATGTACATTTCTAATATTCTAAAACTCTCCATTATCAGGAAAATAAATAAAAAATCCGGATAAGGAAAAAAAAATCAATTAAGTATGCTGGTATATTTTTGACTCTCCTTAACCTGCAAAATGAATAAATAAATAAATAGATTAATAAAATAAAGTCTGAGGTATATATATACATACATATATACTGTATATATATATATATATATATATATATATATATATATATATATGTATACTATGAAACACTTCAAACAAGGCCCAAAAATCATCACGCTGCTATACAAACAGAACACACACGAGGGGGAGGAGGAGGAGGAGGAAAATTCTATTCAATGTGAAGAGCCGACAAGAGTGGGAATCTTGATATTCTTTCTACCCACGGGTATGTTTGTTTTATTTAGTTCGTGCACATAAACACGCGGATATATCGCAAAAATAAAAACACAGAAATCTAACTGCGTCAGATATCACATGTGGATACCAACACACACACACATACACACACACACACACACACACACACACACACATATCCACACACTCGTGGACAGGGAGTTGGGTGTGTGTGTGTGTATAAGGTCACAGCATTACCCATAGATCGGTCATATGAGCTCTGAGCTCTCTTCCAGGAGGGAAATAGCTGTCGATCACGAGTTCAACACGTGATCCAAGACCATGGTAAATCACACACACACACACACACACGCACGGCTTGCTTGTCTATTGGTTAGCGTTGAGGGCTGCCATCCCGCTGACCTAAGATTACGCCCAATCATGATTCTCAATACTGCAAGCCATTACTGTCCCCTTGAGCAAGGGGATGGATGTAGAGTGTATATAAGGTCACACGATTACTCAAGAGTCGGACTACACGAGCTCTGAGCTCTCGTCCGGAAGGGTAATACCTGCCGATCCCTAGTTCTAAATGTGATCCGCAATCCAACAAATCATATATTCATGCTGCAGCTATAATGACTATCATTTCTATTTCCTTTTGCGTCCTTACCAAGACCACAACCACCAATAACAACAACAACAATTAACAGAAATAGTAAGTGGGTAGACACTGGTTTCATGCCCACTGCTTGGGGGTAGGCAAACGCTGTTCTTGTTTCCAAAAAGGGAGATAAATCGTCTATATGCAACTACAGGCCAATCAGTTTGACATCAGTTATAGGTAAAATGCTTGAATTGATAATAGTTAATAGACTCAAGAGATCAATAACGAGAGACATATTTTGATTCGTGACTCACAGCATGGTTTCTCCGGGGGTAAGTCATGTGTGACTAATCTTCTATCTTTTTACACTAAAGTATATAAGGCGTCAGGTAACAATGATAGTTACGAAGTTATTTACCTTGACTTTACCAAAGCGTTCAACAAAGTGCCCCACCTGAGACTACTAAATAAAATCAAAGCCCATGGCATAGAAGGAAAAGTGTTAGAGTGGATTAGAGTTTGGATCCGTGACAGACTATAGCGGGTCAATATAAATGGTGTAAAATCCAAATGGGGGAGTGTTTCTAGTGGAGTTCCCTAGGGCTCGGTTTTGGGTCCTTTATTGTTAATTATGTACAAAAACGACTTGAACAATGGGATTAATAGTGACGTTAGTAAATTTGCGGACAACACTATAATAGGACGCTTAATTAGGTCAGGAGACGACGCCGAGATTCTGCAGGATGATCTTAACAAATTGTTCACATGGTCGGTGAAATGGCAAATGGATTTCAATATCTCAAAGTGCAGTGTGTTAAACGTATGGCTACACAACCCCGAAAACAGATAGAGCTTAGATAACACGTTTTTAGAGAAAACTGAGTGCGAGAGAGAGTTGGGAGTTCTACTAAATAAAACTAACAGAGCATTAGAGTTTCATTGCTGGGCCAGTTGCTGGGCCAGTATAGAGGTAATTATCAAACTCTATCTAGCGTTAGTTAGAATCCTTGACTATGCAGTACAGTTTTGATTTCCATCTTATAGAATAGACATCAATTCACTAGAATCAGTACAGAGGAGAACGACCAAAATGATACATGGGCTCAGAAATTTACCTTACGAAGAGAGGCTTAGGGACCTTAACTTACACTCTCTGGAAAGACGCAGAGTACGGGGTGATCTAATAGAGGTGTTTAAGTGGATCAAAGGCTTTAACAAGGGTGACATAAAAAAGGTCGTCATTTTAAAGCAACAGGGCAGGATCGCAGTAATGGATTTAAATAGGCCAAATTTAAATTTAAGAAGGAAATAGGAGAGAACTTATTTACTAATAGGGTGGTCAACGAATGGAATAGACTTAGTAACCATGTTGTGAGCGCTGAAACTATCGGTTGCTTTAAGAAACGGTTAGAAAACTTTATGGATGGGGACGACAGGTGGTAATGGACAAACTGCATAGTGTAGGCCTTATGATCTCTTGCAGTCTCCTTCATTATTACGTTCTTAACAATACACATCCTATCATGTGAATATCTACTCAGTCTGCGGTAGATAATAACACAGAAATGAGGCAGAGTAGAGATGAGTGGAGGGGGGATAGATAAGGGACGAGGAGGGACGATGAAAAGAGGGGGGTTCGTGGATAAAAAAAAAGGGGGATGAATTAAGGGGGGCTGGAAGGGCGAAGAAGAAAAGAGGGGGGTTAAGAGCGGATGGGAAGAATATGGGGGGAAGGGGAGTAGAGGGGCATCACGTCATCTGTGGCTGTCACTTGTTTCTTTGCTCGTCTTTTGTTTGCAAAACCTCCACCCAACTCCTCTTCCTCCTCCTCCTCCTCCTCCTTCAGCCACAGATATAAAATCACCTTCCTCCTCATCATCCTACTATACATGAAAAACAAAATGAAAATATATAAAAGAAAAATATATGAATAACAATAATAATAATAACAACAACAACAACAATAATAATAATAATAAGATACAATAATAATAATGATGATGATAATAACAATATAGATAATTGAAATACAAGAAAAAATTATAATGATAATAACAAAAGTAATGATAATCATGATGATAAAGAAATCAATAAATTCAAATAAACATATAAATTAAATAAATCATATAAACGAAAAACAAGAAAATATAATGTTGATCGACACAAATTAATCCCTTCCATCGACACAACTATTTTTTGCTAAATTAATATATTGCCACAATGATTTATTCACCTCTGCGGCGCGCACCTTACATCGAGAAGTGGATTAACCCATCCACCCCCGGCAAGTGGACTACCTCAGCGTTTTTAAACCCTTCTTCCCTTTAGTGGAAGCCTTGAAATTATTGCGCCCTCTCAGGGAAACTTTAAACAGAAGTGCTTATCTTTATGTATCTTTATTAACATTTTGTCTTTCTTTTTCATACATTCTAAGCTCACAAAACAGACATAATACAATGCTGCAGCGAAGTTGTGGTTTCGTTGAGATGGTCAAGGAGAACTTTAAGGAGGACGGAAGAAAGAAGGGACAGTAGAAACTAGAGAAAAAAAAAGAAAAAGAAAAAAAAACAAGAGTGGGGATTAATCTCCAATTACGAAAGAATGATGCGTGACTGGTCCGTAGAGGCGTCAGTGCAGCTTTACCCCACCCCCACTGAAACATCGATTAAGGCTAGATGTTCAGTTCCGCAATATCTCATTAAATTGAGTTACCTCGCCGACGGTCGAGGTCGACAAGAACGAACAACAAGAGCAACAAGAACGCCTTCAGGAATAAGTGGCACTCGAGAAGACGCCCGAACTCGGGTCAGCTCAATATCCTTAGACACACGCCGCACACGCACACATGAGTCTGATGCCAGGTATGATAACTAGAGAGTAAGAGACGGGACCCCACGAGTGTTGCTCATTTCCTGCATACTGCAACACAAAGGATACACAAGGGTACAAAAGCACACCACACATATATACATACACATACATACACACACACACACACACACACATATATATATATATATATATATATATATATATATATATATATATATATATATATACAATATGATCAAACATTTAGGATAGTGTCATGGATTTTGAGCGACTAGATCTTCACTGATGATATGATTCTGGGAAGAAATGTAGCGAGAGAGAGAGAGAGAGAGAGAGAGAGAGAGAGAGAGAGAGAGAGAGAGAGAGAGAGAGAGAGAGAGAATGTAATGGAGACTGAAATCACAAAACATATCAAGAATGGAATACAAAGAGATAAATATGATTAGAAAGATGGAGGAGAAGGAGGAGAAGGAGGAGGAGATGGAGGAGGAGGAGGAGGAGGAGGAGGAGGAGGCGGCTGGTGAAGAGAGTACTTGGACATTACCGAACTCAAACGAAAGGTGAGAAGGCTCCTACGCCAGAAGGCGCTGAGCAGTCTCAGCAAGAACCATATCATAGGTTTTGGGGTTTGCTGCCCTTACGGGGAATCAGAGAGATGTATGAACTCGAACCCGTCACTAGAAGCTTGCGAGACCAGCCCAGGGAACTCAAGCAGTGATTCTGTGTTGGGGTAAGAAAGCTGAGAAGGAAAACAGAGAGAGAAAGGTTAATTAGATAAATAATGGAATGGAGGAGAGCAAGAAGAAAAGGGTGAGTTTGAAGATGTACAGTACAGGGTTCGGTTCAAATATCATTTAAATATATGTGAAGAGAGAGAAGGAAAGAGAGAAGGAGGCCACGAGATGCCTTTAATTCCAAAAAGAGAAGAAATGAGAAGAGAGGAGAAATCACGGTGAGGGTTTTCTATAAGTATAATTATCATTATCATTATCAATATTATCATTATCATTACTATTATTGTCATTATTATCATTATCATAATCAAGGAACGAGTATAAAAAGTAAAACGAGTGGGTGTGGGTTGATAGTAGTAGTAGTAGATCATTATTACTACCATTATCATTATTATTGTCATTATTATTTCTAATATTACTAATAATAGTATCATTATCATTATTATGGGCCGAAAAGTCTTTTGCCGGGATTTCTTTATATAATTACCATTGCAACAATGGTACTGAAAAGGTGGAGTATTATATATACATATATATATATATATATATATATATAGATATATATATATATATATATATATATATATATATATATATATATATTTATGTATGTGTATATATATATCTATATATATATATATATATATATATACAAACATATATACACTGTATACTCGTACAATAACAATAATAATAAAAGTTGTAGTCCTTCGGCTGTCTCCATAAGAAATCAGAGACAAGTGAACAGGATTACTCTTCACACACACACACACACACACACACACACACACACACACACAGAGAGAGAGAGAGAGAGAGAGAGAGAGAGAGAGAGAGAGAGAGAGAGAGAGAGAGAGAGAGAGAGAGTGAGAGAGAGATTGAAATCCTTGCCGCCGGTTTCACCTTTCATGGTCGCGACCCCCGGCCACCACTTGAGAGCGCAGCACTCCACCCAAGCCGTGCATTCCACCTGCACCCCCTCTAAAGCGCCCTCCCCACCCTCACCCACATTCTCCACTCCTAACCAAGACTCCACGATTTTCTCGTTCCAAGGTTTGACAATAATATCCAGCTGAGGGAGAGGGAGTTGTTGTTATTATTATTGTTGTTGTTGTTGTCGATGTAAGCAAAAAACGACCCAAAAGTCCACAAAAATCGGGATAAATTTATTACTTTGTTTTGTTTTTTAAAGATCAGAGGATTCAGT
The DNA here is from genome assembly GCF_046742065.1 of Oratosquilla oratoria. NCBI lineage: Eukaryota > Metazoa > Arthropoda > Malacostraca > Stomatopoda > Squillidae > Oratosquilla > Oratosquilla oratoria. Next base: position 79,522,232 of record NC_134780.1, read on the forward strand.
AAGCAGAATAAAATCACCTGGCGCTAAAGAGAACAAACTCTTTTAGTGTTACACACACGACCCACTGACTCTCCACGTTTCAATTTCCAACGGATGCCTCCATCGAGCGATTCTCAGTCTCGACTGCGATGGCATGGAATAAGAAGTGATTTGTGGTTGAAAAAAGATATTAATTAATCACTGGGAACCATTCAGTGTATATGTATATGTATATATATATATATATATATATATATATATATATATATATATATATATATATATAATACGTAAAAACAACAGCTAAGTATTTCTTATTCTGAAGCAGTTGTACTTTTTTTTTTTGCAGTTACTCTCAAAAAGGGGTCGACAAAACATTTGTTAGAGACGGTATAAGGATAAGTGGAGGAAGTGGTGCAAGTGTGGAGGGGCCTAGTCAAGGGCGGTGTGCAGGGAGGTGTTCAACACGAATTCCGATTACCAGGAGGCCTGGACAAAGGCCTGAAGGACTGGACAAAAGGCTGAAGGGCTGGACAAAGGTCTGGAAAGGTTGGACAAAGATCTGGAAAGGCTGGACAAAGGGCTGGAAGGGTTGGACAAAGGTTGGGGGGAGGCTGGACAATGGTCTGGTAGGGCTGGACAGGTCTGGAAAGGCTGGACAAATGGCTGGAAGGGCAAGGAAAAGGTCTGGAGAGCTGACCTCAATGCTTGGAGTGAAAAAGGACAGGAAACCCATATGGTAGGTTGAACACACGAACATGTACGCTGAGGATTGAACCCCGACGTGAGGAACGACACAAAGGAGTAAAATAGCTGTACATTGGTGTGGCTGGATATAACTGAGCACCGCAGTCGTGTCGTATATACAGTACATACATACATATATATATATATATATATATATATATATATATATATATATATATATACATATATATATAATATATATATAATATATATATATAATATATATACATATATATAATATAATATATATATATACATATACATATTTATATATAATATATATAATACATATGTATATATGTATATATATATATATATATATATATATATATATATATATATATATATATATATATAGTGTGTATGTGCGTGTGTAATTCACCATGGTCTTGGATCCCGTGTTGGACTTGTGATCGACAGCTCCTACCCTCCAGGATGAGAGCTCAGAGATCATGTATGACCGATCTATGGGTAATGTTGTGACCTGACACTTACACACACCCAACTCCCCGCCCACGAGAGTTGAAGTATCGGCTCACAGCGCAGCGATACTGAAATCATTTTAACCCTGGGCGGGATTCGAACCCGGACCGCTGGGTTAGCAGTTGCGAACACTACCACTGAACCGTCGAGCCGTGTGTGTATGTGTGTGTGTGTGTGTGTGTGTGTGTGTGTGTGTGTGTGTGTGTGTGTGTGTGTGTGTGTTTGTGTGTGTGTGTCTTTTGCCACCGGACCGGAATGGCCTTTGCCGCATTTGCCACTTTTCCATTTGCCAGCTCTCCTGCCTATACAGTATTTGTCATAGATCGGAACATACAAGCGCTGAGCTCTCATCCGGAGGATAAACAGATGTCGGTCCTGAGTCCAACACGTGATCCAAGACCACAAAATATGACGAATAAAATATGCAGACATATACCTGCGGCCGAAGCCATCACTTTTGCCCTATGCCCTTCGACTGCTGGGGCAGTTAACAGTTACTGCTGGGAATCTGAGGTGTGCAGGATTCGAACCCACAATTAAGAGAATGCGAGACTAGCGCGGACGCACAAGATGAGAGACAAATATAGAATAAATATTATTTGAAAGACATTCCACCTTCAGATTGATAAAAAAAAATCTTAATAACAATGCAATTATGAAAGAAAATAAAGACAACGACAAGACGTTGAGGACGACATGACGTCACACATCGGCAAGCAAAGAGGGAGGGAGGGAGGGAGGGAGGTAGGGAGGGAGGGACACACAGGTCGGTCAATGCCTGGCCGTATATGGGTAGCGGCCCTCCTCACCCTTCCCCTCACTCCCTCCCTACTCCTTTCTCAAAGCACGAGCCAGCCTCTCTCCAAGGACCCAGAGCTTACGTTTCATTACATATAAATATATATATATATGTATATATATATATATATATATATATATATATATATATATATTGCTGGCATTATTATAAACTAAATAAGTAAATGGTCATCAGTCCCAGTATGTGGGTATGTGAGTACCAACTGCGGTAGTTTTACATTGTCAATACTTTAAGGATTGACACTGACACCCCTACGGACCAGATACCCGTAGTAATCCTTAACGATCTTGGAGACTCATCCCCACTTAAAAAAAAAAAAAAAAAAAAAAAAAAATCCTGTTCTCCCTCCGTTCTTGTGCCCTCTGCAGACCTCTCCTTTAGCCTCTCGAAGTCTCCATCTCTTCGGCGGAAAAGTGACCCCAAGATGGAAGCGTTGGTTATCCTTGAAGAAATACTTGAATGATTCACCTGCCGACAAGTACTCGTCACCAGCAACTTTATGAGACCGTTTGATGACAGACAGGAAAACATGCAGTCCCATCAATCGATTCTGGGAGAGGAAGAAGAGGAAGAAGCAAGAGGAGGAGGAGAAGGAGGAGGAGGAGGAGGAGGAGGAGGAGGAGGAGGAGGAGGAGGAGGAGTAGGAAGATATTCAAAAGAAAATGAAAAAATGATGAAGGGGAAGACGGGGAAGAGGAAAAGAATGAGAAGGACAGGAAAGAAAAGAAGAGGCACATTTAGGGCGTAAGTGGGACAAAATGACCCGGGTTTCGGTAAGTCAAAATCCTCTCTCTCTCTCTCTCTCTCTCTCTCTCTCTCTCTCTCTCTCTCTCTCTCTCTCTCTCTCTCTCTCTCTCTCAGGGGCCAGCGAGGCTCGGACTAGTTGCGCAGGTGTCTCCCAAGACAAACAACTTCTGGAGTTCTTCTTCGCGTTGTGTCCCGCTTGGAAGAGGGTCCGTGGACTCCGCAACACAAGTGTCTTGTTCCCTCCACAACTGCTGCGACAGGGAGAGACAAAGAGAAAGAGAGAGAAAGAGAGAGGGAGAGAGAGAGAGAGAGAGAGAGAGAGAGAGAGAGAGGAAGGAGGGGGAGCGTGTAGGAGGGGAGGAGGAAGGGAGGAGAATGGGAAGAGAGGAGGAGGGAGGAAGGGAGGAAGAGAGGAGTGAGGAAAGGAGGAGGGAGGAAGGTTGGGGGAGGATGGGAGAAGGGAGGATAGGAGGAGGGAGGAGGGAGGACAGGAGGAGGGAAGACGGGAGGAGGCAGGGACGAGGAAGGGCAGAAGGTAAGAGGGAAGGAGGAGGGAGTAGGGAGGAAAATAAGAAGAAAAGAGGAGGGATCGGGGAGGATAGGAGGAGGAAGAGAAGAGGAGAGAGGAAGGGAGGAGGGACAGAGGAAAATCCAAAGAGGTAACAAAGGAAACAAACAAATTAATTACTTTAAAAAATAAAACATAAAAAAAATATCATGGGGGGGGGGTCTACACCTTATTCACACTCAATGTGTCAAAGTTAATATATAAAAAAAAAAAATCTGGTTAAATCCAAAAGATTTTATTCAACTTAAGGGAGTCCCCCACACCTCACAAAACCCACCCACCCACCACCTCCACTTGATCCAACCCCCCATCTCCTCACCCCTATCCCCCCACTAAGTCTGCCACTCATATACCTCATTATGTCATCAATCATCATCAATGGAACCCTTACCATCACATAATCACACTCACGCCCTCAAGAACGAGTATATGTGTGTGTGTGTGTGTGTGTGTGTGTGTGTGTGTGTGTGTGTGTGTGTGTGTGTGAGTGTGTGTGTGTGTGTATGATTCACCATGGTCTTGGATCACGTGTTAGATTCATGATCGACAGCTATTTCCCTCTTGGAAGAGAGCTCAGAGTAATGCTGTGACCTTACACGCACACACACACCCAACTACCCGCCCACGAGAGTTGGAGTAATGACCCGCAGCGCAGCGATACTGAAATTATTTCAGCCCTGGGCTGGGTTCGAACCCGGACCGCCGTAGTGGCAGCCAGGAACTCTACCACTACGCCACGAGTCGTGTGTGCGTGTGTGTGTGTGTGTGTGTGTGTGTGTGTGTGTGTGTGTGTGTGTGTGTGCGCGCGTGTGTGTAATCTAGATTTTAAGCTAGCTTATCTAAGTCTAAATAAAAATATTCTTCTAAAAAACGCTGTGGAAGTCGGGGACAGGTGGTATTACGGTGACACTTTGTCCTAAAAATATTCTTGAAAAAGCGCTTGGGTAAGTCGGGGTCAGGTGGTATTCTTCTTCTTCTTCTTCTTCGCGTTCTTCTTCTTCGCGTTCTTCTTCGCGTTCTTCGCATTCTTCGCGTTATTCTTCACGTTCTTCTTCCTCGCGTTCTTCTTCGCATTCTACTTCGTGTTCTTCTTCGCGTTCTTCTTCGTGCTGGGGATCCCGTGTTGGGGTTCCGCCCCGAGGCCGAGGGGTAAAACGAGGGATTAGAGCGCGGAAAGCTGCGGCCGTAGGCCGCTGTTTGTGCAGCCAAGCCCCCTGCGAAGCCCGTGGCTTATGATAATCTAAAGATAAGAGACAGGACCCCACGAGCGTTGCATATTACAAACACACACACACACACACACACACATATGACCGACCGATGGAAACTGAACCCCACGAGTGTAGCACCTTTAATGTGGATTATAATAAGGTAAATTTAATTAAGTGAGCACTCACATTCACGCACACACAATGAAAGTTGAATCCACAT
>NC_134780.1:79534506-79539506 GCF_046742065.1 Oratosquilla oratoria
GAAAGAAGGCGACCAACAGGACACGGGGGTCGATCAAAGCGGCAACAGGATGGCAGTGTTAGAGTATGCCTATCACTCTCTATACACCCTTCTATCTAAGAGAGAGAGAGAGAGAGAGAGAGAGAGAGAGAGAGAGAGAGAGAGAGAGAGAGAGAGAGAGAGAGAGAGAGAGAGAGAGCGGGATAATATCTACACCCATTTCGCCAATGTCAGACGATTTCATATAGACAGGAGTCAATAAACAGGCTAATCTTTCGTTGGGTGTGAATATTTTGTGTGTGTGTGTGTGTGTGTGTGTGTGTGTGTGTGTGTGTGTGTGTGTGTGTGTGTGTGTGTGTGTGTGTGTGTGTGTGTGTGTGTGTGTGTGTGTGTGTGTGTGTGTGTGTGTGTGTGGCTTTGCCTTAGGACTACTTCTCATGCAATAGCTCCAATACCCAAAATATATATATATATATATATATATATTTACCTTCATTTGCCCTCAACATTACTCTGCGGCTTCAGGACGTGTTAAATTGGCCTACAGGTGCACGAAAACGTGCTAAATGAGACTAAAACCCTAAGACGTGATAAAGTGGCCTACAGCTGCAGGGCAACATTTAAATTGGCCTATCCCTGCAGAGCAACGTGTTAAACTGGCCCACCTCTGCAGGGCAGCGTGTTAAATTGGCCTACAGGTGCAAAGCAACGTGTTAAAGTGGTGGATAATGTGTTAAATTGGCCTACCCCTGCAGGGCAACATGTTATAAACTGGCCTACCTCTGCAGGGCAACGTGTTAAATTGGCCTACACCTGCTGGATAATGTGTTAAATTGGCCTACCCCTGCAGGGAAACGTGTTAAACTGGCCTACCTCAGCAGGACGTGTTAAATTGGCCTACAGGTGCAAGGTGCAAGGCAACGTGTTAAAGTGGCCTACACCTTCTGGATAACGTGTTAAATTGGCCTACCTCTGCAGGGCAACGTGTTAAATTGGCCTACCCCTGCAGGGCAACGTGTTAAAGTGGCCTACAGGTGCAGGGCAACGTGTTAAAGTGGCCTACATCTGCTGGATAACGTGTTAAATTGGCCTACCCCTGCAGGGCAACGTGTTAAACTTGTCCACAAATAATGAATGGAATCGTGCGGCTGCTGGCGCCAGCGAGTGGTCGGGCCAATTACCTCCTCACAATCGCCGTCGTCCCAGGAACGAACCATTTCCTTCCCCCCCCACTCCCCAATTAGGTGCCTGAAGACGCCAGGAACCCATCCCAAGACGCGATTAGGTGCTGGAGACTTCCTAACGTCTAATTGGCACGATCGACACCGTGCCACTCTTGGCACGAGTGGACTTTTTTATGGGAAAAAAGTTTAAGTCCGGAAGAGGGCCAAGGACTGGTCGTCGTGATTAAAGTTGGAAAGGAAAGACAGTAGGTCATGAAAAGAGGGCGACGACACCTCAGGTTACTCACTGGGAATACCTAAGCTAGCAAGTCTTTTTTTTTTTTATTGCAGTTTACTTAGCTCTTCGGTTCTTGGAATGACCCAGAGAAGAGATAGAGAAAAAGGAGAGAATCGAGAATGAGTGAAAGAGAGAAAGAGAGAAGAGATAGAGAAAAACGAGAGAATCGAGAATGAGTGAAAGAGAGAGAGAAAGAGAGAGAGGGGGGGAGGGGGAAGGAGAGTAGATGTTTGTGCTCAACATCGCTGAAGCATTAGGAAATCGTTTTCGAGTATAAACTATTCAGAACGTGACTTATTATTTCAGTTTTTAAATTTTAAATTTTTATTATTTTTATTATTAATATGACTATTATTATTATTATTATTATTATTATCATTATTGTTATTACATAAATTCTATACTTCGTTACGTAGCTTTTTATTATTTTATTGTCTATAATTTATTCTGGTTGTCGTCAGACTTTATTCATCAGATGCAATGAACATGGTTAACTCCCTTTCCGTTCATATATACTTGCTTACTGCTTGCTTGCTTACTGTTGTCCATCGATGATGGATGAGTAAATGTTTTGGTCCTCTATAAAGGTGATTAAAGATGGAAGATGAAGGGGACACGGTGCAAGCCCTCGAGATGATATCTAGGAGAGATGTAAGCTTGGACCGGGCCCTGGGCTCACACACTTGACAGAGGCACCAAGTTACAGATGGCAAAGGGAGTCCTCGACGACCTGCCCCATGCTCCTGCTGCAGGAGAATGTCGGAGAGTCGTCGAGTGAATATATCCGGAGCTGCCTAGTGTAGGCCTTATGGTCTCTTGCAGTCTCCTTCATTCTTATGTTCTCTCCCGCTTCAGTCCCTTTCCCCGAGACACGCTTTTCTTCGAGGAAGCATCCGAAGTCTTTGTCTCATAAGACTAACCACAAGACACCGTGCCAGGGCGTGTTCCACACGTCGATGGGCCGTAACACACTACCTCAGGGGCTCCCTGCAACTCTGATTAACTTGGGGCCGCAAGGCGCCCAGTTTCCGTATGTGGCCACGAGGAGGCACGGCAGAAGTCTAGACAATGAAGAGGCCATGTGCTGGCAGGGAAGACATACACTCGGCTTCCTTTCCACATTTTGGCTAGCCAGCAGCGAGAACTGAAAGCGAGAAGGCATGCAAACAAGCACTTAGCACTAACATTTACGCACTAGACCCGTCACAAAGTCATGTTTGCAAGCACATGTGCATGTGTCTTATCATAGGCACATGCACACCCACTCACATATATACACATATGCACACACGCACACACACACACACACACACATATATACACATATGCACACACGCACGCACACACACACACACACACACACATATATATATATATAGATATATATATATATATATATAGATATATATATATACATGGTTGATTGAAGACCAGAGTAATTCCGTATCCACTATAATTTTTGTAATTTTCTCAATTTTCCGAATGGAGTGTTTATAACTCGAAGGGAGGTTGACCACAAGGCTTCCAAATCCATGGTGTAACTTGATAGATGAGCATTACAAAAATAGAAAAAAAAACAAGCTTTCGGTTGACTCATGCAACCATCTTCACGCAAGAAACACAGATAAAATGAAAATACAGCCCAGATCAGGACACTAATATATATATATATATATATATATATATATATATATATATATATATATATATACACACATATAGTCTGTTTACTATAGCTATACAGTTAGGCACGATAACGAAGTAGACCACAATAAGTCGGTCGATAAATTAGAGTTACCAAAGCCGATGCCAACTACTCTTTTTTGAACATGGGTCCTTTTAGCATTCAGACCTATATAAAGGCAAACTAACGTTTCTCTCTCTCTCTCTCTCTCAAACGTTTACCTATTTATATTTTCCTCTACGCTCGTAACCTGCTTGTACCAGACAGAACCAATAGGAAAACGTTCCGAAACAGACTCAATTCGAAACCGAGATTCGAACGGAGAGTTCAAACGCTCAAAATCCGAAATGGAATTTCCGTCGAACCTGTCCGATCCGAGCGAGCAAACGAACATTACCTGATCCTACAAAATCCCATTGACTCCCTCAATTCCTTTTTAACTTCACAGTCACACTCCCAGCGTTCCGTGCCTCCTCGCTTTACCACGAGTCTCTATGTCGCCAGGTGATTCTATTCACACAAAACGCCCCCCCCCAAAAAAAACACATCCCATACACACGTGATCAATGCCTTGTTCAACTGGGTAATTTTCCTTAAGGGTAGAGCTGGGCGCGTTCCTCGGTGCGTTTCGCCTTGTTTGGCCGCGGTTAGCTCTCCCAAACTATCAAAGAAATATAGGTACCGGTATAGTATGTGGCCTACGAATTTTTTCTTTGGTGAAGTACGTGGCTTACCGAACTTTTATTTAGGTATGAACCTGTCTCTTAAGCTTTAATAGTTTGGGAACGCTAACTGCGGCCAAATTAATCCGGAACGCACCGAGGAACGCGCACAGCTCTGCTTCAGGTGTTATCACATTAGGCTTCCACGAGCTCAGCGCCGACAGTTGAATATATATACTTTTTTATCCGACCTAGTTATGGACCAAAAGGTCTCCTGTCGGCATCTTCCTCCTTTGTAATGTTCGCTCGAGTAAAAATTACTTCGGTTACAATATTCTATTTTTCAAATCCCCAAATATAAAAATATCTATCCATCATATATGGTAAAGTTGAATGATAAACTGAGAGATTGTGAACCTATACGAGTGTTAGACACAATGTTGAAATGTTCTTAGAGAAGTCTAGATTTTTGTAAGCGAAGTCATATTCTAGTTATTCAAATGGAGGTTGGAGGTAGGAGGGTGTCGAAGGAAAATTAGCCCAGTGTGATAACCCTTATAAGGGTTTATGTGTTCCAATGGACACCTGCCGCTCTTGTGGTATTCTTGAAAAAAAAAAAAAAAAAAAAATATATATATATATATATATATATAATTATATATATATATACACATACATATATATATATATATATACATATACATATACATATACATACATACATACATATATATATATATATATACATATATATATATATATATATATATATATATATACATATCACATCAAGTAACGTAGATGTCGTAACACAAGAGTAAAATAAAACTTAAACCCACTCTCGGAGAAAGATAAGCTGAGATACAGAGTAAACCGTATATTTCGACCACTAGCTGTGGTCCTCTTCAGCAGTTACAATTATAGGGTACATAGACAAGAACTTATATACAGAGGAGGAAGCTACTATTGGGAACTCAGTAAGCCTCAGGTCACGTGGCCTGAGTGAGGTCGGACGTTTCGTCCTCTGGAGAGGAATTTAACTGCCATACTAGTAATGGCATTCGGTGACCATTGACCTTTAGAAGTGTTATGATTTGGGAACTGTTTTATTAATGAGGACTCAATCTTTCCTTTAAAACTACGGTATACAAATCACATTGCAGTTTTAAAAGAGAGATTATTGAGTCCTCATTAATAAAACAGTTTCCAAATTA
>NC_134780.1:79547006-79549506 GCF_046742065.1 Oratosquilla oratoria
CTGGTTGCAAATAGGACGAGAGAAACATACGAAGTAAAAAAAAAAAAAAAAATCAAAGGTAATAAAAACATGGGAACGGTGGAAGGATAAAGGTTAAGCGAGGAAAGGGAGATGAAAAGGTAAAAGGTGCAGATGGAGAGATGATAACGGGATAGGAGGTAGTAAGGAAAATAGGGGCAGATTATTTTATGTAGTTGCTAAATGTAGAGGAGGAATGGTGGCACCAGTGGGAGGCGTTAAGAAAATGACAGTGATGGGTGAGGAAAATTGAGGAGAAATAAGAAAAGACGAGGTGCAAGTAATTTTGAAAATGGTGAGAGCAGGTAGGCACTTGGGTTAGATGGGTGTCATGCGGCGTCTAAAAAAAGGGAGGTAAAGTGATGGTGGACTGGCTGGTAAGGTTGTTTAATGTATGTCTAAAAGAGGGTCAAGTGTTAGAGGACTGGAGGAGTGCCTGTATAGTTCGCTTTACAAGGGAAAAGGGGTCAAGTGCAAGTGTAGTAGATTCAGAGGGATCAGTTGGTTGAGTGTAGTTGGGAAGGCTTATGGGAGGGTTTTGACTGAGAGGATTAGGAAAGGAACAGAGTAATTGGTGAGGAATAGTGTGTGTTTAGGACAGGTAAAGGTTGTGTGGATCAGATTTTTGTGGTAATGCAGATACGTGAGAAAGCTTTAGGTAAAGGTAAGGATTTTTTTGGCATTTATGGATTTGGAAAAGGCTTATGATAGGGTAGACAGAAAGGCACTTTGGGAGATATAATAGACATATGGCATAGAGGCGAAGCTGTTGAGGGCAGTCAACATTTTCTAGGAGAGTAGTAGAGCCTGTGATAGAATTAGAAATGGAGAGAGCGAGTGGTTTGAGGTAAAGGTGGGACTGCGTCAGGGATGTGTCATGTCGCCATGGCTATTCAATGTGTACATGGATGGGATGGTGCGGGAGGTAAATGTGAGGGTAATGGGCAGGGGCTTGGATATGGTTAAAGAAAACGGAGAAAAGTGTGAGGTAAGCCAGTTGTTGTTTGGTGACGATACTGAGCTTATGGCAGGGTCAGAATGAGATTAAGAATTAGTGACGAAGTTTGGGAAGGTATGTGATAGGAGAAAGTTGAAGGTAAATTTGGGTATAAGTAGGGTGATGTGATGTACAAGGGGAGAGGATGGCAGTAATCTGGAAGTATGCCTTAAAGGAGAGAGGCTGGAAAAAGTGGATAGCTTTAAGTACGTGGGGTTGCATGTAGATTGAGAAAAACAAGTAAATGCTTTGAGGGATTAAAAGGTGTGATGGAAAAAAAGCCTTTGGGAATAGATGGAAAGAGATTATATGAAGGGATGGTTGTGCCGGCAGTACTGTATGGGGCAGAGATGAATAAAACGTGTTTAAGATGAAATGTCTGAGAAGAATGGTAGGAGTTACAAGGTTGGATAGAGAGAAAACGAGGAGGTGAGGAGGAGCGCGGGGTGGAAAAGAAAACGACAGATAGGGTCGATGAAAGTCCATTTGGATGGTTTGGACACGTGGATAGAATGAGTGAAGAAAGATTAGTAAAGAGGTCTGGAAGGCAGATGTGGATAAAGTAAACATGAAGGAAAGACCAAGGATGAAATGAACGGATGGGGTGAAGGAGGCGTTGAGGAGGGAGATGCCTGTTGAGTAAGGAAGTGAGTAGGCAGGGTATAGGGGTGAGTGGAGAATGACTGTGTATAGATACTGTGAAGCAAGGAAGAGAACTGGTAGCGGAAAGGGGTTAAGAGAGTGGTTATGTGTGAATGATAATTTGACGCAGCCCGAAGGAATTTCTCCAAGTCTTCTATTTTTCTGCACGAGGGGACGGAGAGGCGGGGTCGTCGATTAAGTGAAACGGTCTTGCTGTGGATGTGCTGTGCCTTGCTGCACTGCCTGACCCAGGGCAGTGGGCGGTATACAGAGATGACCCGTCATCCTTGAGGAGCTAAGATAAGGGTGGTGGATGGGAGTGGAATGGGTGAGGATGAAATGGGTGAGAGTGGGTATATACCTTTTGACTTTGGCTACCTCCCTGGTAAGGAGGAAAAAGCCCTTACTATGTTGCTAGATAGAATACACACACACATATATATACATGTGTGTGTGCGTGTGTGTGTGTGTGTGTGTGTGTGTGTGTGTGTGTGTGTGTGTGTGTGCGTGTGTGTGTGTGTGTGTGTGTGTGGAGACATTTTGACAAGTTAAAGTGGGAGGGAAAAGGACAGACTGGAGTCTCTGAGTTTATTTTTAACTAGTTTCGCTACACGCTTTTTCAAAAGCTTGTAGCGAAACTAGCCAAGAATAATCTCGGAGACTCCTATCTTTCCTCTTCCCTCCCACTTCATATATATATATATATATATATATATATATATATATATATATATATATATATATATATAGAGAGAGAGAGAGAGAGAGAGAGAGAGAGAGAGAGAGAGAGATACGCACCCATGCTGAAGAAACCCAGAACCAATGATGACGGGCATCAAGAAG
>NC_134780.1:79554506-79602006 GCF_046742065.1 Oratosquilla oratoria
ACCATCGGTATGAAATACAAATAAATAATAATCAAAGCCTTCCGTGACCTGTCGTGCAAGCGCTGCGTCGCATTGCTTTGCCTGGAACCCAAGCCATGTGCCGGGAGGAGGGGTGACCCTTTATCCACGAGATGCGCAGAGGGGTAAGGGGTTGGGGGGGATGGCGACTGGGAACGGGTGAGTGTGACACGAGTACATGACTCGGCTAGCTCTCTCATAAAGGGGAAAATTCCTTTTGGTATGTCTGCGTTTGCTTTTGTCTACTTTTCTGTGGTAATTCCTACAACTTTTGCACAAATGGCTGCTTCATCAGGAACCATCAAAGCAAGAAATCACGAGATAATTTACCAGCTCTTCTATCCTTACGGATGGTCAGTGCAACACGCTCTGGCACTGCACTACAATAGCATGACGATGCAACGTTGCCACGTCGAAGTTAACACCTTCATGCGACAGTGCCACATCAAATTAGCATTACACAAGCATAATGCAAGGTTGCCAGATCGAGTGTGTACTAATGAAGCATGACAATGCAACGTTGCCACATCGAAGTTAACACCTTCATACGACAGTGCTTCTATCCTTACGGTCGATCAGTGCAACACGCTCTGACACTGCACTACAATAGCATGACGATGCAACGTTGCCACGTCGAAGTTAACACCTTCATGCGACAGTGCCACATCAAATTAGCATTACACAAGCATCATACTGCGAGGTTGCCAGATCGAGTGTGCACTAATGAAACATGACAATGCAACATTGCCAAATTGACGTCCGAGACTGAGGTTTCAAAGATACTAAATTAATTAAGACTTTCTTCTCCCAATTTGGGAGAAATGTCAATCAGGGTCAGCTCTAATCACGTACAGAATTAAACCAAAGCAATTAATTTTATTCATTTATTCATTTCCTTTCAGTTCGATGCAAAAAGATAGGAAGAGAAGAATAGCGGGGCACTGCTTCTGAATAAAGGTTTGGCAGTTAATCAAGTCAGATATTCTTAAACGAAGCACACTATTTGAGGCTAAAAGGAGAGGGAGGGAGGGAGGGAGAGAGAGGGAGGGAGGGAGGGAGGGAGGGAGGGAGAGAGAGAGAGACGAAGCGAGAAATAAAAAATCCCAGAATGAGACATAAAAAAGTATATATATATATATATATATATATATATATATATATATATATATATATATATATACACACAAGAGTGGGCTTGGGCCTTGTGTAAAACAGGAACTGGGGTCGCAGATTAGTGATCTTTCCTATCCTCGGGAAACAGACAGATTCCGGGTTTCGAGGCTTTTATCTCTGTAGCTAAGCGGGTAAAGTCATTGTGAAGGTTATCTTACGGGAGGCCGAAACAGTGGGTTCGAATCCTACATGCGACTGTCAAAAAAATTAATATATATATATATATATATATATATAAACAAAAAACACAGAACAAGGAGTGTTTCTGAAGAAACAATGATAAGAAAATAAAGGTGAAAGATAAAGAAAGATGAGCAATACAAAAGTATACATGGACATATGACGGACGACAACCAATAGCCGCCCTTATTGCAGAGAACATAAAGGGTCAATATCCCGTATCACATTTTGACAAAAAGGACAATTATCTGAGTATTTGTAAATGAACTAAGCATTCACTGACAAATCGCTCTCCAATTGAGGTCCATCCCCCCCTTTATATTTATTTATTTATTTAATTTGAGAGTGAAATATCCGTGGGAGTGACATTTCACCCCCCACCCCCCAAAAAAGTCCCCCCACCCGGCTCCCCACTCCCAACCCCACCTTCAATCTCCGCTTACTGTCAATAAACATTCATCTATAAGGACCAATGATGCACTGCAATTTCATACAATTCTCGACCCAATAGGCCCTCTCGACCTGATCAGCATCACTCTTCTTGGGGGTGGGGGTGGGGGTAGTGCAATTAGAGGGGGTATACACGGCTCGACAGACACGTGTTTAAAGTGATGTGTGAACGTGCGAACGGGTTATTTGGGGTTTAACCAACGAGTTCGACAACCAAATACCCCGTTCACACGTTCACACATCACTTTAAACACATGTCTGTCGAACCGCGTTCGACCGTGTAAACACCCTCTTACAAATAACTCACATTAAGCAAAAAAAAATCATTTTTTAACTGGAAGAACGAGAGAACCAATAAATAATAAAACCATATCAACCAATCAATCAATAAAAACATACACAAAATTATAAATATATACATAATAAGAAAATGAAAAATATATATATGCCAAATACATGAATAAATAATTGGACAAATAAAATGATAAATGTATGCACAGATGAATGAAAAAAATAAGTTATGACTTAGTTGTCTTCATATTACATTTCTCGTAGTAAATAAATCGTTGACGAAAAATAAAGATCATACATAGGATTTGTATTAACGAGTTTAAATTGGACAAATTTAGGTTTAAGAAGTGATTAGGCAAGAACTGGTCTACGAATAGAGTGGTTAATGAATGGAATAGACTTAGTAACCATGTAGTGAGCACCAGAACTCATCACTATCACCTCACCATGTTCCTCCCAACAAGTGGTAAGTGAGAAACCTCTGGTAGAGGGAGCTCTGAAAGATGCGGAAATCCGCTGTTTTTTTTTTTTTTTTTTTTTTTTTTTTTTTTTTTTTTTTTAAGGCCGATGTTTGGGTTACCTCCCCGCCTGGCCAGGGCTGTCGAAGACCACCGCAAGAAGCACGCAGCAAGTCTCGAGAGTCAAACTCAAGTCCTGCTCATGAGTTCGACACGAAACTATTGGTTGGTTTAAAAGAAGATTAGATAACTTCCTGGATAGGGATGGTAGGGGGTAATGGCCATGGAACTACCTAGTTTGGGTCTTATGGCCTCTTGCAATGTCATTCTTACATTCCTCAGTGGAAACTAAATGGACTGGACGGCAGAATCTCTTGCAAGGCGTCGGAGGGACGGCAGACGCCGTTATGGACAAAAGAAAAGAGAAATTAAAAAAAAAAAAAGAAGGATACATGATGATAGAAGGAAACTATAATGAGGAAGAGATTGACTTGCACGGATTCAGAAACAACGATGAAGTGACGAGAGAGAGCGAGAGAGAGAGAGAGAGAGAGAGAGAGAGAGAGGAGAGAGAGAGAGGGAAAGAGGGAGGGAGAGAGAGAGAGAGAGAGAGAGAGAGAGAGAGAGAGAGAGAGAGAGAGAGAGGGAGGGAGAGAGAGACGGGAGATAACCTTCCATACCAAGATTATTGTACCCCAAATTAAAAAGAATAGGAAGGGAGGTCAGTGAGTGATCAAGTGACAGAAGAGAGGGAGGGGGGTTATGAAGGGCACCAGCTCCCCCCCCCCCACGAAGAGGGAAGTGCCGTCGCATGTTAAAGGCTCGCCAGCGGGCCAACCGCAATGTAGGTTAGGTCCCCCTTGAAGAAGAACTCACCGGGCGGCGCCGCTCCTGTAGTAGGTCACACCGAACTCGCGGTCTTCCCGGTGCGCGTAAGCAAACGGGTCATCAGCTCCGTACCCTTTTAGGAGTTAACACACTGGGATATTTTTCCTTCAATCTCTATGACAAACTAGTTTGTTTTCTCGACAATTTACGTAGATATGCTGGAGGAAAATGATCTTCCTCCAGTATACCAGATGATTTCCCGAAAGCTCCACCTCCAACAATCGGAGGAAAAATAGCCCAATGTGATAGCGCCTTTATGTCTGCAAGGTCTCTGCCATCTCCCCACTGTTTGAATAAAATCGCCTGGGGGCAGCCTAAACGAATGCAAACGAGTAATGGTTAAGAGAGGTTTAATCTTATGGGAGTTAGGGTCTTTCCTTTGCTGAATAAAAGCGTTTGGCAACAGACAGAAGTATACTGTAAGTGATTGGGTGGTAAAACAAAGACGATCTAGGAATTTATTTACTCTAACGTTTCGACCAAGTTGGTCTTCTTTGGAGAGACGTTCAGAAAGTTTTTACATGGGTTACAATTTATATCACTCCTACATGTAACCCACGTAAAACTTTCTGTACATCTATCTGAAGAAGACGATCTAGGAATTGATTTACTCTAACGTTTCGACCAAGTTGGTCTTCTTCGGGGAGATGTACAGAAAGTTTTTACATGGATTACAATTTTACAAAGGATTACAAAGGCGGGGAATGCCGACAGGAGACCTTTTGATCCATATCTAGGTCGGATGCGAAAAAAAAATCATAGTAGTAAAATAATAAATAAAAACTATAGTAATGTAAATAACAAATAAAATACATAAATAAATGCATAGGTATAGTTAAGTAATAAACAAACAGGTAAATAGTAAATAATAATAAATTGACATGTAACTAATTTATATCACTCCTACATGTAACCCACGTAAAACTTTCTGTACATCTATCTGAAGAAGACCAAGTTGGTCGAAACGTTAGAGTAAATCAATTCCTAGATCTCCTTTGTTTTACTTCCGTCACCCAATCTCTTATTTGTCCTTTCTTCTCCATATACTCTAAGTACCTGAGTAGGACTTCGGGAGCGGAGTACGAGGTTAGCGTGAGGGGTTCCTGTACAGTTGGTCCTCAAAGGAGTCAAGCAAACCGTGAGGTCAGCCTTGAGAGCGCTGCTCCTTTTATTAAAGGGAGATAAAGGGAGACTACGTTGCTGGAAAGGGCAGGAAGTGTTAAAAAAAAATTCGTGATTTTTTTTTTTTCGTAATCGTATTTTCGTGAATCTATTTCTTCCGTTATTGTTGGTCTTCATGACTCTGTTCTCCTGAAGAGAGAGAGAGAGAGAGAGAGAAAAGACGATTTGATACAGGTCTTTAAGATTCCAAAGGGAATTGACATCAAGAGTGACGAAATTTTCAAGCTGAATGCGAATCAAACAAGAAATAATGGTCTCAAAGTGTCAGGACGTAAATTTAATTTGGAAATGGGTAGGAACGGGGCAACTTCGGCAACCGTGTAGTTAATGAATGGAATAAACTTCCTGCAGAGGCGGTGTAATGTATTACAATTCGAAGTTTAAAGATCCATCAACACCTAAGCAACAGGAAGTAATGTTTGCCATTTATTTTATTTATTCGTGTGTTATTATTTATGTTTATTTTTATTAACTATTTATTATTCATGATAAATTATTGCTCTTTTTCTGTCTATTATCTGTCATTATCTATTTATATAATTCATTTATCTACTTTCTTTCCCGCATCCAAATTAGTTATGGATCAAAGGTCTTCTGTCGCCATGCTCTTCCTTTGTAAAGAGAAAAGAAAGAGAAAAGTGAGAAAGAAGAGAAAAAAAGAGAAAAGAGTAAAAGAGGAGAGATAAGTGAGAAAAAGAGACGAGAAAAAAAGAGAGAAAAGGGAGAAAAAGAGAACAGAGAGAGAAAAGAGAGATGAGAAGAGAGAGGAGTGAGATTAAGAGAGAGAATTACACAAGACGCAGGATTGGTTTCTGAGTGAGAAGAAATGAGAGAAGAGATAGAAAAGGGAGAAAAAGAGAACAAAGAGAGAAAAGAGAGGTGAGAAGAGAGAGGGGAGAGATAAAGAGAGAGAATTACACAAGTCGCGGTACTGGGTTATGGAGAAGAACGCCTTCTGGAATAGTTTGCCGTCAGCGATCTGGATCTCTCCCCCCCCCCCACCACCAACTCCATATTTCGTCCTGTGGAAGAACAAGAAGACAGGGAGAAGGGGGGATGGGGGAGAGGGGTGAAGGTGAGGGGAGGGGGAGAGGGAAAGGAGGAGAAGGAGAGGAGACAGAGAGAGAGGGGAGAGAGGCGGAGGAAGAGGGGGAAGAGGGAGAGGGGAAGGAGGAGAGGGAGAGGGGGAAGAGGGAGAGGGAGAGGGGGTGAGAGGGAAAATGGGAGAGGAGAGGGGGGAAGGGGGGAAGCTGTGGCTGGCTCAAATTCACTTTACAAAACAAATGACCTCCAAATGTTACATTGTTCCCATCAACCCCTCCGTGCCGGGTGGCACTTTTCCCTTTACCTCTTGCCGTCGTCAGTCGATTTTATTCATCGCCGTGGGCGGCAAGTCCCGCCCCTGTGGGCGCCCTCCACCCTCAGCTGAACAAAATCGCCTGGCCAAAAGACCAAAAGATCTTGTTGGTAAAGTGGCTTAGGGTAAGGGAGGTTGGTGTCTTGGAATGGGGGGAGAGGGGAAGGGGGAGAGAGGAAGGGGGATATAGGGGTGGGGGAAAGGAGAGGAAAGGGGGGGAGAAGGGTAAGGGAGGGAAGGGGAAACAAGGAGAAGGGGGAGGGAAAGGAGGGGGAGAAATGTGAGGGTAGGGGGGAGGAAGGGGAGGAGAAAAGTGAGAGGGGAGGAATGGGAAGGAAGGGGGGAAAAGGGGGATAGGAGAGAAGGAGAAAGAAGGGGAAGAGGGAGAAGGGAAGGGGAGGGAAGGGGAAGCGAGGAGAAAGGGGAGGGAGGGAGGGAGGGAAGGGAGGGACGATGGGGAAGGGGGAGCAGAAGAGGAAGGAGAGGACAAGGGGAGGGGGAGACGAGGGTGGGGGTGAGATGAGAGAGGGGAGAGAAGGATAGAAAAGGGGAAGGGGAGGCAGGGGAAGGAAGTAGAGGGGAGAAAGGAAGAGGGGAAGAGAGGGGGAAAGGGGGGAATGGAGAGAAGGGGAGGGGGAAGGGGAAGGAAGAAAAGAGGGAGGTAAGAGAAAGGGGGGGAGGGGGAGGAGTGGGGGAGAAGGGGGAGGGGGAAGGGGGAGAAGGGGGAGAGGGAGAATGGGAGAAGTGAAAGGGGAAAAGGGGAGGGGCAGACGAAGAAGGGGAGGTGAATAGAAGGGGGAGAAGGGGAGGGAGGAGAAAGGGGATGGGGAGAAGGGGGATGGGGGGAGGGTTAATATGTGAAATGAGTGTCTGGGTTTCAGCTTCTGAATCGGGCCATTCGTCTTGCGTTGCACAGCGAAAGCGTTACCATCTTCACAGCTTCCGGAGTGAGGTCGCGGTGCACTGCTGTGATACACAACAGTGATAAGAAACACAGTAATGCGTGACAGTGATGAGAAGCACAGTGATGAGATACAGTGATGCGCAACATTGTGATGAGAAACGGTGATGCGCAACATTGTGATGAGAAGCACAGTGATGCGCAACATTGTGATGAGAAACGGTGATGCGCAACATTGTGATGAGAAGCACAGTGATGCGCAACATTGTGATGAGAAGCACAGTGATGCGCAACATTGTGATGAGAAACGGTGATGCGCTACATTGTGATGAGAGACAGTGATGCGTAAACAGTGATTCGTAGCACTGTGATGCTGGCCTGCTTGGGCCCAGCACGCACGCACGCACGCACCACTAGTGCTTGCTGTTTGCCTTCTTGCTCACTTTAATACGTTTGAGAGATCTAGCAAGCAGGATCCCATGCAGACGCAAGCGTACAATCTCTAACATACACATACACACAAACAGGCTCGCGCGCGCACACACACACGTGTACACACACACACACACACACACACACACACAGACAAAAGACACGTACATCTATATGATACAATGACATTCCTGGTCCGATTCGAGGAATGATTGTTGCGATTTAAAAAAAAAAAAAAAAATCTCGTATCTCGAAGGAACGTAGCAGTTCGGAAGGGAATTGAGCTGACAGCTGTCGGGTTGTTGGATCCCTAAGCGAAGTAGACTTCGGGAGCGTCAGCCACCGCCGCGTCCCTCACAAGTTCCTCCTCCTCCGATATAAAACTTTGACCCTGAGTTCTTGGGGGGAGAGAGAGGAAAGAGAGGGATAGAGAGAGGAGAGAGAGGATAGAGAGAGAGAGAGAGAGGATAGAGAGAGAGAGAGAGAGAGAGAGAGGATAGAGAGAGAGAGAGAGAGAGAAATCAAGACTCCTCGCATCACGCAACATGAGTAATTTACACATTTTTATTTACTTCTTTACATAGTCTGTTCACCTTAACTTGGCGAGTATTAAAGAGCACAAATTTATCTCAGTCGTTTCTTGGAATATGCATAAAAATACAACGATATTAGAAATCTATAATCCAACGGGCCACTAAGAAAACTGGGAAAAATATTAAAGTTTAGATTATATGCATAAACACATACGTACATACATATATATGTATGCATATTATATATATATATATATGTATATATATATATATACAGTATATATATATATTATACATATATATACATACATATATACAGTATATATATATACATACATATGTATATATATATATATATATATATATATATATATATATACAGACATATAAATACACAGTTCTATTTACCCATACATCTCGTTTACCACGGCAGCCTCTGGCTAGCTAAACTTGCACGATCCTGAGCACCACGCCCGGGCAGCAGCTTTTTACAGCTGCTGCTCCATCTGGTGTCAAGTTCTGCAAGTTCGCCTCCAGTAACGACTCCGTTTAGCACAAGAGCGTCCTTCTATTTCTTCATTTTTTATTATTTGTTTTCCTTACAGCCTTGGCCATCATCTGGCGGGTCGAGGAGAGAGAGAGAGAGAGAGAGAGAGAGAGAGAGAGAGAGAGAGAGAGAGAGAGAGACAGATAGAGAGAGAGGGGAGGGAGAGAGAGAGAGGGGAGGGAGAGAGAGAGAGAGAGAGAGAGAGAGAGAGAGAGAGAGAGAGAGAGAGAGAGAGAGAACGCAGCCACACCACCTTAACATTTCCCCGAATGTCCAGTACTAAATATAATCCTCTCACTAAGCAGAATAAAACCTTTAAAGATCGTCTCAAATGGCTTAATAAAGAGAACCTTCCCCTGAATAAAACCGTACATTGTTAGCCAGAATAAAATGTTCAATGAGAACAACTGAGATTAGTCACGACTGTGGTTAGTTACCTACCCTGCCGACGACGATGCTGATGCACACATACTCCGCTGATCATGACTTGGTTTCAAAATGATTCGTGCTCCTCTACGTGTGATAATCAACGTATCGATCCCCCTTTCGAGCGATCGAACAGGAAAATGAACGATAACTTAAAAATCGTTCACTATTGTATAGTGACAGACGCCATCCCACAATCCATTTTCTAAATTCTAACGAAAATGTTAGATTATTTGAAACTTAGAAACACGTTTTTATAGGCAACACTAGATTTCTTAGATACGATTATTATTTTGTGTCACATTTTTCTTTTCAAGCACCAAGATTCAATATATCTTATATTCCATATATACATTTCAAACGGAGGGGGTTTCCAGATTTTGATTAAGAAGACAGACGGAGAGAGAGAGAGAGAGAGAGAGAGAGAGAGAGAGAGAGAGAGAGAGAGAGAGAGAGAGAGAGAGTGGGCATGTTTGTTCGTGTGTGTGTGCACGTGTGTGTATGTGTGTGTGTGTGTGTGTGTGTGTGTGTATGCTCTTCACTTATTTATAATACCCAATACCCATGTATAACTGCATATACACAAACATACGTACATATATAGGCAGGCTCTTTTCTTATATAATTGGAAAACACACACACACTTCTGAATACTTTCTTTAGCCTTTGCAAGCCAAGGATCATGCGCAAACCTATCAGACGTTGGTGTATTTTCTCCGCTCTTTTTCTCTCTTTCTCTTTCCAAGCAACGCAGAATTTGGCGTTAAGCTTTGCTCTTAGGGAGGGCTGGTTCGGGGGGGGAGGATTTGGTCCTCTTCGGGGCGATCTCCAGATCACGAGGAGTCACAACACATTTGGCCAAGATGAAGAGAGGGAAGGAGGGAAGGAGGGAAGGAGGGAAGGAGGAAAGGAGGGAAGGAGGAACTAGGGACTGCGATACAAATACATATACTGTACATACATACATACACACACACACACATATATATATATATACATATACACTGAATGGTCCCCAGTGATTAATTAATATTTTTTTCAACCACAAATCACTTTTAATTCCATGCCATCGCAGTCGAGACTGAGAATCGCTCGATGGAGGCATCCGTTGGAATATATATATATATATATATATACATACATACACAAACACACACACAGCATGTCATCATAATCAACAGACCAATCCTGAGTTGAATTAAATGATTAAGTTCATCTGCTAAAAATTGCTAATCCACGGTACAAAAATAAATTAACAAATAAGTAAATAAATAATATATAAATAAAATATGACTTTTAATATCGAAGTGGTAAAGGATTTCTAAGGAAGGTATAAGATTAATCCTATCGTTTGCCGTCCCCAGAATAAACCCTTTAAGGTGTACCACATTTTTTTGGGGGGGCGAGGTGAATAAAATCGCCTGGCGACGCCCGAAATATGTAGATCAAATGTGTCTGGAAATGTTTGTCACTGAGTGCCAATTTGTGGATGGCACCGTGGACCATTTACCGGTTTGTCCACTCACGCCATCGTGCCAACAACACAGTGGCCGGGCCATTTCGTAAACACAGAAAACGGGGTGTGGGTAACCCACAAACACGGGTCTCACAACAACACTAGTACCACATGTGCGCGCGTAATCACCGATGCATAAGCAAACTTTTGCTCTTCAAGGACCGAGGGAGGACGAGGAAGAAGAGGAAGAGATCGGTTGTAAATGTTCTCCCTGATGAGGGTAGCCTTCTGACTAAACCTGGTTTCTTTCTTCCATCCTCTCCTCCCGCCCACCTCCTCCTCCTCCTCCTCCTTCTTCTTCTCTGGATCACAGGGCACGTCGGGCCACTGTGGCCGTCTCAGCGTAGCAAACAGATAACAAACAATACATCTTTAAATCTAATTGCTTCATGTAATATACAACTCTGTTTTCTGTAATGTCTAAACTCGGCATTTGCGAGGTGCTAAGACGGAGGGAGAGCAACGAATGGGCGTGGAATGGGCGTAGGATGGGCGTGGGACGGCTGTGACGAGAGTTTATGCTTCTAACTCTCTTTTAAGAGGGAAAAGGTATGGTGAGTGTGATTCACCATGGTCTTGGATCACGTGTTCGACTCGTGATCGACAGCTACTACCCTTCCGAATGAGAGCTCAGAGCTCGTGTATGACCGATTTATGGGCAACGCTGTGACCTGACACACACATCCAACTCCCAGACCACGAGAGTTGGAGTAACGGCTCACAGCGCAGCGATACTGAAATTATTTCAGCCCTGGGCGGGATTCGAACTCGAACCGCTGTGTTGGCAGTTGCGAACCCTGCCACTGCGCCCCGCGCGCGCGTGTGTATACTATTCTCTTCTCTCATTTCATAGTTCACTTTCTTTAAGTCAGCCACTTCATTGTTAAGTCTTTATTCATCTTCCATAGATCGTTTTTTCTTGCTTCCATACATCGTTCATATTTCTCTTATCGCTCTCTATGTCTATAATTCTACTAGTCTTCTTTCGTACCCACTGAAACCAAAAAAATTACTTTCATCTTCCTTGTCATATTAAAACCTTTTGGTACATCTTGGTGATCTAACATCAAGGTTTATATTTTGCTTTGCCCTTGCGTGCGTGTGTGTGTGTGTGTGTGTGTGTGTGTGTGTGTGTGTGTGTGTGTGTGTGTGTGTGTGTGAGCGCGCGCGCGATTAAGCGAGACCATAATATTCACACAAGCACATAAATTTAAAAATTGTTGTAAACTACTGGATCATTTTCTGAAAACCAGTCACTGTATTCACATAGTGTTCACATCTTCACACGGTCACATCCTTCTCATCCTCACCTGACAAAGCACCTCCACATCACATCATCATCATCTACAACAACAATAAAGTTTATTCAAATCACGACTCGCAGCCAATCTCGCAGTGAAGTCACGTTTCGGATCTCGGTGTAGAGACTAACACTGCACTGACTACACCTCTTGCTGACGTTGCCCCAGACACGAAATTTCTCGGTGCGATGGTACGCGGGCCTTTTACGTACCCCTCTACCTAACACCCTCACGAGGTTCTACCCTCGGGTGAATTAAAAACAACAAGAGGAGGAGGAGGAGGAAGAAGAGGAGGAAGAGGAAGAAGAGGAAGAACAAGAAGAGGAAGAAGAAGAAAAAAACTATAGCGAGGTGGTTATGTCCAAGGTCTCTTTTACATTTCTTGGAGTTTAACCAGTATGTACTGACAACATCAGCAATACTAACCGTACTTCCATTATAAACATACGCGCCTCCAAATCAACCAAAAACTCCTGTAGGCTACATCTTAAAGTTTTTTTTTCGCTACTCAACGTGATTAATATTACTGAGAAATTATTATTCTTTGGAATAATCCCACAAGTATTCAACATACAAGTGTTCCCGTGTTCCTTCATGTACACCATATTTAAACACAAGGATTGTAGGATTGATCTGTACTTTACCAGCGTTTCTATCATTATGAGCGACCTCGAAAATCTTGCGTGCGTTATCTTGTAATTCATAAGTTGGCTTAGTCGAGCGTATTTAGTTTTTCGTCAAATGTCCTTTTTTTCCGTAGGAGGTTGTGGAGAGATGACAGAAGCAGTGGCGTTTTATCCGCCCACAGTTTGGCTGTAGAGTCATTGCAAAACATTAGGATTGCGTAATGTAGGCTTGCAATACGCACTAATCCCATTTTATGCAAAGTCAGCAAATTGTTTGGACCTCGCGAGGTCATTCGTGCGTGGAGCTCGGACCGGGAACCCGGTATTGTTTTACGATTTCTATTAAAATATCAAATAATATGCGTTATAGTGATTTCACGTACAATTTTTGGTGTACCGTCATTCCTAATCCCAGATGGGCTCCTGTTTATTTACTTATTTATTCATTTATTCATATTCTTGTTATTTTTTAAACTCGTGGTGAAGTTTCCGTCTCCGATAGTTCCCAACATCAAGCTTCCAGATACTTCGGCCAACTTTTCCTTTTTACGCTTTCAACGCGGCAACGCCTTTCCTTCCTCGATGACGCCAAGCGATTCTCTTCAGCCAGAGGCAGACCTTGGGACGAAACGGGGTCCCGATCAAGGGTTACGTCGTTCAACCTTGGGTCCGGCTCTGCCCATGAGAGAGATCTTCGTCTTGAAGGAATAAGTCCCATTTTGAAATATTACTGGAAAACCTGAACCCAACTGGCATCACTCGAGGGGAAAAATTAAACCTGTTTTATTGAAACTTTATCATTCTGGAGAACAAAAATAAGATTTCTGGTACCTATTCGTGTATAAATGAATGGATAATTAACTGAAATAATAGTAATTGCCAGATAGCAATTTTCCTGTACGCATGTGACCGCGAAACTCAAAATCGCCTTGAGCATGTATCAAATTGGAAGCTGTATTCCTTAACCCATTCAACTCCGATGACAAGATGTCTTGTCATTTGGTCAAATAAAACAAAAAATCATAAAACACCAAAATGTTTGATCAAACACCAGAAAAATACGACGTCAGTCCTCGCTTCGCTCGCGACTGACGTCATATTTTTCTGGTGTTTGATCAAACATTTTGGTGTTTTATGATTTTTTGTTTTATTTGACCAAATGACAAGACATCTTGTCATCGGAGTTGAATGGGTTAATAGGCAGACAAACTACTCGAAATTCAAAACGTTGTTGTAAACGTTTCGGACGGACGAAAGAATCCTCCGGACATTAGAAAGATTAAAAAAAAAAGTTTCAGAACTCTGAGAAAGCAAACGTTCTTTATTCACTTCCAACCCGAAGATACACAACGTTTATTCTATTGTTACTCACGCCAAGGGATTTTATTCGGCTCGGCTTCGTACAAACAAAAGGTCCTTCCCCAGTTACACGGTGAAGGCAAAATGAAAACATATGCCCACATAACAAATACAAATAATACCAATAATAACAATATTAATAACAACAAAAATAATAATAACGATAATGATATATACCTCCGTGTAGGTCTTAACGATGACCTCATAAGAAAGTCAAGACTAAGAGTAAGAGAGAATGTCCAATAGGGACAGTGACCCTTTTCTACAATGGGTTCTCTGTCCTGAGAGAGAAAGGAGGAGGGAAGACCCCCCCCCCCCAAGATATTCTGGCATGAAATCGGGGCGGAAAGTAATTAGCGGACGGCCATTAGCGGAAGGCAATCAGTGGAAGAAGCCTTTCCGGAAAAGATGCGGCCCGACATCCCCGGCCACCAAGGCTTAGGACCTAAACTCGGAATGCTGATGGCGGTAACGATAACGACGACGACGGCCTGATTTCAAGGGAGCTAGCCACGTGGCCGCCAGACATCTGGAAGATTCTAAAACCTTTTCGAATCATGTGACTGGATTCCTTATCGAAAGAAGAATCTGACATTAACGATAACATGACCTAGTGATTGTGACGCTCTAAAGTCAGTCCATGAGCTTAGTTAAACCCGGCAGGGTTAACCCAAACGACGTCAGGCTGGGTTTGCGGTCCTAACCGCGTTACAGAACCGATGCTGACGGTCGTCAGTTTCGCTGACGGGCGAATCCCCGTCAGTAGAATCAACTCATCAATCAGAATAACGTGACTGAGGTCTGCCGTCGACACCTCTACCTGCCAGAGTCACGCAGCATTAAGGAAAACGTCCTAAGGACAGAAGCGCTGGTTATTAGTGACCTAAACAAGTAGACGAGTCAGGGCCATCTGAGGTCACCCTTCCGCCAACGCCTCCGACCCGAGTGCCACTTCGGCATTTCTTTTTTTTTTTAATTCAGGATCAAATCTGAGCCGCCCTTGACCCAACTCGAGGAGCCTGAAGAGGCTCCGTCTCCTGACGAAGGCCCCTGTGGAGGGAAGACAAAGAGAGGGAGGGAGAAGAGGGAGGGAGGGTGGGAGGGAAGAGGTAGGAAAAGAGGGGGAAGGAGGGAGAGAGGGAGAGAGGGAGAGAGGAAGGGAGAGGTAGGAACTGAGGGAGGGCGGGGAGGACTTGGAAGGAATTAAGGAACGGAGGAAGAGAGGGGAGAAAAGGGAGGGGAGGAGGAAGAGAGGACGGGAGAGAGGAGGGGAGTGGTAGGAAATAAAATAAGGAGGAGAAGGTGGAAAAGAGGATAAAATGGAATGAAGAGTGGGAAGGAAGCGGGGTGAGAGGGAGTGAGAGAGGTAGAGAGTCTAAAAGAAAAGAGGGAGAGAGGGAGAGCGGGAGAGAGGAGGGAAGCAGGAAAAGAGGGAGAGAAGGAATGGTGAAGAGTGGCAAGTCATTACTCTATATAGATACAGACATGCATACACACATAAGCCTAAATACACACATACATACACACACACCATCCCTTACAGATGTTTAAAGATTCTCTTTAGTTTTGGTCACACGAGAAAGCAGGTTGGGGACCGACATCCACAAAAAAGGCTTCTAAGTCTGCCACGGGAGAGAGAGAGAGAGAGAGAGAGAGAGAGAGAGAGTTC
The DNA here is from genome assembly GCF_046742065.1 of Oratosquilla oratoria. Lineage (NCBI taxonomy): Eukaryota > Metazoa > Arthropoda > Malacostraca > Stomatopoda > Squillidae > Oratosquilla > Oratosquilla oratoria. Next base: position 79,569,814 of record NC_134780.1, read on the forward strand.
CACCCTACTCTACGAACCGCCAGCTGGTCCTCAGCGAACGGTTTCTCCCATATGACGTCACAAGATGTCATCATCGGCTCTGAAGTGAGGTCATCAAGTCCGAAGTGACGTCATCAAGTCCGAAGTGACGTCATCAAGTCCGAAGTGACGTAATCAAATCCGAAGTGACGTCACCAAATAAAAATGACGCAATCAGCTTTGAAGTGACGCCATCAATCTTGGATCGGTCATCGACGGGGAGCCAGGACGTCCCTTGGGGGTCGGTCCCCCTAGCAACGAAACAATGGACACTTCGACTTCTCTCTAACAAGCTATTTCTTTCCAACGCAAGGGCAGAATTCTTTCCCTTAGGGTCCATATATATATATATATATATATATATATATATATATATATATATATATATAAAATATATATATATATATATATATATATAAATATATATAATGTTGTGTATGTTTAAGGCAGATTGAACATTTTAAAAGTTCTGCCAATGGATTCGAACCCTGACCTGTGCGTGCATAATCGCGAAGCCGAGACGCTAGCAACTAAGCTACGTGTGCATAATCACGAAGCCAAGACACGTAGGTCGGTTGCTAGCGTCTTGGCTTCGTGATTATGCACGCACAGGTCAGGGTTCGAATCCCTTGGCAGCTAATATATATATATATATATATATATATATATATATATATATATATGAGAAAAAAGTAATGATAAAAATAAATCCAATGACATGAAAATAAATCTATACTACTATTACTAGAAGACGACATGGCACCGGCAGAAAATCTGAAAAATGTGGAAGGTGAAGTCACATTAAGGATATTTTTAAATGTTGGGAAGCTGGAAAAACTCAAGATGCCTCGAATAAAACACTAATATGTATCATCTTTATGAAAAACCATAACAAGGAATGTAAAAATTACAGAGGCATTGCTTTGAAATAGATGGGGGGGGTTTATAAAATTTGTTGTAGAAACAAGAAGAGGATATCTGAAGTACAATGCATAAATAAATACAGAAACAAATAAGAATAAATGAAATACTAAATAAATTAACTTATGATATAAAAATATACATAAGCATATCAATTATTGCACACGATCGATCTTTTCCGTAAACTTTCGGTCAACTGCCCATGTCGGACAATGATATTTCAAATCGGTTCGTACTGCTGTGTCAAAATGTTTCGCGCATTTTGTTGCGTCTAAATAGCCTACTTTCTTCACCTTGTATACGCAACGTGGATTAACTGAGAATAATAACTTGGAGAGAAGATTTAGAATTCTAGTTTCATACGAATAGTATTGAAAGTTTGATGAAGAAATACAGTCATCGTATGTCAATGCAAATTGTATAATACTAACATTTTCATAGTATATGACCAGTCATAATCTAACCTAACCTAACCTTGAATGAGTCCTATTTTGATACTCCACTCCCAATCACCCCCTCCCTTCCTCCCTCTTATCTTGGCTCCTCCTGGATGGCGGGTCATCCTTGCATCTTGCCCATTGCCCTGGGTCAGAAGCTGTGTCGCAAGACAAAGCACATCCACAGCACGGCCGCTTCATTTAACCGGCGACCCCACCACCCCCTCCGTCCCATCATGCAGAAAAAGAGATGGGGAGAAATCCCTTCGGGCTGCGTCAAATTATTTTTCACACATACTCCCCCACCCCCCCTCACTCCATTTCATGCATCGCAGTATCATCCATATACAACCATTCTCCATTCACTCCTATCTTCTGTCTTCTCCCGTCCTTCCTCAACAGACATTCCCCTCTTTCCCAATGCCCCTTTTACCACATCCATCCATCTCATCCTTGGTCGCCCAAACATATTTACTCCTTCCACCTCTGCCTTCCACAACTCTTTTACTAATATTTCTTCACTCATTCTTTCCATGTGTCCAAACTCTCCTCATACTCTTTCATCAACCTTATCTCACAACTCCCTTTCCACCGCCGTTCTCCTCCTCACCTTCTCATTTCTCACTCTATCCAATCTAGTAACCCTTATCATACTTCTCAGGAACATCTTAAACACACTCAAACTCCTTCTCTCCATACAGTGCTGTCGTTACAATAACTCCTTCAAAAAATCTCCTCTTAGCATCCATTCCCAGATGTCTATTTCTCAATACACTTTTCAATCCCCCAAGGTATTTACTCGCTTCTCTCAATCTACATTCTACCTCCACCTGCACTCCCTCTCCCGCCACATTCGCACCCAAGTAGCTAAAACAATCCACTTCCTCCAGTCTCTCTCCCTTATTACTCACTTTCAGTCTGCTGCCACTTTCTCCCCTTGTACATCTCATCACCTTACATTTACCCACATTTATCTTCAACTTCCTTCTTTGGCACACCTTCCCAAATTCTGTCACTAACTTCCTCAATCCCCTCCTCTGATCCTGTCACGAGCGCAATATCGTCAGCAAACAACAACTGGCTTATCTGCCACTTTTCTCTGTTTTTTTTTTAATCATCTCCAATCCCCCGACCCATTACCCTTGCGTTTACCTCTCGCACCACCACATATATGTATAAATTGGACAACCACGGTATGTGTGTGTTTGTGCGTATGTGTGTGATAGAGAGGGGGGTCAATCACATGAACGCACGCATACACAAAGATCACAGGAACATGACCCAGCGCGAGGAGTTATGTTCGCTACTCTTGAAAACTTCGCCGTCCTCTCCGTCAGTAGAAGGCCCCTAGGCCGCGCGCGGCGGAGTCGGCCTCGACGTGCCCTTCTTCCTCCAACCTCGGCCTTGTTGCCTTCAGCCGTCGACCTCTGACTTTTGATCAACACCACCCTAACCCTGTTTTGCTTCGTCTTGTCTTACCTGGATGCATAGATAAACCCTCTACAGCTCTTTACTTTTCTTTAGTTTTGTTTTCGACTCTTTTTTCTCTGACAATGAGGCCCTGGACGATAATCATGAAAGAGAAATATAGAGAAAGAGCACGATAAAAATATAATTAAAAAAAAAAAAACAAGAAAAAAAAACAAGCAACAAACATTTCAAACAAATAAACAACGATAAAAAAGAAATATTTGGATGATAGGTGTGTGAACCGTATTCCGAAACTGGACAACGATCAGCCGTATGCTCACAGGAAATGCGGTCGACTTTTGATTCAAATTTTTGAAACCCCAGATCGTTCAGTGTTTAAGAATACAAACGTGTCTCTTCATCTTTTCCTTCCCCTCCCCAACCCCGACAGGCCTCCGTTTGACACAAACCCCCTCTTCCTCCTCCTCCTCCTCTTCTTCTTCTTCTGGATCAAGTTAATATATGGAGCTTAAAGAAGGTAATTCCAGCTATATCCCACTCAAGGTCCTTCGGCCCCCTTGTAGGCGACTGACAGACTTTGGTTCCTTACCAGAATGGACGCAATGCAAACTGTACAAGTACTGTGACCAATTCCTCCAACCACAATAAATAATAAACAAATAAAATATATAAAACAATACGTAAATAATATAAAGTGCTTTGATAAATAAATAAATTACCAAAATAATAACATAATAATATTCAATACAATAAACAAAATAACAATAATAAAACAAATCAAGATAGAATAAGGAAAAAACAAACCGTTAAATATCAAGTATTTCCAGTTAACGCACAAACCTCTGCATAATATAAACAAATAAAAAGCATAAGGCAGAGTGAGAGAGAGAGAGAGAGAGAGAGAGAGAGAGAGAGGGAGGGAGAGAGGGAGGGAGAGAGGGAGGGAGAGAGGGAGGGAGAGAGGGAGGGAGAGAGGGAGGGAGAGAGGGAGAGAGAGAGAGAGAGAGAGAGAGAGAGAGAGAGAGAGAGAGAGAGAGAGAGAGAGAGAGAGAGAGAGAGAGAGAGAGAGAGAGAGAGAGAGAGAGGGAGGGGAGGAGGAAACAGGAGGATATATATTTGCATGGTTAAACTTTCTGGGACGCAAGAACTAAAAGTTTCGAACTCCATCTTGTGCAGTGACACATGATATAAACGCAGACGAGACCACGTCCTCCTCGAGGAGGTGAGGACGACCTCCTTCACCCAGATCACTTCTTTCACGAGAAAAGTTGACCTCGAGCATAGTCCGGAAGCAACTTCTTGTAGTTTAATCGATGGAAGTCGGTCTTCAACACTCAGACGAACCGAAAGGTCTTATTGCATCGTGGAGTGAGGGACAAGTCATGAGTTTTATTATTATTATTATTATTATTATTATTATTATCATTATTTCCCGTCTCACCACCAATCGGAGGCTTCTTCAGCGGGTTTCTGCGTTTTATTTATATATATAAACCTCCTTTCAAAGAAGAACAAATCCATAGTAAGACGTATGATTGATTGATTGATTTATGGAATTTTTGGCTTGAAGGCCAAGCGCTGGAGCCGGTAGGCCATTCAGCGCATGTAAGACGTACGGAAAACACCTTTAAGAAAATATTAAGGGCACAACTAGCCATCACATTCGATGACGTATACATATTAATGGTATATATGGGCAGGAGATTTTCTCTAATGCATACCTCATTGAAAGTGATGGCTAGTTGTGTGCTTATTATTTTCTTATGAGCATTTTCCACATGCCTTCCTTAGACTTAGTCTCCTTTGAATGGAGGCTTACGACTTCACTGTAAGAACATAAGAACATAAGAATAAAGGAGACTGCAAGAGACCATAAGGCCTACACTAGGTAGTCGTTATTGCTAGATCGCGGTTTCGGGTACAAGACTTCTTCCGTAGGTTACCGGGAAGCTTCGGTAGTGGAGGGTTGTCATATGCTTGAGAGAGCCTCCGGCTCTGGGTTGTGACGAAATGTCGCGTGCTTAGTTACAAAGGATTACAAAGGCGGAGCATGCCGACAGGAGACCTTTTGGTCAATATCTAGGTCGGATGCGAAAAATCATAGTATGAGAAATAAATAAAAACTATATGTAAATAATGTGTGAAATACATAAATGCAAAGGTATAGTTATATAATAAACAAATGAATAGTAAATAATAATAAATTGACATAAAACTAATAATAAATGAGAATCAAGCAAATAATAACAGACAAATGATAACAAAACAAATAAGCAAATAATATAATGGTTTTGTGGCGTTTTGTCCCATACTTTGGTTTGTGGCGGTTTGTTGCGTGCTTGAGTTAGTGGAGGTTATTCGCATGCCTGGGAGTGCCTTAAGGTCTTCTGCTTATATGTTATGTTGGTATATAATCCCTCTAAGACTGGAAGGTGTTAATCGTCTGTACATATATCCATAAGATGTATTTTCTCCTAGCATGTTTCTTGTCAGGGCAATGCTATGTTCAGTTCTTATTTGGTTTTTAGGGGCTCCTGATGTAAGGTGATATGAAAGACAACGGGATAATATCATTGACGTCATGCCAATACAGGTGGAAGGAAAGACTTCACAGTTCCCTCAGGTACATTTGAACCTATGAATGACTTCTTATGTGACTTATGTGACATTTGACTTCTGAAGTTCCTTTCTCTGTTGGTGTGGGTTGTTCTTGAGTAAATGTATTTTTCTTGTCTTGCAATAAATCACTAAGTGTGGTATTTTCTCAGGGTTGACTGGTTTTTATGTTTTCTTGATAATTTGTTTCATTATGCGTTCTTCTTCTTGGTAAGCTGATGTACACACACACACACACACACACACACACACACACATACACACACACACACACACGAACTAATTTACGTTGGTGTTTCGGTGTGGTAACATTTGTGTACGAAATGTGATTACTAAAGTATTTGAAAAACTTTATGCTGGAAATATATAGAAAAACTAAACCAAACGTTTCATCTGCCACGCTAACTATACATCTAAACATACAAGCAGAGGACCTTACGGCCCTCCCAAGCATGCGAATAACCGCCACTAACCCAAACAAGCAACAACCCAACGCAAACCCAAGTATGGGACAAAACGCCACAAAATCAAGCACGCGACATTTCGTCACAACCCGGAGCCAGAGGCTCTCCTTAGCATAAGACACTGCCCGAGTTACCCGGTAACTTCTCCCAGTTACCCAGTAACCTCCCCCAGAGAAGAGGAAGTATGAACACAAACATAAAATGTTCTAACTTAACCAGAAAGTTAGAATACCCCGAAATCGCGATCGAGCTATAAGGACTATCTACAGTGAAGTCATAAAACTCCTTTCAAAGGAGAACGAGTCCATAATAACATATTGAAAATACCCCTAAAATAATAAGGGCATAATTAGCCATCACTTTCAATGAGGTATGCATAAGAGAAAATTTCCTGCTCTCTATCTCTCTCTCTCACACACACACACAGACACACAGACACAGACACACACACACACACATATATATATATATATATATACACACACATCTAAAAGTTCAGTCGACCCCACTCATCCCCAAGGCAGCTGAACCCTTGGGAGGTCCAATCGATCCTTAGGAGTCGATATCGCCCATATTAGGGACCCTGAATTAGGGAGAAAACAATTACTGTTCCGAGATACGTTACATTAATTAGGATTCTTCTTTTTCTTGCTCCCACATGTTATAGGGAACGAACTAGTGAGGGAAGACTTCTTCCAGTTTCCGTGTGTGGTTATGAAATAGGGAACGCAGGGAACGTTTTGCCAGGAACGTCATGGGAAAGTTATCGAAGGTTGACAAACGCAAGGAACGTTTTGTCGGGAACGTTTTGTCAGGAACGTCATGGTGAAGAAAAAAATTACATATTTGCAGTTCCTGTGTGCAGTTATCGAAGGTTGACACAAACTTACAGAGGACGTTCAAAATGTTGAAATAAGGTTGGTTAACCAAGTAAGTCAGTTTCCCTGTCTATACCAAGGGTAGAGAGGGGAGTTCAGAGACCATCTCCAACACCAACCCAAGTCCTCAAGGACCCCAGCAGCTCCTCACTCTCCACTCCTTTCCTCCACATGTTACATCCCTCCGTCCACCTCCTCCTCATCCCTCCTCCACCCTCCACACACCACAAACCAAAACCTGCCGCCTCCTCTTCCTCCTCCACATTTAATCCCCTCCACATCAGGCAGCTCCCGATACTTCCCTTCATCTTACATCCTGATTCCTCCTCCATTTTCCTTCATAACCCCTGCCTGGCAGTCCGAAGGAAGCAAACAATATGCGCGCGCGCACACACACACACACGCGCGCGTGCGCCTTAAATAGACGAAAATGTTCGGACTATTTAAGTGTTTTTCTGCAAATTGTTTTCACGTGTTCTTGTGAATTACTAAACACACACACACACACACACACACATATATATATATATATATATATATATATATATATACATATATACACACACACATACCAATAGCCTCCTCCCCCTTATATGATAGGCATGCACCCACTCCCACCCATCCCACTCCTGTCCATCACCCAACTCCCTCCTATCGCACACCTTCCCAAACTCCGTCACTAAGCCTTAGATCTTCCTCTGACAACGCCACAAGTGCAGTGTCGTCCGCAAACAACAACTGGCTCACCCACTTTTCTCCATTTTCTTTAACCATCTCCAATCCCCTGCCCATTCCCCTTGCATTTACTTCCCGTACCAACCCATGTTCCCATTAAACAACCATGACGACATCACACACCGCTAGCGTAGCCCTACCTTCACCTTAAACCACTTACTCTCATCATTCCTATCCCTAACACAAGCTCTACTACTCATGCACAAGATTATAACTGACCTTAACAACCAGAGCTGTGGAGTTGGAACACAAAACCTCCGACTCCTCTATTTTGGCCCCACCGACTCCGACTCACATACGCTCCAATCTTGAGTAGACTTATATCATACTAACTGGTTTATATCAAAGAATAAATATATATGTTACAGTGTGGCTTTCCTATGTTTGACCTCTTCATTAATACTTTATAACTGAAGTAGACAAAATTTTTGAAAGAATATTGAAGAAAATTCAGTAAAAAAAAGATTCTATAATGTAAGACATTTGGCATAATACATATCTTTGCAAATAAGTGATAAGTGCATTTAAAAAAAAATACTGTTCTTTATAACAAAAGTTGAAATATGACCTTTGTAAAGGATGCACAAAAAAAAAAATATATAATGTAAGGTTTTTTTACATACATATTTTGCAAATACAAAATACAAAAAAATTAAAATACTTTATAAAAGAAGTTTAGGCAAATTTCTTGAAAGAAAACAGTAAATAGAGAAAACAAACCTTATTGATACGAGTACGGTACAAGGTCGAGTGTTACAGCTGAACATGTATGATATTAAAAGGTATATGTATCATACATACTTTTTGGGTATCATTATACTTCATATGTTTTCATACCTGTTTTTGTCTTAATGTACTGAAATTACTGACACAAGTACCTCTTGGTTTAACTACATACTGGTACTGCTATGCGATTATTGCGATGGAAATTACTCTGGTTCTGGAACCGATCTTATCGATACGGGTACAAAACAAGATACAGCTGAACATGTTTGAAACGTAAAACTTTTTTTTTTAACTTTAAATATCTTTATTTCAATAATTCAAGGTTAAAAAGTATAGAGGGGAAAAAGAAGGGGAAAGGAGAAAAGAGATAGTATTATTGCGGTAGTTTATAGTTGAAACCATAATTATCCTACTGTTTGGCAACACAGCAGTGGGAAAAACCACTAAACTGATGGAGTGATGGAAACGATGCATATGGAACTTGACCGGAATATTACAGCTCCCGTGACTGTGTGTCAACAGAAGGTGTAAAATGGAGGTGCTTAATCTATTCAAGTAATACTTTGGATGTTTATCGGTCTATGTATAAATTTGAAAGCCAGCGTTGCACAAGGACGTTTTGGGGGTTTAGTGGAATGACCACGAAGATAAGACGAGATTTATTGCATTTTATAAAATTATATTTTTTATATATAATCTACTTATAAGGAGTGTGCACTGCATAACTCTACAGACTAAACGAAGGCCTTATAAAGTGTAAATTGAACTGAAGTCGGAGTCGGAGTCGGTTTATTTTTACCGACTCCCACTCCGACTCCAGTGACACCGTAATTGCTTCCGACTCCGACTCCATGACTCCGACTCCACAGTCTTGTTAACAACTTTCCCCTTATCCCACATATACTGTACACAATACCTTCCACAATGCCTTCCTGTCTACCCTGTCATAAGCCGTTTCTAAATTCATAACCCCCCAAAAATAATAATAATAATAATAATAAAATGAAACATCCTTACCTCTTGCCAAAAAATTCTGGTAAATGTGCCTGTGTGTGTGTGTGTGTGTGTGTGTGTGTGTGTGTGTGTGTGTGTGTGTGTGTGTGTGTGTGTGTGTGTGTGTGAGTGCCTTTGTGTGTATGTGCGCGTGTGGTTGGGTGTGTGGGTACTAGGTGCCTGACCAACATTACCAAGTAAGGCTTTAAGTCCGAACAGGTTGACTGTCAGTAGACATGACACCGATTCATTGTAATCCCCCCTCACTGCGGAGTTTGTCCCCCAACTGAATAAAATCGCCTGGCGGCATCCAGAATAAACACTATCACCGTAGAACGTTGCGAAAGTTAATACATTTTATTAATACAGTTAAAAATTTACTTATTCTACGTCTAGTTACTGCTAATAATAAACAGGTAGTTCCATTATGGAGTAGGGGGCATATATATATATACATATATATATACATATATATATACATATATATATATATATACACCCACACACATATATGTGTGTGTGTGTGTATCTGCACTGGCCAGTACAAAGTACATAAAGTTCATCATATAAACAAGAATAACGACTAACATTACATTAAGCTGATTGGTTAAAAGAGCAATATTATCTACTACAACAGAAGTGTTGGTGAACTGTCGGCGGTGATGATGATGATGATGGTACTAATAATAATAATGACAATGTGTATACATTGTGACGAATGTGGATAGGAGGTAAGGGAACACGGGCTGAGGGAAGTAAAAGTATTTCCCTCAGCCCGTGTTCCCTTACCTCCTATCCCCAATAATGATAATATTAATAATAATAATGACAATAATAATAGTAACAACATACTAACATGACCTAATAATAGTTATATAAAAACTATAATATATAATCAATCATAATAACAATAATAATAAAATGAAAATACTACCATGCAATTTAACAATAACAACAACAACAACAACAACAATAACAATAATAACAAATAGATAATAATGGCGGTCGCTCCAGAGGGCACGGTGTCAGGGTATTCAAACACATTTGCAGTTTTACGAATAATATTAGTAATAATAACAACAGCAATAATAATAGCAATAACCTATAATGATAATAATAATGATAAACTCACACAAAAATACCCACATATACAGCACATGTTACTACATATACGAGATACCAACTTGTCCGTTGTTTTCTATATGCAAGAGCCAGATTTTACATTATTAGTTGAAATCTTTCATGTGCTGGATTCTGTCCAAAGACCATTTTGAATACAAGAATGTTATTCCTAGTCTGTCCATGCATGTGGAGAGGTCTTGGAAAGTTGTTCATACCTTGGTAGCGTAACGCCTGACAGTAGTGGGTCATGTCGTACCTCAAAGGATTGGCATTGCCTCATGGAGTTATGGACACTCTCATACTAAGTATATGGCTTTGTCGTTATTTATGCAGGACGACTAAGATTCAAGCCTTCAAATCACTTGTGCTCCCTGTCTTGCTGTACGGCTATGAGACATGGACATTGAATGCTGACTTGATGAAGAGGCGTCTCGATGTCTTTGGTATCGTCTTCGGAGAATCATGGGATATCGCTGGAATTACTTCGTATCAGACCAGAGACTACTGTAAGACTCAGTCGAGGCCAGATACCTTCAGCATTATTCGTGAGCGTCAACTCCTTCCATATGGACATCATGTGGCCCACGTTCCCCTGATGTTGATCCTACTCAGCGTTGTCTCCACAAGAGACAACCCTCGACGGAGGAGACGCTGAAGGGGATGCCCACAGAATTAATTGCTAAGGCAAGTTGATCGATCCTGCCAAGAGCTGTCTGGAGAGGGAAGGGAGGGTGTCTGCCTGTGAGCTTGCTTGGAGAGACCATGGGAACTGGGGCCGGCGTGTGAGGGAAGCAATGCGTCCCCTGGCGTATGCCCCAATTCATAATAAATAATCATAATAATAAAATAATAATAATAGTACATACATATACCGATATGACCTTCCCATGTTATAAGGGGGTTATAACAATAATAGTAACAGTAATGTACGATGGCATTGGCGGTAACTGTTGGCGCTGACGACAAGAATAAAAATCGCGACAAATATAGTAACAGCAATAAACGTGAAAGTGACGGAGGGAGTGGTTGTGGCGACGTGGTGATGATGATGATGATGATAACAAAGAAACCAAACGCCTGATGATCATAAACAAATAAACCAATGAAGTAAATAAAATCAAAACAAATAAATCAAATAAAAAAATAACCAGAATAAATCAATAGCATAAATCAACAAATCGTCAATTCCCAATAGTATTTATTAGCCCCGTCCCTCCACAGGCACATACAGGTATGAGTCACCAACCTCCAATCGCTAGCGACGACGACGCTGCTCTTCCCGAAGTCGGCACGGGGGAGACCTTCTTCTCCTCCACCTTCTCCCCCGACCGGAGTTGGGTCTGCATCTTATCCCACGTCGCCATTGCAGGGATCTTCCTCTTCTTCTTCCTCCTCCTCCTCCTCCTCCTCCACCTGAGCCTTCAAGTGTTTATCACCGTCCTGTTCGCCGATAAATCCATCGTGGGTAAGAGAAGCACGACTCTGACCCAAGTCAACGACACATTTAATAATAAGCAGCACGCTTAATCATTTGACATGGAGGTGTACACACACACACACACACACACACACACACACACACACACACACACACACACACACTCACACACATATATATATATATATATATATATATATATATATATTATGTATATATATATATATATATATATATATATATATATATATATGAAGGTACATGTGGATGGGTGCGTGCGTGTATGGGTACGTGTGTGTGTGTGTGTGTACACACCATTGAATACTATACTGACACTTTAAGACATTTGTTCCGGCTATGGTTCGCTGCATCACCACATATGAGCGATAAGTTCACTAGTTTCGATACTTCTTTGCTGAATGTACAGCTCCTGTCAACGCTGGTATGTGCGTGTGCGTATATATGTGTATGTGAGCGCGCGTACGTGTGTGTGTATTTTTTTTTACCTAGTTGTATCGTACGGGAAGGGGAGCTATGCTCATGGTGTCCCATTTTTGTTTCTTTCCATATCCAGTTTGCTCATAAATTTTGTACACACTGTTCTTTTGTCCAATATATATATATATCTGTGTGTGTGTGTGTGTGTGTGTGTGTGTGTGTGTGTGTGTGTGTATGTGTCAAGAAACATTGTTTCCCAAGTCAACGTAACCTCCTGAAGTGACAGAGATGACGATAATGTCGTCGCCCAAGCTAAAACCATAAACAAAATCAGAAACGACAACTGGACAAAAGGAGACAGCACCTCATACAGTTCCTTTCCTGTGCATTACAGTTGGCTAAATATAATTTAGGTAAATAAATCTTCAATGTCTGTGTGTGTGTGTGTGTGTGTGTGTGTGTGTGTGTGTGTGTGTGTGTGTGTGTGTGTGTGTGTGGGCGCGCGCGCGGCTGACCTCAACATTTAACTATAGTCACTGTCAACGTTCCCTCTAAGTTGTGCGCATGTGCGCACGAGCACATATCTTTCACAACTAGCGCACATAAAGAAAAAATGTGTGCACACAAGGTTTTCAAGTGATATTAAAATTCATTCAGTAAAAAAGTTCCACCCAAACATCAACTTATAAATTCTCTAAAAATATGGTAACTTGCCAACGGTCAAACCAATAATTGCTTTGTTTGTTTGTTATTTCCTCTCTTTTAACTCTAGCCCTTCCACTGCAAACGAAATTACTTTGCCGCCGCCATGGGTGCACGCGCACATACTTTTCAGAGAAGGCAAAGTTTGCGCACAAGCAAATTTCTGCGCACACTCACAGGAGAGAGAGAGAGAGAGAGAGGAAAAAAAATAGGGAACATTGGTCATTGTCCAGAGAGAAGATGGATTCTGCCTACGGGGGGTCGAGCCAAGAACCACAAATTTCTTAATATCACATGAAAAAATAGAGAGAGAGAGAGAGAGAGAGAGAGAAGATTGGGGAGACGAAAGAAGACAGAGGATTGATATAAAGTACGTGAGTGGAGATTGATAGAGACGAAAAGGGTTCAGAAGAGGAAGAGGAGGAGGAGAGGGAGGAGGAGAGGGCAAGATCGAGGAAGAGGCGGAGGAAGATGGGGGAGAAGGACAAGAGTGAGGAAGAAATGAAGGAAGAGGCGGAAAAGGAGGTGGAGGTGATTGTGGTGATGAAAAACAATGTAAATAGTAATGAGAAGAAAACGAAAAATAAAGAAAATAGACGAAAATGAAGCGAATGGGACACACCAAACTATATAAAAAACGGAGGAAGGGAAAACAGAGGGAGGGGGAGAGGGAGAGAGAGAGAGAGAGAAGAGAGAGAGAGAGAGAGAGAGAGAGAGAGAGCGAGAGAGAGAGAGGGGGGGAGAGAGAGGGAGGGAGAGAGAGGGAGAGAGAGAGAGAGAAAGATGGGAGACGGGGGAAATGTTAATTGAAAAAGAGGAAATAAGTAAAAGGAAAATGGATGAGAAAAGGAGCGACGTAAGAAATAAGACAATTTGAGAAAACACAAAAACAAAAAAACGGGAATGAGTAGGAATTGAAAAAAACGAAAAAGACAAAAAATAACAAACAAATAAAATAAGATGAAATAAAAAACACACCGACGAGGACAAAAGGGAAATGACCAAGGAAAATGCATCAAAGCGAGAAGAGATGAGAGAAATGAACAATGTGAGAAATGAGATTTGGAGAGACAACAATAAACAAAACTGGTAGAAGGAAAGGCAGGAAGTTAAAGAGATAGAGAGACAGGGGGAGACAGGGAGAGAGAGAGAGAGAGAGAGAGAGAGAGAGAGAGAGAGAGAGAGAGAGAGAGAGAGAAGAAAATGGATGTTCACAATAAACTGAGCTCTCCCTCGAGACTCAAGGTCCATCTCCAATTGTCGAAGGAGAAGATGTGAGGGCCATCCCAGCGAAGGATAAAAGAGAGAGAGAGAGAGAGAGAGAGAGAGAGAGAGAGAGAGAGAGAGAGAGGAAAATGAGGAAGGAAAATGAGGAAGGAAAGAGAGAAGGGAGAGACAAATGAGGGGAGAAAGTAATGAGTGAGGAAGGAAGGAAAAGAAGGAATGGAGGAAGAAAAGAGGATATAAGAAAGGAAGAAGGGAAGGAAGAGAAAAATGAGGGGAGAAAGTAATGAATGAGGAAGGAAGGAAAAGATGGAAGGGAAGGAAGGGAGGAAGAAAAGAAAAAGGGAAGACTGAAGGGACGAAGAGTGGGAGGAAGAAGGGAGGAAGGGAGGGAGGAAGAGGGGAAGAAGGAAGGAAAGGAGGAGAGAAGGAAGGAAGTAGGAAAAAACAAGGAGGAAGGAAGGATGGGAGGAAGGAAGGAGGAAGAAGGGAGGAGAGAAGGAAGGGAGGATGGGAAGAAGAAAGGAGGAAGGAATGAAGAAGGAAGAGAGGAATGAAGTGAGGAAGGGAGGCTAGAAGGGAGGAAAGAAGAGAGGGGGAAGGAAGGAAGGAATAAAGGAAGGAGGAAAGAAGTAGCGAGGAAGGGAAAAAAGGAGAGAGAGAGAAGGCAAGAAAGAAGGAATCAAGTAGGAAGGAGTGAAGGAAGAAAGGTACGACGTAATGAAGGAAGGAGGGAAGGAAGGAGGGAAGGAAGGAGGGAAGGAAGGAGGTGAGGGAAGGAAGGAGGGAAGGAAGGAAGGAGGGAAGGAAGAAGGGAAGGAAGGGAGGAAGAAGAGAAGGAAGGAGGGAAGGAAGGAGGGAAGGAAGGAAGGCGGGAAGGAAGGAGGGAAGGAGGGAAAGAATGATGGGACGGCAGGCAAACCAAAACACACAGACAGACAGACAGACAGACAGACAGTGACATCGACGAAATCTCCCCTTTTCTCCCGTCTCCTCTTTATCGAACACTTTGTCAAACTTCTTCATTTATTCAATTATCCCTTAATGAGGGTGTAAGTGGAGGGGGGATCTCAAGGGGGAAGGGGGAAGGGGGAAGGGGAGGGGAACGAAAAAGAGAGGAAGGGGGAGGGGGGAAGAGAGAGGTGAGAGTAGGAGAGGAAAGGAGGAGGAGGAGGAGGAGGAGGAGGAGGAGGAGAAGGAGAAGGACACTTAATAAAGCGGTACAGGAAGGAGAAAAAGAGTGTCGGAAGGAGAGGACGGGATGAGCAAGAGGAGGAGAAATAAGAGAGGGCGGAGAAGAAAGAGAAGGAGGAGGAGGAGGAGGAGGAGAAAAAAGAAAGGGTGGAGAAGGGGGAGTAGAGGATGATGGAGAAGAGGAAATCAAGAGAGGAGAAGAAGGAAGAAAAGGAGGAAGAGGAGATGGTGGTGGAGGAGGAAGAGGAGGAGGATGAGGATGAAGAGGGGAAGGAGAGGACGAGGAGGAAGGAAAGGGGGTAGAACAGTTGGAAGAGGAGGAGGAAGAGGAGAAGGAGGAAGAAGAGGAGATGAAGCAGGAGGAGGAGAAGGAGGAAGAAGAGGAGATGATGCAGGAAGGGTAGGAGGAGGAGAAAGACGAGGAGGAGAAGGACGATGAGGAGAGAGGAGGCCACTCTGTCAACTTGAAGAGGAGACGATGGCGGCGGCGACAGTGGCAGGGCGACGTGAAGGAGAAGGTCATTACGAGGAGGAGGAGGAGGAGGAGGTGGAGGAGGAGGAGGAGTGGGAGAGCCTGGAGAGGAAGAAGTATCATCCGGAGGCGGCGAAAGAGCCGCAGGTGGAGCTCCGGGAAAAGTTGCCGGGGAGGGGGGGGGAGAGGGAGAGGGGGAGGGGGGAAGGGGGGAGACATGAAGTGGAGCAAAACAGGCTGGCTGGGGGGAATCATCACTTACACGGATGAGGAGAGAGTGGGAGAGAGAGAGAAAAAGAGTAGAGCTGAGAAGAAAAGAGGAAAAAAAAGAGACCAAGCATGGGGGGAGGGGGAGGAGGAGGGGGAGGGGGGAGGAGGAGGGGGAAGGGGAGAGCCAGCGGCACGTACACGACCAATAAAGAGGCTGCTGCCAAGGAAGACAGAGAAACCAGGAAGGACATGGCGTAGATGAGGATGAGAAGGAAGAGGGGGAGAAGGAGGAAAAGGAGGAGGAGGTGAAGAAAGGGGAGGAGGAGGCGGAAGAAGAGAGAAGGTGGAGGAGGGTAGAAGGGGTTAGGAGAGGGATAGAGAGAGAGAGAGAGAGAGAGAGAGAGAGAGAGAGAGAGAGAGAGAGAGAGAGAGAGAGAGAGAGAGAGAGAGAGAGGGATAGAGCGTCCAGGACTTTCAGCAAGACGAAGAAAGGAGAGAGGACACCAACATTACCACCACCAGCCCCACCTTACCACCACAAGCCCCACCACCACCACCACCACCACCACCACCTCCTCCTCCTCTCGAAGTTGGAGAGAGAGAGGAGCGGCCCGGTAGCGGAGGACGCGGCGACGTGACGTGCCGACGCAAGACGCCGTTGAAGGAGGACCGACAAAGACACGACGCGACGGCGGGTCGGACGGACAAGGGAAGCCGTGGCAATATATGGCAAGACAAGGCAAGGCACAACAAAACAATACACAAGGCATGGCAATATATAGCAAAACAAGACAATACGAGGCAAACCAAGACAGTACGTGGCAAGAAAAGGCAAAAGAAAGAAAGACAATGGAAGTCATGCTAACACAAGGCAAGGTAAGGCAAAACAAGAAAGCTAATACTGGACAAGACAAGACAAAAGAGGGCAAGGAAAGCTAAAACAGGACAAGGAAAACCAAGCCAAGCCAAGCCAGGCAAAAAAAAAAAAACAAAAACAAAAAAAAAGGCAAGATTTAATGAATAAGAACTGAACATATGTCTATTAACAATTATCATTATTATTATTATTATTATTATCATTATTATCGCCATAAGTCGCATAAAGGTGAAAGACACCGGCCAGCACACGGCGGAGGGAGCGGGTGGATAAAGAAAAGGGGAGAAGAAGAAGAAAGCAGAGGAGGAAGAGGAGGAGGAGGAGAGAAACGAAGAAAGGAACAAGTAAACACGTTTCAAGAAAGAGAGCATAGGAGGAGCAAGAAAAGGGAGGGGGAGAGGGCAAGGATGGGAGAAAATTAGCAAAGGAAAAAGAAGGAAAAAAAAGAAGGAAAAAAGAAGGAAAAAGAGGGACTGAGAAGGGAGGGGGAAAGAGGAAAAGAAAGAGGAGGAAGAGTAGGAGGAGGAGGGGGAGGAAAAGGAGGAGGAGAAGGATAGAAGGTAAACATGTCAAACATGCAAAGGACCTATTTTAGCGAAAATCCTACAATTGACTGCTCTACAACACAATGGATCTAGCGAGCGCCGACCAATTCTATTCAGAGCAGCTGGGGGGAAGTGAGGAAGGGAGGAAGGGAGGGAGGGGTTCACTTCACACGATTAAAATCACCTGTAGACAACCAGAGGAAATATACAATGACGATGCCTTGCATCTGCACCCTCTCAACTGGTGACATCTTCCAAGGATTTTACTACATACTGAACAATCGGCACTATAGTATACTGTGTGTATATATATATATATATATATATATATATATATATACACAAACACACACACACACACACACACACACACACATATATATATATAGTGTGTGTGTGTGTGTGTGTGTGTGTGTGTGTGTGTATGTGTGTGTACATATAATCAAATCCTGCCGTCGCGAAGCTTCGATCCCGGACCCTTCAAATCACGCATCACCTCTGCTACGGATTTTATCATTTGATAGACTTTACTGCAACAGATGATTGTTCCACAACACACACACACACACACACACACACACACACACATATATATAATATATATATATATATATATATATATATATATATATATATATATATATATACACGCAGACATATATATGAACATATACACGATCCATCACTCACCCAGTAATTACCATCAAGTTGGATTCTCGGCAGAAGACAAGAGAGATTTATATGTTATCGAACGACATGAGAGTGAGAGAGTGAGAGAGAGAGAGTGAGAGAGGGGGGGAGATGGGGACCAGGAGAACGAAGTGATCAGAGTAGAAGTTGAAAGGAACGAAGAACGAAAAGACGAGAAGCTCGGGAATGACACGAAAAAGAAGAAGAAGAAGGAGGGGGGGGAAACGAAGGAGGGCGCCCGTCCCACAGAAAGAAGAAGAAGAAGCAAAACAAAGGCGAGAGGAGGAGGAGGAGGATGAAAAACGGACATGAAAGAAGACGCAGAAGGAGGAGGAGGAGGAGGAGGAAGTGAGGTTGAGATGGGGACAGAGAGGGGAGTGAGGGAAGGTATGGTTGGTAAAGGATGGGAAGACAATCGAAGAGGAAAGGAGAGGAGGGTGGCAATGGTAGTACAGGAAGTGAAGGAGGAGGAGGAGGAGGAGGATAATAGTGGAAGTAGGATTGTAGGAGGAAGAGGAGGAGGAGAATAGTAGGAGGACGAGGAGGAGGCGGCGAATAGGAGTAGGAGGAAGAAGAGAAGGAGGAGAAGGAGGAGGAAGAAGAGGAAGAGGAGACAAAGATAATGTTGGGAAATTCTTAAGGACGTAATTAAATCACCCGGCGCCTTGGACAGAACAAATCTTCATTCAATCGCTTCCAAACGATGGCAATCACCTTTCACGTTAAACCTAGTCTATATAATCAAGTTAACTAGCCGAAAGAGAGAGAGAGAGAGAGAGAGAGAGAGAGAGAGAGAGAGAGAGAGAGAGAGGGGGGAATCTCCCTCTGTTGATTAAAATCGCCTGGCGACAACCATACTGGACACGTGCCCACAAAACAACCAGATTGGTTCATTACTGAAAGAATGGATGGTTGAACAACAATAACTTTACCAGAAACAACGACGACGACGACGAGGAGTACGATGACCGCAGCCTATTCTTCAGAAGCCTACCACTCGACCTTCCCGACCACACTTGGAACCATGGTTCCCAGACGCAAGGTCCAGAGAGGGAACCAACTTGACCCTGGGAAAGGGTCAATCGTCAGGGAGCCTTTGCCAACGCCCAGACACCGTGCGATTACATTCAGCGTTTGATGACGCCCCTCCTCCCCCCCCCCAGGAACACCTTTGCCCTTGGCAGGAGGAACCCCATCACCTCCTGCAGGAGGGGGATGTGGGGCCCCCTGGGGAGCCGGCCGGCCACCTGTGGCGCCGCCGCGGCCTGCAGAGGGCACGGTAGAGGTCGCGGGGAAGAGGAGGAGGAGGAGGAACTGCGCGAGGGGCCCCGCCAATGCTCACGACGGAGGAGAACCAGGCAAAATCAATGAGGGACGAGAAACAAGGCAAGTGGTGGCCATGGGAGGAGGAGGAGCAGGAAGAGGAGGAAGAGGAAGAGGAGAGGAAGAGGAAAAGTAAGAGGATGAAGAAGAAGAAGAGGAGGAGGAGGACGAGGAGGAGGAGAGTGGCCAGCCAGGACAAGAGGAGCACCACAACAGGAAACCTGGCATGAGAGAGAGAGAGACAGTGAGAGAGAAATGGTAGATGATGAGTACAAAATATCAAAGGAGTGAAAAGGGAGGAAAAGGAGAGTAAGACTGAATGAACAAAAGCTGAAAGAGTGAGAGGGAGAGAGGGAGGGAGGGAGGGAGGGAGGGAGGGAGGGACATGGAAGGGGAGCACCACTGTTGAGAGCCATCGAAGCCTCCAGAAGCAAACTACGTAAAAGCCTCCCAACGAGGACAGCGAGAACAGCACCGCACGCAAGCGGAAGGAGACGACGAGGAGGAGGAGGAAGAAGAGGAGGAGGAGGAGAAGGAGGGATGGAAAGAGGGGGAAGGGCGGGAGGGGTGGAGGAGGAAGGGGAGGATCAAAGCCGACAGAGATTAGAATAATTACGACGACAATAACGATGACCCAATAAAGTCGACATGGAAGACGAAGACAACGAAGACGGAGGCTTCCAGAAGAGCGTTCGGACTGAACGAAGTGCGTCCGAGGTTAACACATCACAACAAACCACATCACGCTACCTGTGCTATGTTGCAAAAGAACTGAAGGGAATATTCAATCCTTTAGATGTTTGGCGTGCACACGCGCGCACGCACGCATTAGTTACAGGATGGAACGTCCGATATCTTCAGAGAACTCCCCCACGGGACAACCTATTGTATTTGACCTCACAGTGAGCATTTGAGCCAAGCGCGTCTGACCTCACACGGTCAATCCGGCCGAGCGTCTGGACACTTGCGTCTGACACTGTCAACTGCAAAATCATCACACGACCAATATATATATATATATATATATATATATATATATATATATATATATATATATATATATGTGTGTGTGTGTGTGTTTCCATTGCTTGTAAATAAATAACTTATGAATAAATACTGAGTAACCATACTCAGTTCATGTATTGTACATTGTAGAAATAGAGTAGACTTAGAGAGTAGAGAATAGATTACATATAGTTGCCTGTTGTTGTAACAGCCACCATGTGCATGTAAATAATACCATTGGCAACCACCAGAGTTTTCCTCTGGGAATGTTTCGGAATGTAGACTAGTCTAGACGGAGAGATTAAAGCCACAAAACACCACCTCGTTTGTCTCAACGCCTCCAAACTCAGTGTAGATCACAAACACAAATCTACATTCTGGTGGCGAAGCGGTGGCTACGAACCAAGAACTCTATCATTCCTCCGAAGCAACAACTTTACATTCTGGCGACAGCGGCTACAGATTAGCGGATTCCACGTGCAAAGAAGATACATTAGAGATCTACACTCCGGTCGGACATAGCCACTTCCCAAATCTACGCTTTTCGCTGCATCGCTAAGCAACACTTCCTAGCCAACGCTCCTTGTCAAGCATCTACTAAGAGCCAACCCATCTTCGCTGCATCACCAAGTATCATACTACGAGCCAACGCTCCTCGTCCAGCAAGAATGTAAATTTGTGTTTGTGATCTACATTGAGGTTGGAGGCGTTGAGAAAAACGTGATGTTTGTGGCTTTAATCTCTCCGTTTAGACTTATCTACGTTTCGGAACATTCCCCAGAGGAAAACTCAGGCGGTTGTAAATGGTACTATTTACATGCACATGGTAGCTGTTGCCACAACGGGGAGCTATACACAATTTATTCTTTATCTAGGCTATTCTATTTCTACAATGTTCAATACATGAACTGAGTATGAACACTCAGTATTTATTCATAAGTGATTTATTTTTAAGCAATGGAAACACATATAAAATATATACATTGATCGTATGATGATTTTGCAGTTGGCAATGTCAGACGCAGGCGTCCAGACGCTCGGCCCAACTGACCGCGTGAAGTCAGACGCGCTTGGCCCAAATGCCCGCTGTGAGGTCAAACACAATAGGTCCTGTGGGAGTTCTCCAGACACGTCGAACGTTCCATCCTGTAACTAATGCGTGCGCGCGCGCGTGTGCACGGCAAACATCTAAAGGATTTAATATTCTCTTCAATCATCTTGCAACAGCTACAATGAGACCCTCCACTCCGCGGGGGGACACCTTCCGTACCGGATGGCGTTTTTCATGTGCTAAGGCTGCCGCCGGGCTGTTTTGTTCGTCACAGTGGCACCCATGACGAAGTGATGGGGGTGAAAAGATGTTTTCAATGGCCCCTTCCTTACCAGCGCCAATTTCCCTTCCTCGTCTGCCCGTCGCCAGATTATTTTATTCATCGCCTTGGCATCTCATCGGTACCAAATAGGCCACTGACAATTATAACAACGGTCCGTTTATTATTATCATTATCTTAATGATTGAAACTGCCTCAAATAGCCCTGGGATTAAAAAAAAAAAAAAAAAAAAAAAAAAAAAAAAAAAAAAAAAAAAAAAAAAAAAAAAAAAAAAAAAAAACGCTGCCCTCCCCCCCTTTTGGGTTGAGCCCCACGCCCCATGTAAGGCGTCCCCACCAGCAGGAGAAAACTCCAAAGGTCACCTCAATACCTTCTTCCTCCCCGTACAGTCGGCTAAGCAAGTTCTTCTTTCATTGCTTATCCGAAGAAGCTTTTTGCCTTCGGCGGCAAACAAAAATAGTCTAATTTTGGCGAGAAAAAAACGACGAATTTCTTTTCAGATTTCGTAAACAAGACACTATCCTCCCTAAGGATCTTGGTAACATCCCTACGGACCAGAACTACGTAGCATTCTCTTACTGGAGACTCATTTACCCCTATGGATAGAAACGCTGGTTATTGCTGACAAGTCATTCGAAGATTGCGAGCCATCTTGGTGGCCCACTGCAGGCCCTGGGGTGGGCGATACAAGCTAGAATATATTCTTCAGAACGCGACAGACGCAGGGACACACTTAGCATTTTTGTTCATCTGATTGGAGGGCGGAACTTGGAAGGGAAGGGCTCTTCACCAACTGAGACCCCGCTTTGCTTTAAAGTCAAGCAGGTAAACCGTCTAAATTTGGTGTATGATATATATATATATATATATATATATTATATATATATATATATATATGTGTGTGTGTGTGTGTGTGTGTGTGTGTGTGTGTGTGTGTGTGTGTGTGTGTGTGTGCGGTATAAACATACAACAAAAATTAATACAAATAAAAATAAAGGATAATAAAAAATAAAATAAAAGCTGTCGGGCAGAGGACTCTAGTCCTCAGCTCAACAATGTATTCGCTTCCGAATATGCTTCCATCAAGCTCCTGTTAGTTTCGATCGTGTTTGCAAGGAATTAAAAGGGAAAATGTTAATGTGGTTGATAACACACACAAACACACACACACACACACATACACACACATATATATATATATATATATACATACATATATATATATTATAGAACGCAAAAAAAAAATAAGCAAGACTGAGTTTTCAAACGAAACTGAAGAAACAAAATGAAGAGGACTGAAAAACAACGACTATATAAGCAAAGAAAAATAATTGTAATAAAGAAACAAAACAAAGAAATGTCACTAGCAAGAAGACAACAAAGAATATTCTGGAAAAAAAAAACGAGTTAAAACACATCCCAATAATTACTCATTTATACAAGTAGGCGTACCCTACAGATAGGACAAAACAAACCAATACAAATAAATACATAAATAATTATGCGAAAATAAATAGAAATAAAAACAAAGAATAAGAGCTAAAAAGTCACCCTGTGCTGTGGTACAAGACTTTCGAGGCACCCATACGGACCACAGTCGCGCAGAACTCTTCCCTCTCCTCGGAGACGCAGAGGAATGCTAGAGTACTTTATAATATTTATTATTCCTTCCTTCTACCCCATGGCGGATGATAAGAATTTTATTGGTTTAAGAGACGCGCTAAAACCGATAACAAAGCAGCGAAATGAAAAGTGGAACAGAACCTATTAAGACATTCATATATATATATATATATATATATATATATATATATATATATATATATATATATATATTACCTATCCGAGAGTTGACACCTTGACGTGGTGGATAGGCTTGAGAATCTTAATGATTACAAAAGCTATGTCGATAGAGAGAAAATCTCTGCAGGGTTTTCGAACAGGTTTTGTAAGAAAGATCAGACAAAAAGCAACTCGCATACACAGTCGCAGGACCCACTGCTAACTGGCACGTCCCTGATGGCGAACAGGGAAATTCCCCATAGGTATATGGGGTACCGTCATAATGACGGCATGGACCATTGGGCAGCCTATAGATATATAGGGCTTCACCGAATATAATGAATAAGGTGATACTCTAAAAATAGTTCAGGTTTATGCACCAATTTCACAGAGTACAGACGATGAAATTGAATCCCTCTATGATGATTTAAGTCAGGTAATGGATCAAGAAAAAAGTAAGTACACGTTGGTAATAGGCGACTTCAATGCTAAAGTTGGGATGAAGATGGGAGACGAGTCGTGCATTGGGAAGTTTGGAGTAGGAGAGAGAAATGAGAGGCGAGATATTAGTCAATTTTGCAGAGAACTATAACATGAGGATAATGAACACGTTCTTCCAAAAGCGCGTAGGTCGTAAATGGACCTGGAGAAGTCCAAATGGAACAACAAAGAACGAAGTAGACTTCATATTAGGAGATGAAAACATGAGCGTTACCAATGTTACGGTCATACATAAAGTCAACATAGGTAGTGATCATAGAATGGTAGGTTGCAGAGCTAAATTAAATTTCAGAGCCAAGAGAAATAACTAGTTTTAAAAAAGAAAATCAGCCTACCAAATGTTAAGGATAATAAGAGGGAATTTCAGTTAGAATTTAAAAATAGATTCGAAGCTCTGAGAACTAACGAGGACACAGTCGAGGAGACCAGATGGAGAGAATAGATCGAGAAGTTTGCAGGAGTGACGTGACAGAGGTTGGCGCGGTCGTGTGAATCATGGAATACTATGAAGGAGGCCTTTGTTCAGCAGTGGACTGAGGATGGCTGATTTTCTTTTATTTTATTTGATATATATAAATTTAGGGAGCAGGTTTTCTTGAGCACATTTTCTTCTAAAATCTAAATAGTGCTGAATACTCGGCGTTGATGACCTTTTCCTTTGAGCTTTCTATCTTTCTCGCTATTCTCTTCCCTGTAGGAGGAATTTGGTAATATTGTGTTTTCCCTTCCTCGTACAGAGAAGAAACTAGCGAGAATGATAGGAAGTTCAAGGAAAAGGATCACCAATACCGAGCATGTTGTATTACCTAATAGAAAGTATATGCGTGTATGTTTGTATATGTATGGAGAGCTTATGACAGTAAGTACTACCATTATCTTCATTCGACACGTCCCACCCTGGCCTCGAGCTGGATGGTCAGCCTATACCAGTAGTCGGCAACCCTTATTGCTAGAGGAAATATTCTCTAAAGTCTAAAATTCTGATGAAGATGTGCTGTAGGAGCGAGAGAGAGAGAGAGAGATAGTGCACCCTACTTTAAAGCAACTCTGATTTTATTTATATGGATCAGTTTACTTATACTCTCAAAACGGTGTTGTGTGTATATATATATATTATATATATATATATATATATATATATATATATATATAATTTTGGCTGGAGTGTTTTTAAAAGTTTACAGTATATGACCTCTTTGTTTTGATGGAATAATTATTTCATAAGACGTCTCAGGAGCCACACAAGTGGCTTCTGAAGCCCAGGTTGCCGACCACTGGCCTATACCTTGGGACCTACTGCATAACTCAACGCCAAATAACGTCAGGACTATTATAGGTGTTACAGGTGGTATGCCAAAACACGTCATTCAATAAAATGACAAACAACAACAACCAACCAACCCAAAACACAACTACTACAATACATATCCCACATGTAATAATACACAAGATACTACAATACACAACCTAAACTACAATTAATAAAACACTACACAGAACACACCCGATGAGACAAGAGTACCGACTA
The DNA here is from genome assembly GCF_046742065.1 of Oratosquilla oratoria. Lineage (NCBI taxonomy): Eukaryota > Metazoa > Arthropoda > Malacostraca > Stomatopoda > Squillidae > Oratosquilla > Oratosquilla oratoria. The sequence goes on from NC_134780.1 coordinate 79,595,416, forward strand.
AGGTGGAGAGGAATAAATACTACCATCACAACAACAACAACAACAACATACAAGGCACCATACAGATGGAGGTGACATCTGCAGCAGCTAACAGGAAGCGACTAAAGCTGCTACAGCAAGAGAAGCAGCTATTACATACAGGAAAAGTGACCTCGGCACCTGGAGAAGCCGTTGTCTGGTGACAAGCGAAGGAGACAAGGTCAAGGAGACACAGACTGAGAAGCCAGGTCACAGGAAGACAAAACACTCAAGGTGGCAGAAACACGACCTGTCACGACAGGCAAGACTTGTCAAGACGGGACATGAAGGCTACAAAAAACCCTGTCAATATGACAGACAGGAAAGAATCAACAACATAAAATATACACAATTCTTGAGACAGGAAGACAGGAGGTCTTGTCATTGACAAGACGCAATTCTCATGTTTTTAGAGAAAAAATGACAACAGAACTGTCAAAACGACAGAACGAGGAAGATTGTCACAATGATTGGACGGGAACGGCCCCGTCACTAATAGACAGAAATAGACAGCGTCACGACAGAACATCCTCCGTTACTCTAATCGGACAGGCAACTTCTGTCATCCAAGAATGACGGAAAAGACACTTCCTGTGACAGGAACAGCTGTCTTAGTACCGTCACAAGACAGGGTAAGATCTGTCAATATGACAGGAAGTGGAGAAAATGAACAAAACACTGTTCTTGTGGCAGACTTGATCAATGATCTGGCACTGTAGGACAGGAATTACACTGTGGCACTGTGATGATCTTATCACTGCAAAATGACGGGAGAATCCTTCCCAACAAAACAGGAGGTAAAAGGTCCTGTCACTGCGACAGGAAGGAAAACACTCTGTCCAGACAGTAAACCACCTGTCAGTATGACAGACAGGAGAAAACCCTACAACCACACTACAACAACTACTTCTACTACTACAACAACCACAACTACTATCGGCACAGGTACGAAGACACAGGACAACCACAAGGACACTTACAAACAAAAAACAAAGACAAAGGGGGCGGGAGAGGGGGGTGAGGAGGGAGAAGGACATTACACAATAAACATCAAGAACAGAAAGAACTCGAAGGAAGACCAATAACATCGCTACAGGAGGAGCCCAAGGCCGCGAAGTGAAGAGGATCGCGAAGTCATGTTCCTGACGAAGGCGACGACGCAGTGGCCGGCGAAGAACCGTGGAAAAGGTGGTGATGACACAAGCATAAAGATCCCGTTATTGATAAAGCACATTCCGTTATTGATAGAGTTCAAGTATACACGAGAGTGACTCTATCTGTAATTAATGTATATACATGTGTTCTGTGTGCGTGTGTGTGTGTGTGTGTGTGTAAGCGCGCCCACGCGCGCACGCACACGTGTACAGTTTGCGCGTGCTGTACACGTACGCATGTACATTACACAAGACACTAAATCACAAAAAAAATAATAACCACGGTTATATATCGGATAAAAAACACTCGCTATTATCACCATGCACAGCTATATCCGTTCCCGGGTAGACCCTGTCCTCGACTCGGGTCTTCGAGTAGGCACCTTCACAGACACACACAGACAGACAGACGGACAAGCAGAGGTGAGCGAGCTGCAGGTAAGCCTGTTCGCAATAGCAGCTTCGCTGCCGACAGCTTCTACTCCTCCAGCTGCTGCCCCGACTGTTGCTGCTGCTGCTGCTGCAGGAGTGTCTCGGGAGGAGGGGGAGGAGGAAGAGGAGGTGGAGGTGGAGCCATGCGTTGAGCGAGGGGAAAGGAGGAGAAGGAGGAGGAGGAGGAGGAGGAGGAAGAGGAGGACAGTGAGGAGGCTACGAATTGAGGGGAAACGCGATGGTGGTGATGCGTGTCGGTGATGGTGGTGGCGTTGGTGGTGGCGATGGTGGTGGCGATGGTGGTGGCGATGGTGGTGGTTACTGTGATGAAAGTAACAGTAACAGTGAATAGGTATCCCAGCAGGACATTCAGAGAGCACAAGAGGAAAAAGCGTATGGTGGAGAGGAGAAAGAGAGCAGAAAGAGAGGGGGAAGAGAGGGGAGTATATAGAACTTGGGAGGGGGGCACGAGGGGAGGTAAAATGAAGAAAGGGTGAGAGTGACGAGGAAGGGAAGGGGGGGCAAGGGTGGTGGGGGGAGGGGGGAAGAAGGGGGAAGGGAAAAGGGGGATGGGGAGGGGAAGGGAAACGGGGGGAGAGATGGAGAAGGGAAAGATGGCGAATACGAGGGGGGCGAGAATGGGAGGGGAAGTGAGAGGGGAGGAGGGGTATAGGAAGCTGGGGAGGGGAAAAGGAGGGAAAGAGAGGAGAGGGGAGGGGAGGAGAGGGGTAGGGAGAAGGGGAGAGAGGACCGCGGCTAAGGGACTGAGGCGAGAGAAGAGAGGAGAAGAGAGGAGAAGAGAGAAGAGAGGAGAGGTTACTTTGACGGAGGAAAGAGGGTTCAAGAGGGGACAGGCGAAGATCCACAGATGGAAACGTGGGAGACAGGGTACGAAGGAGGAGGGCGGAGGAGGAGGGGGAAGGAGGAGGAGGGGGAAGGAGGAGGAGGGGGAGGAGAAGAGGAGAATGTGGAGAGGGAGGGGAAGGGAAAGAGGAGAATGAGGACAGGGAGAGGGGGAGGAGGAGGAGAAGGAGGAGGGGAGAGGAGATGGGGAGGAGGAGGAGGTGGAAGAGGCGAAGGAGGTGATGGAATATGAGGAGAGAAGGAGGAGGTGATGAAATATGAGAAGAGGAGGAGGAGGAGGAGGAGGAGGAGGAGGAGGAGGCTGAGATTGGAAAAAGAGTTCCTAATCTTAGAAGAGAGAGGATACAAGAGGACTGGGGTGGAGAAAAGAGGCACCAAAATTGTGAGAGAGGGAGGAGAGAGTAGAGACAGGATGAGACGGACGCTAGAAGAGAGAGAAAAAAGAGAAAAGAGGTAGGAAAAGAGGAGCAGGGAGAAAGGGAAGAAGGGAGAAAGGGAAGAGGGAGAAGGGGAAAAGTGAGAAGGGGAAGGAAAAGGCAAAGAAGGACAAAAATGGAAGTGACGAAATAAGAGAAGGGAAAGGGAGGATGAAAGGCGAGGGACGGACAGTGAGACTAAGAAGGAAGAAAGATGGGAAGGGAAGAGGATGGGGAGAGGAAGGGGGAGAGGAAGGGGAAAGGAAGAGGGAGGGAAAGAGGAAGAGGAAGGGGAAGAGGAAGGGGAAGAAGGGGAGAGGAAGGGGAAGAGGAAGGAGAAGAGGAAGGATGAAGAGGAAGAGGAAAGAGAAGAGGAAGGGGGAAGAGGAAGAAGAGGAAATGGGAGAGGAAGAAGAGGCTGAAGGGAAAGAGGAAGGGGAAAGGAAGGGGAGAGGAAAAGAAAGAGGAGGAAGAAGAGGAAGGTGAAGAGGAAGGGGAAGTGGAAGAGGAAGGGGAAGAGGAAGGGGAAGAGGAAAGGGGAGAGGAATGTTAGGTGGGTGAGGGAGGGATGGAGGGAGGGAGAGGGGGCAGAAGGGACGAACGGGAGACACAGGCAAGCAAGTGTGGGGAAAGAGGGAGAAAGACGAAAGTCAAAAGTAGGACACAGAGTGAAAGGAAGAGAGACAACAAGACACAGCGACGAAAACGGGAGATGGAGAAACAGACGATGATAATAAAAGGAAGAGAGGAAGAGAAAATGGAAGTGGAGAAACAAGGGGAGAGAGTGTGACGATGAAAGTGGGGAGGGGAGGGGAAGAAGAAAAGGAGTGAGGAGGGGAAAGGAGGGAAAAGGAGGAGGAGGAGGAGGAAGGAATTGGGGCACAGGACATAGGAAGCAGGGGAAAGGGTAAGAGAGGGAGAAGGGAAACGGGGAGAAAGAGAGAGAGGCATGTAGGAGAGAGAGAAAGAGAGGAATGAGAAGACGAAGGAGAAGTAAAAGGAAGGAAGGTTGAAAGGCGAAGAAGTGAGACGGAAGGCGAAATAAGAAGGACGTGAAGAGGGAGGAGAAGGGAAGGAGAGGAAGGACGGGGAAAGGGAGGAAGGGGAGGAATGGAAAGAAGAGGGGAGAGGAGGGGAGAGGAGGGGAGAGGGGAAATGAATTGAATAATGAAATTGTAGCGGCCGCTATCAAAGACCGTCCAGCACGAGAGCGGGTGGTGAGGAGAGGGAAGGAAACTGGGAGACGAAGGGAAAGGAAAGGGAAGGGAAGGGAAGGGAAGGAAGGGAATGGAAGGAAAGGAAAGGGAAGGAAGGGACGCAGGGAGACGTAAAAGGAAAGGGAGGGGAAGAACGGAGAAGGAAAGGAGAAGGACGGGAAAGATAGTGGGAAAAGGGGGGCAAGAAAGGGAGGAAGGAAGAAATGGGGTGAGGGAGAAGGGGGAGAAAGGAGGAGAAGGGGAGGAAATAAAGAGGATAAAAAAGGGAAGAGGACGAAGGAAAGAAGGAAGGAAGGAATGAAGGAAGGAAGGAGGAAGGAAGGAAGGAGGAAGGAAGGAGGAAGGAAGGAGGAAGGAAGGAGGAAGGAAGGAGGAAGGAAGGAGGAAGGAAACACATCTGTGGATCACTCGGAGGCGCGGGTGGACGGGGGACAGAGAACTCTGACGATGAGTCCAACGAGGGAGCAAGAAGGCGACAGCAAACTCAAAATAAACAAATAAATATAAATAACAATAAAAGAAAAGAAGACTGAGACGGAGGAAGACTAGAAGGATGGGTAGGAGGAGGAGGAGGAGGAGGAAGTGGTGGAAGTATGGGAAAATAAGAAACGTGACAAGACACAAATGAATAGGAAGACGAGGGGAGTGGAAGAGGAGATAAGGAGGAGTAGAAGAGGAGAGGAGAAAAGAGGAGAGAAGAGGAGAAAAGAGGAGAAGGGGGCGAGGTCCGAGGTATGGTATCAACCCCCTTCGCTGACAAGGGTGAGTTTATGTGTGCACGGGTATGGGTGTGTGCATGTGCTTATGTATGATTAACCATGGTCTTGGATCACGTGCTGGACTCGTGATCGACAGCTATTTCCCTCCTGGAAGAGAGCTCAAAGCTCATATATGACCGATCTATAGGTAATGCTGTGACTTTACATGCACACACTCACAACTCTCCGCCCACGAGAATGGGAGCAATGACTCGCAGTGCAGCGATACTAAAATGATTTCAGCCCTGGGCGGGATTCGAACCCGGACCTCCGTAGTGGCAGCCGGAAACTCTACCAACCGCGCCAGCGAGTCGCGCGCGCGCGTGGCGGCAGCGAATAGAGGGAAAAAGGTCACCCGGGGAGGAAAGAATTAACTGAAGGAGTGCTACTGTTGTCCGTAATGTGCGACACCCCTACCCGACAACACATTCCGATAACAATAACCAGCGTTTCTATCCTTGGGGGGACAACATTCGAAATGCACCGAAAAGCCGGTGGGAAGGATCGTAGGATTTCAGGAAGGAAAGGACAGTATCAGAACGGAGAGCTAATATGACAAAAGATCAGCCTTCTATACTACTTTGACCGTAAAAGAACGATGCGAGCGTCTAGTCCGTAGGGGTGTCAATGAAAAAGCGCTTCCTGAGAGCCACGGGGTGAGTGGGGGGGGGGCGGGGGTCGTCGACCAACCTTCCCTCTCCCCAAGGACATAGACTGCTCGGTCCCTTTAATACCTTTACCTTTCCGAATAGTTTCCTCTATTTCATCCACGTTTCTCTTTCTTTTCTCTGGTTTCTGCCTTTTGTTGATAAGTCTGTTTAGTTCTATTCCTATAGAGAAAGTAGGAAGTACAAAAAGTATAGAGAAAACAAATACTCTAAAGCTACAAGGACATAGGAGGGAAAGAAAAAAAAAAGAAAAAAAGACGAAAAAGGGGAAGACAAGAAATGTGAAACGCCCGACCCGGCCCAACCAGTAACGACACCACGACCACCGAGTTCCACAAGTATCGCTCAACAAGACGAAGCGGAATGGGGGGAAAATGGATGAAATAAAACGGAATCCATTCACAGGGACATCATTGATGCTTCCATACACTTAGAACGAAAAAATATGAACCGTACTCGCTTGCAGTTTTAAAAAAAAAAATCGTTCACATAAGAAACAAATGTGAGTGACCGTTCAGGGGAGGGAGGGAGGGAGGGAGGGAGGGAGGGAGAGAGCTAGAGAGAGAGAGAGAGAGAGAGAGAGAGAGAGAGAGAGAGAGAGAGAGAGAGAGAGAGAGAAAGAGAAAGAGAGAGAGAGAGAAGACCCCCTACATCAAAGGATAGAAGATGGGGAGGCACAGGAATTTCGGACAAAGATTTGCCCGGGACCTTAAGTACCTGATGAACGATTATCTGACTGATTGATTGGTTGAATAAAGGTTGAGGGTGGAGAATGACTAGCTTCCGCAATCCAAACAGAAAAGGAAGGGGATGAGAGGAGGAAGGCGGGAGCTTATGCCTACGCTTTGCCGAGACCACCTCAATCATCTTTGCTCAGAAAGCCAGATCGATTGACAGTCACAGGGTCCTCACATGGGGGTGGGGGCGGCACATTCAGGGGAGCAGCGATTCTAGGCCGGACATGCTGCCCACAAGGCTGACAAAAAAAAAAAAAAAAAAAAAAAAAAAAAAAAAAATCCCTGAGTATTTAACCGCAATATACGAATTTTGCGTTAGAATCAACA